>NW_022990964.1:0-427085 GCF_902827175.1 Gymnodraco acuticeps
TGTTTGTCCGCGTTATTACATTTGAAGATACATCATCATTATCATGGAAGGGAACGACCGAAGGTAATCAATTATGTATTATGCAACCCAGTAGACATTCGCTGCCAAGTTCCTACCTTGTAAGTTGTCTGTATGGCCGTACCAATAAGTTAGCGCAGCATGCTTGGTCTTGAAATGTTCGTAAGAATCCATAGATGTAGAATATCTACATTGTTCATCTTGATGTGTTTTTAAATTCTTACAAACTAACTGAATCGATCTGCTTAAAGAAATAACAACATTTGATACATGTAGACTCTGATTTGAATGTATTCCATTTTGTGTTCTTCCTCAGACACCATACCATTCTTACTGAGGGAGAAGAACCTGTGCCCCTACAGTCCGCCGATTCACCTTTTTATCAGTGCCCATTCTGCTCTTATAAGACTGCAGAAAGGCATTTGGTGATTAACCACATACAAAATCATGCAACGGTGAAACATAAAGGTCAAAGCCAATGTTAGGGCATAACTTGAACAACAAACAAAATGCATGTGAACAGACAACATACATATGTGTATATATAGGTACTTTATTTATCCCAAAGGAAAGTGATACACAAGCAAGGTAGAAAGATACATATTTAAAATACTAGTAAAGGGTAAAAGTAAACAAGTAGAAAACTGAGGTATTACCTTTATACTGGTGTACAGCAGAAATAGCCTTAAATATGCACTGTAAATATACTGCATCTATAAGCATATAAGCACTACATACATACATGTATTGCTACCAAAAAGAGCTGCAAACTATTGTTAACTGTCAGCCACTGTCAGTTGCAGCACACAAAGGTTAAAGGTAGCATATAATAATGTTAAAATGTGCAACAAAAAAGAGGAGTAAAAGTAGCTCTTTTTTTCGTTTTAGTTTTTGAAAGTAGCTCTCATCCTAAAAAAGGTTGGAGACTGTTATAGAACGATACATTTGACAATTTTAAGCTTGAAAAATTAAGCTTCAGAGGAACAGGTGGGGCTTGAAAAGGCCCACCTGTTCAAAGTGGGGAATGACAGAAAAAGTTTGAGAACCACTGCTGTAGGAGAAGCACCCCTTTATAAGTAGTGCTATGGCGGCATCTCAGTGGTGCTCTGCAAAGAATATGGGAGATAAAGTCATCCTGCCAAAAATTCTTTCCATGGCCCCACTGGACAGAGAAGCAGCTCTCCATAACCTTGGTGAAGCCAGCAACCTGCGGGACGAAGACAGCTGGGAAGACAGGATGGACCCATTTATGTTCAGGTTCAAATTTGAGTCGGACTATTTAATGTTTTTTGAGCAGTGCATTAATAAAGAAAACCTTAAGGTTCATGCCTGTTTTGAAGAGCGCGGTTGAATGTTTGCATCAGCAAAGCCTTTCACTGTTGTATAGATTTTTTTTTTGTATACTTGGTTTGGTTTTTATATTTACTGTATTTGCTTTTTCGGTTCTGTTATCTTAATGATTGTTCTGTTATATGATAAATGTTGTAAATAATAAATGCTTTTTCTATCATTCTATGAAATGCAGTGCAATGTATCATTTGAAATATATGGACTAGATATGAGTATGCACAGAACTAACTAAATGAATAATCAATTAAAACAAATATTAAATAATATACTTAAATACACTAATATATCAATTAAAACAAATATTAAATAATGAACTTAAATACACTAATATATCAATTAAAACAAATATTAAATAATATACTTAAATACACTAATATATCAATTAAAACAAATATTAAATAATATACTTAAATACACTAATATATCAATTAAAACAAATATTAAATAATGAACTTAAATACACTAATAGAAAATATGACTTTTTATACCACATATTTAAATACATTCATGCATTTAATTAGTATGAAGTTTTTTAATTATATTTAGTCGAGTGCAGATTTGTATTTGTACTTATTGTAGTTGTCCAGCAGATGATGCTGTTTGTGTCATTAGGATATCCATACACCCCGCCCATCGGACGTCCAGCCCCGCCCACATCCGACCCCGCCCCATTCCGCGTTCCGCAGCCAGGGCATATAGGAGAGTCCTGCTAATCAAAGATGTCCGCCGGAAGTAACGTAGTTGTCGCTTTATTTGGAAATCATTATTAATAAATGTGTATGTGTTATTAAACAGCTTGAGGAATTATTTTAAAAAGATTAAAATAAATATATTGTTCTTAAGGCTTTAAACACAATTGATTTGTATTGACATTTAAAACCTTAATATACAGAGATATTTACAGTTTAAGCCTATTATACAGAGTCTATCTTAGTTTACTGGAAATCATGAGTAGAACTTTGTTAATCTAATTGGTAACACTTGTACTTTTCCCAGACATGCCAAAATATCCGCTTGGAGAAAGGCCAATGGATGTCTGGGTTATAGACTGGGTTATAGGTTGTATCACTAGCCGTATGTGATACACATGTTCCAATAAAGTTTTGGGGTTCATGTTCCAATAAAGTTTTGGGGGGGATATACTTTAATACAATATAATAAGTGTGTCTTTATCTAACACATACAGTAGGTAAATGTTCTTAATTTATGTTCTTAAACATTAACAGGTTAGAGCTGTTTTAATGAAATCAGATACTAAAAAAAATTATCGTCTTTTTTGTTTTTCATAAACGTTTCAAAAAGTTTCATAAACCCTTTTAATTGCAGGCCTGTTGTATTGTTAGGTCAACATGTCCAAGAGGAAATACAGTAACTAATCATCATGACTGAAATACAATGTAGGCCTACTGAGTGGAGTGTGAAACAATGTGCGCTATAATCCAGGCATGTTTCTGTGTCACTCAAGGCCTGGTGGAGCAGATCAATAGGGCCTGTGTCTACATTGTTGAGCCCCTGTAACGCATTCTCACTTAAGTCACATGCACGTACTTGAGATGCCGTTACCGTGACAACAATGTGACTGGAGAATGGTGATGGTGTAGAGTTGTAACCATGGCATCTAATCTGCTATATTTGCAGCTACACACATCTCAAATCCCACACATTCAGCCTGCACTTTTGTCTGAAAGTGGAGGCATGCGTGACACACAATTTGAGCCAATCAAAAAGCTCCAAAATATAGAGTGCAACATGCAGAATCAGGTCATTCACAATGTATCTGGGGTCATGTCACACAGCATATAATTCACGAGTCCAATTCTTTGCTGGTCTATTTCCAGAAAGACATCAATAATTTGTGGCTTTCTCTGCATACATGGATGAAAGTATACTGTACGTGACTTGTCGTTAGTTGTATAGCATGCAGTGAGCACCGACTACCCATTACTGGAATTAATGCACATTAATGTTTCATTGCGGCCCATTACAGAGTTATATCTTATCAGGCAGAAAACCCATGGCTTCTTAAAATGCCCACTGGAGGTTCCTATGTTTTCATGAGACAGTAGGCTCCATGTTTGCCTGTGTTCTCAGTCAGACTGCAGATGGCATTCTTTGGCAGGATGGTGGTAATGCCCATGTACTGTTACACTTAATTGCCAACCTTAATCTATCTAGGGAAGTTACACTGAGAGCACTGTTTGTATGTCAGCTATACATAATAAATCCTTGACTAGAATCTTCTCTTCTGGCTACTGGACTAGTGGGGGGTTAAGGGCCTTTCCAATGGGCCCTTCAGTGGGGGAAATAAAAAAATCAGCTGTTTCAGTTCACCTAGCTTTACTATGACCAGAGGTGGGAAGTAGTGGAGTACAAATACTTTGTTACTGTACTTCAGTACATTTTTCTGGTATCAGTACTTTACTCCAATAATTATTTTCTGACGACTTTTAACTTTTACTTCTTACATTTTCCAAACAGGCTGGTTACTTTAGTTTGAATGTGTGTTTGGTGGCGTGATCATTATTATTTAGAGTCATTGCGTGCCTATTGATTTGAACACGATCCGTGTATCCATAATTTCCTGGTCTTCTCTAAAGAAGAGGGACCAATGAAAACGTTGTCATGTTGCCGTTGTTCAGCATGGAAACATTCATTAGCTAACAATGACATTATTGTTCTATTAATATAAAGGGAGGTCAGGTACTCTTTAAAACAGCTGCTAGTTATGGGTACTTTTTACTGAAGTACATTTCAAAGCCCATACTTCTTTACTTTTACTTGAGTAAAGAAGTTTAGTCAGTATTTCTACTTTTTAAACACGAGTATCTGTAATTCTACTTGAGTAAAGGATGTGTGTACTTTTGCCATCTCTGCTTATGACTGAGGCATCACAAGACACAATAAAGAATTGATTAAAAAAACAACTTTATTTGGGGATTTGAAAACTGCTTAGTCTTACAAATGAATTGAATGATTTCACAATTTCATGATTACATTACATATGTTTGTAGTGGTCATTAGTGTAAATTATTACTAATGATCCCTACAGATGAAGTAAGAATCTGGCATCTGAGCCAGTTTTGCTCGGAAAAACTGATTTCTTCAGAGAGAAATCTTGGTTGAAAACATGCCAATAACAAATGAATCTGCTCTCATCAACCTTGAGAACAAAGCAGGTGTTTAATGATTAATAACAAGATTAATGTTGCTTCTTCAGAGTTCTTGGTCCAAGGCGGTGGTCTGGGTGTTCCCAGAGGAGGGGTGGGGGCCGGTGGAGATGTAACCTGCAGAGACCTCTGGCAGCAAATCACATACTGAGAATAGGATGTCATAACTGTATCATGCAAACACTAACCTCTGCATGCATTTCTCCAGCTCTTTATTGAAGCTATATATTACTGTTAAAGTAGAAACAGACATCCAGGGATAGGAAACAGATAAGTGATGAAAGATCAAACCAGTAAAAAACTAGAATTGTCTTGAGAACTGAATAAATTCATGGACATAATCAATCTCTCTGCTGATGGGTTCTTGAGAATTTTTACGAGTTTTTTCCTCCCAAAACTCTGGCAAGGATGACCCAGATCTTCTGTGATTTCTGAAGAAAAACATGTATGGCAGTATTGAGGTTTTCTGGGGACATACAGTAATTTACCCCTTCATCTGGTCTGAAAGAGTTCAGGGCACCTCATTCAAAGGTAGATAACCAAAAGCAAGAAGAAGGTAAATGATCGGAGAGGACTGTGTAAGAAAGGCGGACAAAGAGAAAGCTCAGACAGATGGATCGCATGTGGATGAGAGTGCGCCTCCTTAAAAAATAGTCTGATCTCTTGTTATCAACATGCTGCATTAGTTTCTTCTCAACCTCTCAAATCCATTCTCTTAGAAAAATTACACTTAAAAGAATGTGTAACCAATTCAAAATAGTATTTTTTTCTACCAATGACTTGTCAAGAAGTTGTATTTTTGGCACTTGGCACTTGGCACGGATACGATGGGTGAAAAAGTCCTGTTCCAAATCACATAACAAATATTGGTCTTCAGTGATTCTGTCTTTGTTGTGTTGGCATACAAATTCCTACCTATTTAATGGAATTGGAGGATACTCAATGGGAATATTTGCTGATTTCTGAAGAATTAAAGTAGAATTGCCTCATGTTCACAAACACAGAATGCTTGCAAGCTGTTTAATACTGAAGCCAGGAGAAATATTTGATGGTTGCAAAATGTTTTGACTCTCTGCAGGTTTGTAAAACAAAGCTTAAATCATTTTGTGTATTCAGGCCTCTCCTTAAATCTACCATCTCCTGGGTCTTAGACTCATTTTTTTGTTTAATTTAACATACAATGAACAAAATGTCTTGATAATATATACTATATACCACAAGTATGAGCACACTCGTCACACATATGTGATTTTTGGTCATGTTATGCCAAAAACCACGCTTTGAGTAAGTCTTTCCACAAGATTTTGGAACCTGTTTGCAGGGATTTGTTCCCTGTGCATTCCGGGTACATCCCACAATTGTTGGATAGGGTTGAGGTCAAGAAGACTCGGTGCTCGCCAGTGGACTTCTTCACACCAAACTGGAAAACATTTCTCTTTATGGCCCTATGCTTAGGGTGATGCAGTTGGAAAAAGTTAGGGACGTAATGTTGAGCAAGCCCACATGTACAGGAAGGACAAAAGAGAAGAGAAGGAGTGAACTACTTAACTAACTAAGTTTGACATTACTTTCTTAATGTATACCCCTGCTTTATCATTATCAAGTGCTTGCAATTTCAAAGAACAGTCAGAGGCTCTAAATAAAGAACAGCAGAGCCACACATTTGGACTTGAGCAGAGTTGTTAATGACTTTGCAGAGTGCAATGCCTTTAAAAGGAACTTCTCGTTGTTATGGAGTGGGATCAGGGATTGAAACCTGGAGCAATGTTATCTTTTGTAACTAGTCTTCTGTTTGAAAATGCAGAACTAATTTAGTTTGTGATAACATGTATCCACTGTGCCATTACGGCTGAAATATATAAAGTGTGTGTGTGTCTGTGTGTGTGTGTGTGTGTGTGTGTGTGTGTGTGTGTGTGTGTGTGTGTGTGTGTGTGTGTATATTTGTATATGTGTGTAGCCTATGTGTATGTGTGTGTGTCATTTTTTCTGGGAGGAAACACCCTGCAATTAATTATTCTTCATCTTCCATCTTTTCCTCAATATCCCCACTCTAATCGCACTTTATTCTCCCTTTCTAACATCTCCAACTTCTTCCTCCCCCCTTCCTTATCCCTCTTTCTCTTCCTCCCTCACTGGCTTCCCAACTGCCCATTGCTCACCTTCTTTTCTCCTCCTCTTTCCCTCCCTCTCAGTCCTCTCTTCCTCCTCCTCCCTGCTGTGTTTTCCAGACACACGCTTTCCATTTCTGCAGTGGGCTGCCAGTCTATGAGCTGGAGAGACACTCAGACGACTCTCACTGGAGGAAATCTTCAAAAACACACTTTTCCTGCAGCTTTTTGTGCTTTTTTGTGGATGCAACGTGAGACCTACTATTGCTTTTCTTATTTTCAGGTCGGGTAATTTGAAAAGAAAGCTGCAATGCTTCCATTCTACCTCCTGACTTTAGCTGGTGAGTACTTTTATTTAATGGTCCTGCCAATGCCAGTATGAGGGCATGTTTCTGTTAACGCCAGTTGCTATGATTCATTCTTACCATTCTCTCACTCCAATTTCTCTCTTCTTCTTTATTTTTCCTCAAAGCTACCATCCAAGCACACAACCTGTTGCCAGGCTCCTGCAACTTCGAGTCCAACACCTGCGGATATACGTCAGATCCAGACTTTACAAGCTGGACGCTGCACAAAGATGGTACTGGGAGACGCTCTGCACAACATCTTAAGTCTTTAAACATTACAATTAGTGGCTTTTGCTTGATGTAGGCTTCATCGTGTTTCTTTTAGCAGTGGTTGCAGGTTTAGCTGTGATGTCAATCCAATCCAATGCACTTTATTTCTATAGCACATATTAAAAACAGAGGGTTTACCAAAGTGCTTCACAGCAAACATAACATTATAATAAAATATAATATTACAATAATAGATAAAAGGCATACATAAGAAAATATAAAAGGTATAGAATTAATACAAGGTAAAGGCTATGGACAGACAATAAAAGCATACAAATCGATAAAACATAGCTCAAACTGACTCGAAAGCGAGGGAAAAGAGGTGGGTCTTTAGGCGGGACTTAAACGTTTGGAGGGTGGGCGACAATTTGACATGGGGGGGCAGGTCGTTCCAGAGCCTGGGGGCTACTGCTGAGAAGGCTCGGTCTTCCCTGGTCTTTTTCGTGGTTTTAGGGACTACTAGCAGCAGCTGATCAGCCGACCTCAAAGACCTTGAAGGGGTGTACACCTTTAGGAGGTCGGAGATGTACTGAGGGGCCAGCCCATTAAGCGATTTTAAAAACAATCATTAAAATCTTAAAATGAACTCTAAAATGGATAGGAAGCCAGTGGAGGGAAGCCAGAATTGGTGTGATGTGCTCATGCTTGCGTGTTCCTGTCGTAGTTGTTTTGGTGCTGGTTTGGCGTTACCATAGAGGCTCACTGGTGAAAAGAAGCCCATCTGCTCTGCATTGACTCCAACATCTGGAGTCAGTGAAATAACAGATTTTGGCATTCTTGCAGCGTTGGTACTGCAGCTGATCCAGATGAGTTCCTTACACACCCATATCTAAGTTGTGTCAAGTGATCAAAGCCAACAGATGAATGCAGATTAGATCATGTGTACATTACGCTGTCTACCATCTGTCGCCAACTGCTATAACATTCTCTTTTGTTGTATATGTGCTATGTGCTGAGATGTCATACACATGAAGACTGTGGTGAAATAATGGGATGGATCTAGCTGCAGGAGACCCATGCCTCATGGTGCACTAGCAGCAGGATCCTGTCAAGTTAATTGCGACAGGAAGCAGGCCCGCTTTCAGAGGTGGAGCTTATGTTTATGTTACAAAACACTCAGCTCTCTGACCTGATTTGAATTGCACAACATTTGTCCCTAAAGTTAAATGTTTTCACTTAAAATAACTAAATCTGCCAGGTATGTTTTGGCAGCTCTTAATGAATGTTACACCAGGAATGGTCAGAGAGCAAAATCCTAAATATTTGAAGCCGTGTACCAAGTGCTGTAGTGTTGATAAAATAAACACTCTTACCTCTTTAAGGGTGCATGTCAGCATTTTGGGAAATGTACTTATTTGCCTTTGTTCCATGAGTGAAATAAGAATATGTATACCAACCCAAGGGGTATAACCTCTGGTATCTAAAAGTAAAGCCAATGTGGAAGTTGCTTAACCTGTATTCTATCTAATGGCCAGCAGGGGGGGGACTCCACTGATTGCAAAAAGGAGTCTAATTGTATAGAAGTGAAGTCTATAGGCGCTTTCACAGGAATAGTTCCGATAGTTCCTGGGATTTTGCGTTCACACCAAAAAGATCTGGAACTAGAACTTTTTTTTTCGGGAAGCTTTTCACCCTTTTTCAGTCCCTGCTAGAGAGGTGGTATTTTCCTGGGGAGGAAAAAGGTTCCAATTTCTGATTGGCTGGGCGAATTGCAAACCACGGCCGTAAAACTCTGAAAAGTTTTGCGAAGCCGCCATTTTATTTGCTCGCATTTGCATTGTTAGCATTAGCATTAGCCCAGCGCACTAACGGAGAAAGACTAACTTATGGCAACACAAAATAAAATGTGGGAGCGGTGGACTGATGAGGAGGTGTCGGCGCTTCTGGCGATTTACTCGGGACTTCGGGTGGTGATTTACAGCGACACCCGAAGTCCCGGAGTCCGGGGGACTCCGGGACTTCGGGTGGCAGAAGTGACGTCAGCGGCTTCATTTGCGTAATCCTCCCTCAGGGACCAAGCCCCCAGGAAGTGCACCGGACTCTGAGGAAATTATTCGTTGTGTCCAAACGGCGGTACTGCAACTTCCGTATCAGTCCGTGATGTCCCTGGGCCCAGAAATACTTTTTCCCATTGACTAAAATTGCGAAGGAGTGGTCTGTAAATCGTTGGATAATTTTTTTTTAACCAAATAAATTACCCAGTATGAACTATTGTATAGCCCTTATACATTAGGTCCTCAAGTTGTAAAATGTGCTAATAACGTTATTCTGAAAGTTATTTTCCTCTGCATTATGTACGCGCATCTGAGAGTGGGAGCTCGAGGGGCGGTGTTTAAGGGGCAACTCAACTGCGCATGCTCTATGAGCGCACATACGGGTTCTTCTGCTCTGACAGCCAGGCATGACGGGTAATCTGTGACGTTTCGCTCTCTCAAAAGTTGGGCCATTTTGTCCTCATGCGGCCGCCAATGAGCAGCTCTCATAGGAAAGAACGTGACCCCGCCTCCGACACTGTATCCAGTTCTTATTATACATCCATGTCAGGGACTTATTCTGGTCTGAATGTGATTTACTGGGACAGTTCCGGGACTAAAGAGTTCGGCGGGACTAAGTACTGGGAACTAAGTACGATAAGTACATGGTGTGAAAGCGGCTAGGAAATTACCCAACCTCTCAATTGATTTATTACCTCAGTTAACAATTTACTGATGAGTTTATGGTCTCAAATACTAGTTGTAAGTTGCCTTCATAGCGGCCTTATGTGTATTTTGGTCCTATTAAGGGTAAAATAGACGATATAGCTGGGAAGATTTAGGGCGGGTCTACAGTACCTTGTTATTGAGACGTCCATAAAACAGCATTGTTGAGCGTTGTATTTTGCAAAAGTCGATGGGCTCGCTTATTCCATTGGATTTTGGAATATTGCAGTAAATACATGGTTCATGTTTTTCGGAAAAATAATCATCCCAAATGAACACAATTTGTATGATTAAAGCATAAATGCAGGCAAACAATGCATTGCTAACTTCTGGATTGGCCTACATAAAAACGTCAGCACTGTATCAAGTTTAAAAAATATAAGGGAAAATGGCAAGGCAGAACTAAGGGTTAATATGCTGCGAGCTGGTCATTATTGCGAAAGGAACCAGCCAGGGTTATCAGGACTCTTTTATCACCCTGAAGGGTTCTACTTATTACAACTTTTTTTCCTCCACCTTGCTCCTACTTATCCGAAAATTGTTCTGCTGTTAAGCGAATCTCGGTCTCACTTTTAGTCTTCACTCTTGGATACATAAACCAGTTTCTCTCTTCCTGTTTCCATCCTTGTTGCTATTGAAACCAGCTTCTTAAAAGGTCAGAGTAGTTAACTCAGTTCTTGGTCAATTATTGTTTTCGCTCACTCCCCTTTCATTTCTATGCTCTGTGCAGCACAGCTGACTGTAATAGAAAAGTGAAGTCATGCTAACAGCAATTTTTACGTCATTTGTTCTTAATCCAAACAAGGCAGATACACTGATTCAATCAAGGCAACATGTCAGCTTAAAAGCGAGCCAAGGTTATGATGTTTATATTCTGTCTACAAACATTTGTAAACAATTAGAGTTTATTCGCAAAAAAAGACGAAAGACATCTTGAATTGACCACATTAACAGTAAAATGAGCTCAGGCAATAGGAGCCCCAAGGCTGCAGGGCATTCCACTGGGACAACAAATAAATCACAGACTCAGGAGAGATCAGAGACCCCTGGAGCAAAAAAGAAGCTAGGAGTCTGTGTTATGGTGGGAGCTGAATTCAAATTGGACATTTCCATTAGACATTATCCAGCCTTCTACATGTTTCTTCCCTGTTCTATCCCTAACAGAAGCTGTTGGGTAGATTGCATAATCCTGACTTTTTAGCTAGCGCCACCATCAGGTCTACATTTTAATTTGCCCTGAGCTAAAGTTTGTTTGCTGACATGCTAAACTGTGGCGACAATGGCCAACTAGACCTGCTGAAAGGCAACACGTTAGCCATTAGCTCAGTAATGGCGCATTTCCAATACAGCGCGGAGCGCGGTTTAAGCGTGCCGTGCCCGGACCGTTTTTGGTTGCGTTTCCACTAGGCGTAGTTCTGGCTAGCGGTATACTCTTTCACAGTTTTTCTGGCTCTCCAAAATCGAGGTTCTTTCCGGGCCAACAACCGGGCTGAGTATGCTAAACTAGTGAGAGAATCACTGGCAACTACAACAAAATGAACATATTTGACTGTGATTTAATTGTAATACACGTTTCAAAATGATGCCAAAGTAACAACATACTGATACCGGTTAGTAAAAACCATGAATCAATGCTTTGACAAGTCTGCAGACAGACGGCAGGCGAAACACCTTTTAAAATGCGTGTTTTCTGAATGGAGATTGGCTAAGTTAACGTTGCATATGCTCCGACCGTCCACACTCACAACAACGGCCTATACAGACATAAATAAACCTGTGACTGTATTCGTCATGACACAGGCAGTCTGTGGTTTGTACTTGTTTAACTTTTGTCTAGTTTCTGAACAGATATGAGGAGCTGTGAGCTCTGAGGGCTAACAGCTAACGGTTGATGTTGGTTTTGTGTTTCGCATTGAAGATGACGTCACGGCTCCGCCTACACTGCGTTACTATAGTTACTACCCCAGCTACTAAACTGTAATATGTATTGCTTGTTGCTTTGGGCTTTGATGACGCCAAAAGCAAGCAGGTAGCTCACTCGTTAGCAAACATTGTAGAAGTAAGCGATATATGACTTTCTGCGAGGATTTTCTTGACTTTGTGCTAAACACTTGTTTTTATGTTGGTCATTGTAATATTGAAAGTACAACCAGTTGAGGAATTCCATAAAATATAATAATATTTTTTGACCGAGTTGGCCTGAAAGTTTATTTATTACAATGCAGACTGCCATATCTCATTTACAGCTGACAGGTGATGCTAACTGACTTTATGATAGAGACACTGACAAAATGAAAGGCAACCACTAAACTAACAATGAATTACAAATTAGACAGTTTCCAGTCTGGTGTAAAGTAAACCTTCAGTTTTGTTATGCAAAGGAGTTTATTTTAATTGTATTTAAATCTCTAGTAAGAAAGAAGTAGTGTCTAAACTAATTTAACTCAACAACTGATGTCAATGAAAATGAATGCATAAAAAATAAACATTTGGATCAGTCAAATAAAGTCAAAAGCTATCAATATTTGTCCTTTTAATCACATGTTTGTTCTTTGTCAGTGGCATTTTTTCCAATGTTTTCTCTAAATCGGAAATACCTTTTTATTTCAGGCCGTTTTGTGTCGGTGGAAGCAGCCGTGAGCGACGACCAGGAGGATCAGATAGGTGCAGATGGCGGACCACAGAGAGAGACCTCAGGGGTCCTGCTGAGCCCGGCTCTAGAGCAGGGCGAGTGGAGCTGCCTGAGGCTCGTCTACCAGATCAGCGGGTCGGGGAGCCTGGAGGTCCTGCAGAGCACTGAGGGAAAGAGCTTTGACAGACCGCTGTGGAGCAGCCAGGCACCCTCTGACAGCTGGGTCATCTCCAGCATGGACCTGCAGAACACCACCGAGCCTTACACGGTGAGAGGACTTCTGAAATAGTGTCTAATCTTTGTCTGAAAGGCTTGAAATAGAAAACATAGTAAAGTAAAAAGTAGCCAAAGTAAAATCCACAAAGAGGCACCAGGGAAGAAAATATATCAGTGTAGACAGTGTTCATCCTCTTGCTTGAACATGCTTATTAAAGGTCAAGCCCACCTGCCCAATAACATGTAATGCCTAAATTGTAGAATTGTCAAATGTTGGTTAAATTATCGCTTAACTGAAAAGCTCAGAAGATCACCAAAAGCATTTGTCATATTCATCATATGGCTACCACGAAAACCAACAGCAAGTGTAATGTCAATTTCACATTCAGTTTTAGTGATATCGTAGACAAACGGAAAGTAAACCTAAGATGGTTACTTTTGGGGGCTGTTTGGAAACATTACATATATTGAAAACTACTCAAATAAAAGTAACAGGTATGAGCAGTCCACTGTTAGGGAACAAACATCCAAGAATTGGAAAAACTGTTTCTGCTCACAGGTATATTCTCTCTTTGTTAAAGGAACCTGGAAAATGCAAAAACCAAGTTCTCATGCTGTCGTTGAAAGGAGGCCAAAACTAGATTTATGTAAATTACACATGGGGCCCAAATTGAGGCAAGGACAAAGTGTGCAGAAACAATAACACACACCTTCACATGCACACATTATCCAAACACTGTGTGGGAATAGTACAGCACATGTTTATATTACATCCAGACTCGGGCAGAGCTGTCTGTGACAGGGTCGTGACCTACATAATGGAGAGAGGGGTGTGTGCTATGTGTGGGCCCCTCAGTGCATTAATGTATTTCAGACCAGACCTAGGTAAAAAAAGAAGGGAAAATGTCAGAGGTAGAAGAGAACTGACTGATAAATCGTTCTGCTCTCTAGTCTCACTGAACCGAAACCAAGCAACTCATTCTCATAGCTGGAACTCAGGCCTCCTACCAAATATCCCTTTATCACTTTCACCTTTCAATTACAAATATTCTAGATGGGAAACATGCTAATTTTCCTTCTAGTTAGAAGAAAAGGAAAAATGATACCAATAAGAGAAAGTTAACAACTACTGTTAGCTAGAAAATACAGTGAAACCCCTAGCTGCTATATTCTAGCGATAGCATCCTGTTGCAGAGATTTGTTTAAAAAAAAGTGTTTATTGTTAACCAATAATACCTATTTAGCATATATTGAATATATTGCATCATGTGCTACACTAGTTCTGCTAATAATACCGAATGAAAGATTACAATTAGTCATTAAAGTTATGTAACGTAACGAGTGGCAAACAAATCTATTGACCTTTGCTTACGCTAGCTGGTGTTATTGTTAGCACAACATGAAGAGGGGGAAATTATTACTTATTTTGTTGCTAAATCTTACTAAACCAAACTTTTTAAGTTTCAGTTATATCAAAATAGTGGTTGTATGTTTAGCCTCCTTGGTGTTTTTTGGTGGAGGTGGGGCTAATTGAAAAATGAATTTCCCCCTAGGGGATAAATAAAGGTTAATCTTCTTCTTCATCTTCCTTTTTAACGCATATTATTTTTGCAGGATTTGAATCCGTGCTTGACCCTTCTCAATTCTTGCAGCTATAAAGAGACAGAAACGTTCTCAGGAATTGGTGGAGACCAAACCAGAGCCTTAAATAAATGAGCTAACATAACGGTGCACACAAACTGTGAAAAAGCTATAAGCAGCAAAAACAGTGGAAAAGCAATTAGCCCACTCCGAACTGGCATGTTTTAAACGGTCACTGCACTAGTTTGTCTAAATAAGTTCAAATTACCTCTGATATCATCAGGGCCGTCCCTCCCTACAGGCCGATCATGGGGGCTGCATGGGGCCTCACATTGCGCAGGGGGCCTCAGCTTATGAGCTCGGCTTGTGCGCAGCTCTCAGCGCTGAGAAACTGTCTGTCTAGTTGGCTTACATTGGCTAGCATTTTTTCCCCTTGTATTCATTTTTATGTCAATTTGCACATATCATGGTGATGCTCAGCCTCTCCCCTTAACTCCTAACAGCCATCATCATGTCAACCACAACACAGAGAAATACTGATAGAAATGTGTGTGTAGTTGTTGATACATTGCTGACAGAGGGAACTACATTTGAATACAGATTTAAGAAGTATCAGGTTTTGAGCATGTAATAAGCATGTTTTGTCCTGACTATATTACAACTATATATATTTTATACATTTACCATTTACCTCACTGTATAAAAAAGTAACTGTGTTGATGATAATAATAAACAGGAATTATATTTGCAAAAAAATTGTTTCACTCCTGTCGGTGGGGGGGGGGGGGGCCTCATCTCACAATGTCGCTTGGGGCCCCAAGTTTGGCAAGGGACAGCCCTGGATGTCATGCCTGATCTCACACACACGTTCAAACCATGACCTCATGCTTAAACAAGTGTGTTTCTTCTCCGTCTCCCTGTGTGTCGATTCTTCTCTGTGCAAGTCATTTTACGGAAAACCTGCCGCTTCAAAAGCAAATTAGATTTATGTGCGTTTCGTGCGTGCTTTCTCTTTGACTTCCATATAATTGCTTTCCTCCTATGATATCATCCCTGTGTCACTCCCTATCAGGATTGCAGGGTATCACTGAACATGTGTTGTCGATTAGGTTGTCATCGAAGCTAAACCCGGACCGAGCGCTGGGAGCAGCGTGGCCGTCTTTGAGATCCACATCACCCCGGGGTACTGCCTGGGTCAGTGACTTCACACATACATCACTCACGCATCTTTCTGAAATCAAAAAGAAAATAAGAATTCACATGTGCATGTACCTCCGGATGCAGACCATCTGTGCAATGTTCCTCACAAAAACATAAACAAATTATAATCAGTTTGCATTTACACCCATAATGAGTCGTCGGTTTCTCATTTCCTGCGTGTAGATTGTGATTTTGAGGAGTCTCACCTGTGTGGATACAGTAATCAGTGGAACGCTAATGTAAACTGGTATGTGGGAGGAGGCGGTTCCCAGATCCTTCACAACAACATACCAAACGACCACACATACAACAACAAGACAGGTGAGGATTATTCACAAAAAGGTGTTTTCATCCAATTACTAAGTGATCATTTTGTCCTTTTCGTTCTAATTGACCAGGTGAACGCTACATTGAAGGTCACCTATTATGCAAAATCAACTTTTTCATGTATTTTACACATCAACATGTGTCCCCTCTGTGTAAAGAGATTCTGAAAGTTTCAGGAAAAAAGATTCTCTCTCTTTTTGTCCTGATCCATTTATGTGGACTCTGAAAGTCTATGTGGGTACGCTGTAGTCGCCAACCTGACTCATATCTAAGCTCCCACTCAGGTCACTTGATGTACGTGGACTCCATCTACGCCAAGACTTTCAAAGAAGTGGCCAAACTGGTGTCTTCCATGACGACGGTGCCGATGTCCGGATGCCTGAGTTTTCAGTACCAGCGAAGCGAGGAGAGAGGGAACCTGTTCTCAGTTTTCACCAGGGACCGGCTGGGTCAGTACCAGGAGCTGTGGAGGGCCGGCTCAGAAAACCAAAACGACTGGAGCGGGACGCTGGAAGAATGGATACCTGTGCAGGTGGAACTGAAGGCACCGTACTCTGTACAGGTCAGTATGGAATTACACTTAATGTACATAGCATTTCAAAGTGTATGTGAACACTTTAAGATATTTAGATGAGACGATATGACTTTACAAAGTAAGAAATCACATTGTTTTTCTTACATGTTCCTATTTTGTTGTGTACATGTCCTATTGTCTAAAGATAAATACATATAGTATATATGATATAAGGGCTTAGTTAAATGGAGAAATAATATAAATACATGCTAGTTTGTTGGTAGCAATGCAATAACTAGGGGAAATGTCCCCTTAGAAACTAAAATGTTGAAGAATTGTTATCATTTTATGCTGAATGAAATCATAAGCAGCATTATAGGTGGTCTAATTATTCAACATGCTGCTAAAGTTTTAACTCTAAAAACAGAATGTAAAAGTGTTTGTTTTTAAACGTGTTCTTTCTTCTTACATACATGTTCTTTCTGTGTGAGGGTTTTATATTGGCGTGCACATGATGTCATGCATCTCTGTTTATGAGCTTCTCCATGTGTCTGCTTCTCAGGTGGTCTTTGAAGTGTCCTTTAACAGTGCGAGAGGTGGACGTGTTGCAGTTGATGACATTTCCTTTTCTCCAGAGTTTTGCAGCACAGACACTGGTGAGCTGCAGCTACAGTCACTCACTGTTGTTCATCCAAATTATTAACAATTGAGGATGTTCATATGCAGAGATGGCAAAAGTACACACATCCTTTACTCAAGTAGAAGTACAGATACTCGTGTTTAAAAATACTCTGGTAAAAGTAGAAGTACTGACTAAACTTCTTTACTCAAGTAAAAGTAAAGAGGGCTTTGAAATGTTCTTCAGTAAAAAGTACCCATAACTAGCAGCTGTTTTAAAGAGTACCTGACCTGCCCTTTATATTAATAGAACAATAATGTCATTGTTAGCTAATGAATGTTTCCATGCTGAACAACGGCAACATGACAACGTTTTCATTGGTCCCTCTTCTTTAGAGAAGACCAGGAAATGATGGATACACGGATCGTGTTCAAATCAATAGGCACGCAATGACTCTAAATAATAATGATCACGCACCAAACACACATTCAGACTAAAGGAACCAGCTGTTTGGAAAATGTAAGAAGTAGAAAGTACAGGTGTTTGTGTTAAAAATGTAAGAAGTAAAAGTCAAAAGTCGTCAGGAAAATAAGTAGTGGAGTAAATAACTGAAACCAGAAAAATGTACTTAAGTATAGTAATGAAGTATTTTTACTCCAATACTTCCCACCTCTGGTCATATGTCAAGTTAGTCCCCAGGGTGGTGGATTAAAATAGAGTATGGACCATCCCTAAGCATGATTGTGCTCATTACAGTTCCTTGCTTTCCTTGCATTTTTATTATTTCCTCTGTCATGTGAAACGTTCTGTTAAATATTAAGTTAAGGCCAAATACAAAACAGTGTTAATCCAACAACATCTGCTGATCCCATACATGTGATCCACAGAGCCGACCTTTGACCCCTCCATCGCTAACTGTGACTTTGAGTCTGGTTTCTGCCGCTACTCCCAGGAGCAGATGATCGGGTCGTCGTGGAGGAGAGTGTCTGTGAAGCCCAACATCTTTAGGAACGGAGACCACACCACAGGGGCAGGTGGGCTACAATGAATAATAGTCTATTTAAATGTAGGGGGCGCTATAGAGCCATTTTGCGTGCGCTGATTATGAAACTCCCAAAATATAAAACATTTCTGAGGGTTTGGAGAAAGAAGGAGGAGAGTTTACTAGATCTCTGAGGTCCACCCTTATCTCTGCAATCCCTGACTACATCAACCTTTTACTAGCATAACACTAAAATCTGTACAGTCAAGTGAATCCAGTGGAGTTTGATTGTGGGTATTGTGGTCAACTTGTTTGCTTCACAAAGCTTTTAGCCCTATTTAGCTTATTGTTTTTGCCATTTTTACTATCTGGTTTAGTAAATGTTGCCACCAGAAGCAGTTGCTTTTTTAAATTGTACATTGCTAATATGTTAGCGATTACCATTTTATTAGTGGTGGTTGCTTTGTATAGATTTTGTAGCAAAGAAAATTGGATGACACAGCTTTAAAAACCAAAGGATGATAATGTGGTAAAACCAATCTGGATTTGAGGGTTAAAATAATTTGAAAACTGTTGAATTCAAGATCAATAACAGGTGGCAGTAGTGACAGGAACACTCATGGCATGGACTCAGAGGAAGAGACCGTTTTGAAGGGAAATAAAGGCTCTCTTCTCCTTCAAGGATATTTCCTGTTGGCTCACTCCTGGCTGAGCCCACTCTCTGGTTACGTTAGTCGCCTGATCGGTCCAACTCTGCCTGGGAACATGAAGTACTGTCTGAGATTCTACTTCTCCCTGAGGGGTGAGTGGCACCCCAAAAACTCTCCGGATGAAAGAACATTTGCATAATTTTATCGCTGTCTGTGATTGTTTGATTGTAAATGCTGTGCTGTGATTTATTTGACTGACTCACTGACCAAAAATAACTCTGGCAACTTCAGGTTTCAACCAGACGGACCAGGCTCTGGCTGTGTATCTGCAGCAGGGCAGCAGCCAGGAGAGGATCTGGACTCAGGGGGAGAAGTCCAGAGGAATCTGGATCACAACGGACGTCACCTTCCAGACATCAAAGCCTGCCAAGGTCAGAAGAGAGGAAGTGGAAATATCAAAGGCAGAAAACAGTAGAGAATAAGTGTGAAAGGGAAAGAGGGAAGGATCAAAAAGGAAGTAAGTGAGGGGAGGAGAGAAAGAGGGAGACAGTGAGCCAAATCATTAATTAATAAAGGACGGGAGGAAGGAACGAAGGAAATAATAAACAAACAAGAAGGGCATTCAAAAAGTGCAGACCTCCGCCAAGGCAGCGAGCACAGAGCTTCGCTAAGGCCTTTGCCATGAATAAAAAGTAATGCTCCAGGAAGCAGATCCGCTCCAGAATGTAATGAGTTCTTCCTTGGCTCAGGATTCACCTTTCCACCAAGTTTCACTTGACATTGGGCCAGTCGTGTTTTTCTAAGCCTGCCGTATGAAAGACAAGCAGACCACAAAGCAAACTGAAGACATCCCCTCATTGGTGATAGGATTCGCGATAATAGAACAAATTATCACTTTCTCATGTTTCTCACTTTTATTCTTAAATAATAGTGTTCTGCTCTTGTGTTGGAGCCTTTTACAGTTCAGCTTTTTGATTTATCTGATTTACTACTGTGTTTGTTCATGTGCATGATGAGAAGGAATTCATCCAGATGACTAAATGCTCAAAGGATTTCCCACACTGGCCTTTTCTTCCTTTCTGAACACATTGAACCGATTTAAAGATTCCAATTGAGGATTTTTTCTTCCCCCATGAGGAAGTCTCACGCAGGGCAGAAACAGACAGAACGTGTGTGTAATGACGTGTGTGTAGTTTCTGTTTTTTCTCCAGAGATGTCTGTAAATGAGCGATGGTTTTGACCCTCTGATGGTGGAGCTGCTCACTGCTTTCCTCTGCTGTTCAGGTGGTGTTCGTCAGCACCTGCAAGAGCTTCTGGGACTGCGGCTCCGTGGCTTTGGACGACATCAGCCTGAGCCTCGGAGACTGTGAGCTGACAGAAGGTACAAACTGCAACAACCAAAACAAATCATAGCGTGCTCATACACATCTCTATTTACCCTGATCAAAAATCCATTCCCCATTTTCAATTGCAGACAGATGACATCAAAATACTCCCAAAACAATAGGCACACATGCTGTTTAGCTAAACGCAGCAATGAGAAAACTAGTTCCAGTCCGCGAGTCATGGCTGCATTATTACCACCAACAATCTAAATTCAATGGGTTTTGATGATTTCTTCAGTTGCTAAGTTATTAAAGGGCTATTGTGCTCGATGTCAGGTTCATTTTTTGTATTTGGTCCCCTACTGTCACATGAAACCAGAGCCCAGAGTGCTCTGATTGGTTAGCTGGCCGGCTCTTTTGTGATTATTCAACCGCTTAGAGATGTCCCGCCCCTTAGCCTATCAGAGAAGAAGCGCAATTGTTACAGTGATGTTATTATGATACAAAAGTAAACAAAGGAGTCCAATGGAGGCATTTCAGGCAGGGGGGGGGGGGGGGTTGGGGGAGAGTGTGTGGGAGAGAAACTCCCTCTTGAGTGAGCTTTGGGATTGTAGCCTTTGCAGACCATTTACATGCACAAAAACCTATATAACACACTACAGGAATTTGTGCCATTAAAGAACATTTGCAACTCAGAAACTGATGTCCAGACCTCCACCAGGGGTCTCTATCTCCCCTCTCAAACAAAGAAGATATCACCCTAAATTATGCCTCACAGCTCCCTGTCAGTCCAACCACTAGGACACACACCTTGTGGGTCAGAAGGGGCCGAAAACAAAAAAGTCCAATTTACAAAGGAAAACCTATAACAAAGAAACGAAGGGCCATGTGACTTCTGCTCCTTATTTGTTTTGTTTTGGTCCCTGATGTCTGCCAAAATAGTTAGTTCATAGTTTTGTTTTAAAGGCAACTATCAAATACAAGTGTTACAGATTTTTTTGTGTGTTTTCATGTTGCTGTTGCAGGCTCTGTGTTGCGGACTCTGCCCGGACACTGTGACTTTGAGGCGGGCCTGTGTGGCTACACTCAGGACAAGCAGAGTGACAGTGGAGACTGGGAGTTGAGACGAGGACCCACCCCCACCTCCTACACCGGACCGAGAGCAGACCACAGCACGGGACTCGGTGAGGGTCCCGCGCTTAACGCTCCTTCCAAATCCACAATAATCTGCACGCTCTAAAACAGGGGTGTCCAAACTACAGCCCGGGGACCAAATGCGGCCCGCGGCCCATTTTGAATCGGCCATCAGCTAATTCCAAAAGTATATTGAAATATGGCCCACAAATGAAACTTGTGCTTGTCATATACTGTACTTCTTAAATATATTTGTACAAATATATTACACAGTATTCATGTGTTAAAAGGTCAATTAAAGTTGGAAACATTTTCAAACAAATCTTAGTTGATACAAAATAATAACCCAATAACTTAATTACATAACAAGCTTGAAATACACCCTTCATATTTTCTCTTTTTACAAGCAATATGAGGCTTGTTTTTTTTAACTTATAACTGAACTGACAATGCAATATACCTCACCTCTATTTTTCTGTATGTGACCCTCAGTGAAGAAAGTTTGGACACCAGCTGCTCTAAAAGAACTAGAGAAAGTTACACAGTAACACAGCTTGAGTAACAGTCTGCGTTGAACCTGTTGACCTTTGATTGACAGGATACTACCTGCACATGGAGGCGTCGCCCATGCTGTCGGGTCAGAGCGTGCGGCTGCTCTCTCGACCCCTGAGAGGCTCCAGGGGGCCTCAGTGTTTGAGCTTCTACTACCACATGTACGGCTCAGGCACGGGTCAGCTCAGCGTTCACCTCCATAAGGATGGAGAGGGTGCGTTGCTGTGGAAACTGAGCGGAGAGCAGAGCATTGCCTGGCTCAGGGCCACGGTGGATTACAGGAGCGATATCCAGCATCAGGCAAGAAACCTCTGAGGGCTGTTTGTATTTAAAGTCTGTGCGCTGGACATGGATATTGTTAGAAAAATATCACTCAGGATGCAGTTCAATACCAAAGCAGTATACAATGTTTAGATTAGCTAAGACCCACGTTAGAAATGATCATGCTTGTCATCTATCTATCTCCATAGAGGCTAAATCATCATGTTAATCACATACTGTATCATAGGTCTAAAACAGTCCTGATGCTCTTCTAGGTAATCATACATCCTGTCATGTACACAGCTAAGGGTGGGGCCTTTGTTATCATGTGCCTATCTGATATTGGAAGAGTACATTCAGTATTTTCCCAACAGATAGGATCAGCCTATTAAACACAATACATTATATAGGATTCCTAACCTTTTGGGCTGTTTTGCAAATGAGTTAAGGCTCAGGGAGGTTTGACTGTAAATAAGGAAGATAAAAATACATATTCAACAGCTACAACAGTCAAATGCAGCCTAAACATTGCACCCTAATTGTGTCATATACAAAGATATATCAGTCACACGGGCCATATTCTGCAGAAACTGTACTTTTAATACTTTTTGCTTTATAGCTCTGTACTTCTCTCTCTGTTCCAGATTGTGTTTGAAGCCACCAGGGGTTCATCAGTAAGGAGTGACATTGCCATTGATGACATTACCTTAGAGAGCGGACCTTGCCCAGGTAAAACATCTACAGTATTGAATGTTGAACACATGGTTTAAGATTAAACATCAAAGAAGAAAATGAACAGAGAATGACCTGATTTACTTTTGTTCCCCTGCAGTAACGAAGACAGAAGCCCCTGTGGGAAGCTCCAATGACATCGAGTAGAAGGAAGATCAGCTGCGTACGATGCATGAACCCCCTCCCCCCCCCCCCGTGTTTTTTGTGTGCACATTACAGACCCCTGTGTCAATCAGAACATTTAGTAGTGCGGGTAAAAGGAAACTTTTCATGTAGTTCCGTTTTGTTGAAGCATCACCAATCAGGTGTATAATAGTCCGCATTTCTCTCTGCACTGTAGCAACAGAGTGAGTTCAACTGTGTTTTGTTCACATGTATATGCATTAGATTAATGCTCAACGCCAAATAAAACGAGAAGGTTAAAAAAAAAATACGTTGGTATCAGGGTTTCCGCTAGGATTTTTTCTCGCCGGTCAAATGTCCGGGCAGAATTCATTTTATCGGACGAATTTGAAACTTACCGGTCATATTTCAATAATAATAATAAGAGTTGTGTAGCAGAGTTTCCGTTAGCAGGTAATTACCGGACTATGAGCAGATATGCTGATGTTTAAAACTCAGTTAATGGGGCTCGTTTTTATATTGCTTCAGTTTATAATCGTTACAGATCGAAAAATTCAGATTCATTTTCCAATAAATGATTCCACAAACAACAAACAACATAATTATTACATTCAAACAAACTACTTGTAGTAGATGAAGTACATTATTCAAAAGTTTACATCAACTTTGAATAATAACACGGGAGAAACTGATGCTCTCTTTTCCTCTCTCCCTCCCTCTCTCTCCTGACAGCCCGTCAGTTTCTCATGCAGCTCCTAAAGCTCGCCAAACAGAGGCGGGGCTTCAGGTGATTATGCAGAGCTGCGTGTCTCTGTCAGACTCAGCAGCTGATCTGATCTCTCTCTCGTGTCCGGTTATACTTCACTCGCGTTTATGTCCATATCGATCAGATCCAGCTCTCCTGATCGTCCTTTATAGAGAGCACCGATCAAACTATTAAGAGTGAATATTGGCCGATAATGACCGGCGGCCGATCTATCGGAGCCTCCCTAATTATTACCAGACATTTTGACCGGCAGGTTTTGAATGTACCGGTTTTTAATAAATGTTACCAGCTAAAAACCGGTAATTACCGGCTAACGGAAACCCTGGTTGGTATGTGTTTTTACTGGTTGATGTTGAATTGAATGCCTCTTTTCACTGTCACCTTGTGGGAATGCATCTTCCAATTCATTAATGAATAACGAACTGACTAAGGACATCATTTTGGGATCATTACTGAAACCCAAGTGGAAACATTTCCAACATGTCCCTAGTTGGACCACATAACTGTAAGGACTATGACACAGAACATACAATAACAAATAATAATAAATATACTCAAAAATGCACTCATTCGACTGCAAATCTCTGCCACTGCTGATGTTATATTGGAAAAATACAAGCCACAAATATCGTAAACTTCCACAAAATCCTTGCGAGTTGCAATATCAGGCAAGTATGGCAGGATCAGATCAGCTGCTCATCACTTGCCCCATCCTGCAGTCAGAAGCAAGTCGTGACATTATAAAACGTACAATGTTATATGTTTTTCAAAAAATCTCTCATCCCCAAAGCCACAAGAGATCTTTAAGAAACAGTCATAAATGTGCTCAGAAAATACGAGGCTGATGGGTCCAGTAGTAAAAAGTGAGCATGCACCAACATCGAGGAGCTAACGGCATTAGTAAGGAGTCAGACGGATTATCTGGAGTGTAGTTAAGTGTGCTTTACCAAAACATGGCTGCAGCTTTAGGTCTGACCTGCACCAGGATCTGACAGCAATGTTTCCATCGATGGCTTGCACCATGTCTTCACCATGTCCTCGGAGGGTTTCTGTGCTGTGGAGGACGTCCTGTCTTGTTCCTGTGCTTTAGACGCTGTGTCCCTGGGGTTACAAGGACTTGTATTGCACATTTACACTTCAATTGTTTATATAAATATGTTTTATTGTAAGTACTTCGATTGATTGATTCTTTATGAGAGTAGCTGTGGACAGACGGATATCCGGCAGAGATAACAGAAAAAAAAGAAAAAAAAGCTAGTGTTAGTTCAACGTTGGTTTAAATTGCAGATGAAGCAAAGTTTGCTTTTTCACTGATTGGTAAGGGATAATATGCAGCAAGCCAATATATTCAGATTTATTCAAACCACATTCATACATTTACTGTACATCTCAATAAAAAAAAGTGAATCCGAAAAAGTTTCATTTGGTCCAAAATATTTCAGTTACATTATAAGTGTCCCATCGTTCAGGTATTTAATGGACTCCATCTGCTGCGTCATCGCAAGAACTTCGTGAAATCCCGTGCTGAGTCCCGACATGTGCTGGAAGTACGCCTCCTTCTCCACCTGCACCGACAGATTGTTCACCCCGGCGTCTTTCAAAATGGCCGTCACCTGCCAATCACACAGACACAGAGCGATCAGAACTGACAATTGTGGGGGAAATTCCACACTTAATCACCTTCTGGTAAGAAAAGAACAAATATACAAGCTTAAACAAAAGTTGTGTTATTTAATAAAGAGTTATAGCATTTAACAAAATCAATCTAATTTCCAGCTGGAAGGACAGAACCTGCGTGCTTAAGAAATCTGACCAAGTTACACAGAAAAGCAATGACTTTATACAGGGAAGAGACACAGGAAGAGGATTCATTCAGCTAGGTGATTTACATTACAGTCTTGAGGGGCAGACAGAAGGGGAAGTATCGCATGTTAATTACAACCCTAACATCCATATGATAATTGCCTGACAGTGGTCAAGGCGACATCCTTCTGTCTGAGAACATTTTGTAGTCAGAAAACCTATATACATATTGAATTATTATAAATTCCCATCATAACAATTACCAATAATTTCTTAGCGATCTGCCTAAGGACATGACGTGATTCTACAGTTTGTACCGACCTGCTGAACGATCCTCTGTTCCACCACGTCTGCCATGATCTGCAGGTGGATGGTCCCCGCCACCATGTTGGCCGAGTGCCTCCAGAAATGAGCGTCTCTGTACGACAACACTCCTTCTATCTTCTCGATCTGAAAAAACAACCAGGGAAATTAACACCAGGAAAACTGCTGAGGGGCTGGAAACATATTCACTTTTGCCAAGGCATTTGATAATGCTCAAGCACTTTCTTGAATCTCAATGCAAGTCTGTCATTTATGTCAGGAAATAGTCATTTGTTTCAGAGAAATGGAAAATGTAGATCACGTACTAACGGTCTATTTAACTTAATGTCTTCACTGTTGTCTGATAAGTTAGTCCCATGTTCTGAGACAAATCCAAAAGCAAATCCTAATACTATGCTAATTATTTTAGCTCAATTACAATTGAACCATTGGTGGCTGAGGATAACGTGAAGTTAGTTCATACTTTGATCCAGGAGCTAAATTGTTGACATTATGGTAATGTTAGTAAGAGTGCTAACGCCATTACAATAAGAATAGGAATAACCTTTATGGAAATAACATCTAACTTTACGTTCAAATATAATGGCTAAAGTTTGCTAAGCCAAATTAATTCAACCACATCAGGTTAGTTAACAATCCTAAGAAGTCAACTCCTTTAATAATATAGATCACATGTGTCAAACTCAAGGCCCGGGGGCCAAATCAGGCCCGTGGTGGATTTCATTTCGGCCCACAGGATAATTTCTAATCACTATTCGATCTGGCCCGCCGGTATATTGCACGCACACCTTCACTCCATCCTGAGGGTCTCCTCAGCTCAGAGCCTGAGCCCAAACATTGATGACCTTGCACCCAAGATGAGATGCCAAGTATCTGAACTAGCATCACAGAGCAGCACACTGAGTTTAATGGATGTTTCCTTCTGCACTTTCTCTCTCACGACAACAGGGCAGGTTTGTTTTTTCTTTGAGGGAAATAGTTTTTTTGAAGCTGTTGGAAAAATATAATCATAAGAAATGACTCCGGAGAAGCTGCAGATAGAGCCATAAGAAATGAATGCAACTGATAATTTAATGTTTAATGTTGTTTTTATAGGCAATAATTTAAGCTTTGTTAGTTCCAGGTTTAATATGTGCAATAAGTTCATTTCAATAAGTTTTGCAATAAACATTGAACCAGTCCAGGCCCTCGACTAGTACCCATTTTTAAATGTTGGCCCAGTGTATTTGAGTTTGACCCCCCTGCTATAGATAGATAACAGATTTGCCCCCAAAATCTGTACACTCTATTAAACATACAGTTATTCTGATGTGCAGTGAAACCACTATCTGTGAAAGAAAACTGAGATAACTTAGTCCTCATGAGTGTTTCCTCACCTTCTCCAGCGCACTGGTCAGCTCCTTCTCATTCTCTTGGGGATTCTCAGAAGAAGCACCTCGCAGGCGTCCTTCAGCAGAGGGATGACGCTGAGGAAGATGAGCACGGCGATGAAGAGCGAGCAGATTGGGTCCGCGATCAACCAGCCGAACTGACGGATGAGGATGGTGGAGATGATGACGCCCACGCTGCCCAACGTGTCAGCCAGGACGTGGAGGTAAACACCTGCAAGGAAAAAACTAAATTAATGTATCTCGCTACATCCTCCCTTTACAGTAAGGTATTTTTTTAGTGCATCAATGAAAAAACGCACCTCTCTGTTGATTTGTATGTGTATGCATTAGATTAATGCTCAATGCCAAATAAAGCGAGATGGTTCAAAAACAATACGTTGGCATGTGTTTTTACTGGTTAGTGTTGAATTGAATAGCTGATTTTACTGTCACCTAGTGGGAATGCATCTTAGGATCTTCCGATTAGTTAATGAATAAAGAACTGATATCATTTTGGGGTCATTACTGAAACCCATGGAGTGACCTATGGAAACATTTCCAACATGTCCCTAATCGGACCAAATAACTGTTAGGACTATGACACAGAAAGTACAATCAGAAAAGAAAAAGTGCACTCAATCGACTGCAAATCTCTGCCACTGCTGTGATCAACTGTGATCAACTAAATAAATGTATCTCGCTACATCTCACGTTACAGTATGTTTTTTAGTGCATCAATGAAAAACGCACATCTATTCTTTTATTTGTATTTATTTTGTATTTTTCGGTTTTTAATTCATTATTATTATTTTCTTTGGTGTTTTTTGCTCTTTATCATGTGAAATGTATCAGGATGTGCAAGCGATACCATGCAGTGACCAATGTTCCAGTTCTTGTGAGAGTGGGGGGATTCTGTTTGTTTTCTTATATGCAGTAGTGCAACTTCCTGTAATAAGAAAACCAAAACCAGGAAATGTGAAACATGGTTGTATTGTCTGTTAAATCTGCACTCCTTAATAAAAAAACAAAATACAGTCCACAGCAATTAACATTAGCCCCTCTTCACTCAAGCTGCTTAAGGTGCTTCTTTGTAGTGCAAGGAGATGTATTCTGCTTCAATGGATTTCAGACTCTGTCCCCACGGTTCCGCATTGGATTCAAAGTGTTATGGAACTTATTCCTTAGACGCTATACGCTTCTGGCTCAAGGACAAACCCTTTAACTTTTTTCACATAAGGAACCCTTTTCTGGACTGTATTGGAGATGAGGGGGCCCAAGCCCTCCGAAGTGGTCTCTACTAGGGCTGCACGATTTGGGGAAATAATCTAATTGCGATTTTTACGACAGATATTGCGATTCGATTTGGGATATTTGTTTTTAAGCGACCCAGCGGAAGTTTATTGTAAAATGCGGCCATATCTCCGGCTAGGAAGGTCGTATCAACATGCATATATATTTTTTGGAAAACGCACCTCTCATGTTAGCGTTCATGCCTCCGCCTCCGCCCCCGGAGCCGTGGGAGTTCCCGTGTCCTCCGTGCCCGCCATGAGAGTTGCCGTGGCCCCCGTGAGAGTGGCCGTGCTCGCTGTGGGAGTGGCCGTGGTGAGAGTTACTTTTTTCTTCATGTGACGAGCAGCTTTTGCCGCCGTGGGAGTGAGCGTGACTGAAAGCGCAGATCCCCACCAGGTTCACCAGCAAGCCTCCGACTGACACCGGCTGCAGGAGAAAAACACACAGAGTTTAGACTGAATGGTGTCTAGTGACTTACTGAAAGGACATTAATAACTGATGGCATTCAGTTATTAATTAGCTAATTTTATTTCATTTAAAAAATCCCTCAAAACTCACTTTTTCACTCTAGCCTTCAACTCCTAATCCACTAACCACTCACCCTTATTCCACCTAGCTTAGCACTTTTTTACTCGTTATTTTTCTTCTTTACTTGCTTGTAAAGCGGTTTGAGCACCAGGAAAAGCGCTATATAGATTACATGTATTATTATTATTATCATCATTTGATTACAGGGCTTGGTTGAATTCTTAATGCTGATTGGTCCATTTTGAACTTGCTCTTGCTAGCTGATCGCTCTGATCACTATGTGCAGTCTTATCAATCCACAGAAAGCCGACAGGTTCATTTAATCTTAGCAATGGATAGCAAAACACATTTTCTCCTCAACAAAACAGTGACATTTTTTAATTTTTATATTAATTGTTATGTGTTGAGAGCACAAAACTACTAAATACTTAAAATAAAAAGCAATACTACTTCAGGTGTTTCTTGTGCATTTCGGTTAATAGAATCATCTGGAAAGGGCTTTGAATCAGACACCTTGTATTGAATCAGGACATAACATGAATATTACATCAGCAGGTCGTAGGTGCAGTTTACTCACAGTCAGCATGTCAGTGTTTATATTGGGAGGATCCAACACACGGGTGACTGACTCCACAAAGACAAAGAAAGCGATGACCATGAGAAACAGGCCGTTGATGAATCCAGAAAGTATTTCCACACGACCGAACCTGCAGAAAAACAACAGTCCACTTTTAGACATCCAGCTGAATTCTCTAATAACTCCCATCAAAGAGCTTCCACATGTTGTTGAAGGACGTTGTTGGGAAAATACTGAATGTACTCTTCCAATATCAGAGTTCACATGATAACCCTACGTAGCTGTGTACATGACGGATGATGTATAATTACCTAGAAGAGCATCAGGACTGTTTTAGGCACATGATAGCTATGTGATTAACATGATGATTCAGCCTCTATGGAGATAGACATATGGCAAGCATGCTCATTTCTGACGTGGAGCGAATCTGAACTGAACATTGAATACTGCTTTCTATTCCTCCATCTTGTGACTGTGTAACTCCCTCTCTTGGATATCAGCATGTGAAGGACACTGTTCAGGAACTAGTTGATGCTCTGTATGTGATGACTACTTCCATTCTGGAGAGGATCATTATTAAAATGTTTAAGTATTCAGAAAAAGTCTGAATTTTGTGAAAAAAAAACAATCAGATTTTCAGAAAAAGTCTGAATTTTGAGATTTAAGAAAAAGTCGGAAATTTGAGATTTTGAGGAAAAAGTCCGAATTTTGAGATTTTGAGGGAAAAGTCAGAATTTTGAGGAACAATTTAAAAAAAGTTTGATTTAAGAAAAGATCAGATTTTGAGAAAAAGTCCGAATTTTGGAGATTTTGAGAAAAAGTCCGATTTTTGGAGATTTTGAGAAAAAGTCCGAATTTTGGAGATTTTGAGAAAAAGTCCGAATTTTGGAGATTTTGAGAAAAAGTCAGAATTTTGGAGATTTTGAGGAAAAAGTCAGAATTTTGGAGATTTGAGAAAAAGTCAGAATTTTGGAGATTTTGAGGAAAAAGTCAGAATTTTTAGGAAAAAGTCAGGATTTTGAGATTTTGAGAAAAAGTCAGAAGAGACGTTTACCCGTAGGAGAAGATCCTGGTAGCTTTCCAGCGAGTCATGAGCGCAGCGAACAGGCCGAGCACCAGAGCGGAGCAGTCGAACAGCATGTGGAAGCCGTCAGAGATCAGCCCCAGACTGTTGGTCCAAACGCCGTAAAACAGCTCCACGAAGGTGAACGCCTGGAACAGCACACCTCACGTTTACTCAAAATACACAAACTGTACACACTTATCCTAAACTGGAAAAAGCTGGTGTCCTGTATAGTATAACAAAAGGTTTATTAATGTTGAAATGTAAGTAATATCTTCTAACTGCTCCAATTTTGTATATTCAACATCCATATGTCCTTAAGCAGGATCTGCACAACCAGAGGGTGTTGATTTACAGAAAATTCAACAAAACAATTGTCAAATTGAAATATCTAGAGTCATAAAATGTCAGCTTTTAAAAGTAAATAATGTGTGTATTTCTAAAATGTTAATTAATGTTGATGTGTTTAAACAGCCTAAATTCCTAGAGGTAGCTACAGAGTTTAGCAGAAACAATTTTTTCCTTTTAGTTTGGAAATATAATTGTATACCACTTCTATCACCAAGATGTTGTAGGAGTTTGTGGGCGGCATGGCTGTCATTTTGAATGATTAATCTTTATTGATTAGTTGACATTAATATAGTTAGAACACTGCAGGAATCTTAAAAAAATAATTAAAAGTAAACTATTTCTAATGATTATGCTGTTAATGTTATTGTTTTCTTAATGCTTGATTAATTTCTGTTATCTTTGTATTCATGCAAATGCCGTCTTATTAATTATTAATCTATATTGAACAGAAAGTACGTTTTTCCTGTATAATAATACATTTATTTGTATTTTGTAAGCACTTTTACAGGTGCTCAAAGTCGCTTTACAGAGATGGTGAAAAGAAAAGAACAACAAATAAATATAGTTAAAGTCAAATTAAAATCAAGCAATACAAAAACAATCACACATTAAAAGCCAGATCGAAGAGGTGAGTTTTTGTACGTTTTTTGAAGGTGGTGAGGTCAGTGCACTCTCTGATGGGTTGTGGGAGTACATTTTGATTGTCAAATTAAATGAAGAAGAAGTGAAAGTATAATGTCTAATAAAAAATAAAATATAATTAAAATATTTGTACAAAGATAGAGTTTTAATTTGCCAATTTGAAATGTATTTTTAATAAATTCCCCTTCACCATAATATGCTCGATGGTTAGTCCTAGTTCAGTTGTGAGTTTTCTCTTCCTTACGCTGTACGTACCAGGTTGAGACACAGGAAGTAGAAGATCTGCCTGGAGTCGTACTCCTCCAGGATTTGCTTCAGGGAATCTTTGATGAAGCGGGGGATCGACTGCGATGTGTGCTGCAGAGCGTCGCCCATGAAGTTGTACAGGGGGGTCCCTTCAGGAGAGTAGCCCACCAGGGTGCCCTTCTGACCTTTCCTTGAGGGGGACGAGAGAATACTGGACGCTGCAGAGGGATGAGAAAGGAGAATAGATACATTTAAAAGGTCCCCTATTATACTGTTTTTCATCAATATATTACAGGTCTCAGATATATACAGAACATGTCTCTGAAGTGTTTGGCTCCAAATACCTAACAGATCATTGCAGCATTACCCATAATCCCCTCTGTTTCAGCCCTGTTTCAAAAGTGCTGATTCTCTGGCCGTTTCTCAATGTCGAGTACACCTGCTGCAGAGCCACTATTTCAAGTATACTACGTCATTGAGTGGCGCCGAAGGACTGTTTGAATGCATGTTAAATGCCCAGCATTCAGCGCCACTCGATGACGTAGTATACTTGAAATAGTGGCACTGCAGCAGGTATACTCGACATTGAGAAACGGCCTCTGTCTGTTACTTTAGATGAAAACAAGGAGCCCCTCCCCACGCCCCTCTGAGAGATATTTGGTTAAAAAGAACACAATGGTGCTCTAGGAGGAGATTCAGGTGATAGGGGGGGGGGGGTTACCTTGGTTGCTGATTGGCTAATGGTTACACGAGCCAACACATCGTTATGACATCATAAAGTGGCCAAAATCTGACAGTGGTTTTATAGAAATGGATCAGGACAAAAAGAGAGAGAATCTTTTTTCCTGAAACTTCCAGAGTCTCTTTCCACAGAGGGGACACATGTTGATGAAGAAGAGACATGAACAAGTGGATTTTGCATGATAGGTGACCTTTAACTTGAAAATATGCACAGAAAGCACAAGGAGCTTCAGGGGGATTGTGTAAAAACGAAATACCTCAATAATATCACTTCCCTATTTGATTACTTTTCTTAAAACCCATCGTTGTTTTGTTTTAAAGGCTATGTTTAAGCATGGAAAAAAGCTTTTATCTTGTTAAATATTAGCTGGAACTGTTCTTTCAACGACAGATATGTAGACATTCTATAAAGGTTCAAAATTCATGTTTCAGTTTGTATTCATTGCCGTTTTCTGAAATATTATGATTACATATGCAAATGCATACTTTATATGAATGGAGGAGACTACAGATACAAATAGACAAAGTTACACATATTTGTTAAAGATAACAATATGTATACCTGTAGGGTCTTGATTTAAGCTTTTGAGTCTGAATGTTGATATCAAATAAGAAAATCAGGGCTGGTAATGTGCAGCAAAGAAGTGGAATGATCGAAGATGAGGTTTACAAGATCTATTACTATTTAGACTCCTTAGAGCTCTCGTCCCGCAGCCGTTACTTACACATGATGAAGAAGATGGCGCTGACAATGACTCCCCCCGACAGCACGTGCTCGGTGCTGACCTGCTGGGGGGGTTTGCTCATGGAGCGCAGCTGGTCGGTGAGCGGGTGGGTCCAGAAGTTGGCCAGCAGCAGGGCGCTGAGGAAGAGGGCGATGGCTCCGTAGCGGGCGCACCTCGGCGCCTCCATCTTGGTGTTGCAGATGGCCTCCACGTAAAACTCCAGGATCATCACGGAGAGGATGATCATCCCGAACGGCAGGATGAGGGACGACCACGACTCCACTTTACTCTGGGGGGGTAAATAAACGCTTAATTGTTCTAAATTAAATTAGACATGGACCTCCAGGGTTACTCCAAACACCAGTTAGTCGCCGTGATCAGTCAAACTAAGCGGTGCATTCTTCGCTAGATTCATAAGTACAGTTGTCATAAATCAACTTTAATTTAGTAAAATAACGCTCCTCTGCCTTTGTGAAAAGCTTCTCTCTGTAAAGGTATTTATCTTGCGCTTTTACAGCTGACAGACGACCTTTGAGAGCTGATATTATAGGCTGTGAAGATGGCCATGCCGTCCCAGAACGCATAGCCGTTCCAATTTATTTTATACAGTAAAGTTCAAGTAATTTAGGAAATCTTACTGGTTGGGTCATTAAAATTGTCATTTAACTTTATGGTAAACTGAACAAGTGTCTTTAAAAGTCTCTGAGATTTGAAAGGCTACATTGAACTCTCCATATAAACAAGAACAGCTCATTATTGCTGTGTCTCAATTCTCACACTTAGGTTAAACTGCCATGTCGTATACTCTTAACACAGTGTGGGGATTTTGACCGGGATGACTTTGCAGTTGGTAGCTAGCTAGTTAGCATCATTTGCAATACCAAATGATTAGACTGCTCAATTAACACAGTAAAAACCACAATGGCTGCTTTCGAAACAACAGTATAGTGGTACGTTTATTCAAGAGAAGGGTCCAGCGTACTCAACTTATTGACCGTTATGAGTAAATCCATTTGGCTTTGTGATGCCAAAGGGGACAACAACGGACTTTGATGCATGTTCAGATTTCTCATGTTCTGTTGACTCACTTCTGTAGTCGCTGAGAGCACGATAACCCAGGGCAGCAGCACCACAGCAGAAACCAGGTTGTCCAGAGCGTAGAGGCGTTTGGCTCCACCGATTTCCACTGACAGTTTCCTGGAGGCCGTGTGAAACGCCACCTTCAGACACAGGGAGGCCACCAGCAGAACAACTCCACCCTGGTGGGAGGAACGTGATGTTAGCAGGCAGAGATACACTTAAAATGCTTCTATAGGCAGCATTTAATGTGTGCTTCGCTTACTTTGTGATCTGCAACCCCTAAAAAGGCAATGGCGGTGTAGAGGAAATGAGTCAGCGTGCTGTCATGGTGACCCTCAGCTGGTTAGAAAATGAGTCAAGGAGAAAACACTACAAACAGAGAAGTAGGATGACGAACAGAAGAAGATCAGGTCAATGACTATTCTGAATAATTAGCAAAGGATACGGTGCTCGGCCATCTTTGCCATGAGATCGTCGTTGTCAAAGAGGAGGAGGCAGATCACGGCGATGATGAAGAGAGCAGCGCCTCTGGTCTGAGAAAAACCACAGAAATGCAAATTACACACTTCTATACAGTTTCATTTCACTCAGGGTCAAAATAACCCACGCTTTCTTATCCACAATTGTATGACTCTTAACTCCAGGGAATATAAAAGTGTTTTTATCTTAATTGTATGTTTAATTCACCACTTTGATCTTGAAATGTTCATTTAATGGTTGTTTCTTAAAATATGACCTCTTCTTCCTATTCTGTATAGGAATGTATTTTTTTGTTGACCTTCAATGGCCTTACTATGCCATTGAACAGATCTTATCAATTATCTTCATCTGAATAATGGTTAAAAAAACTAAAATAGGACACACGTTGAAAAAAATAAACGTTCAACTGAAGTTTTTCTTGTTTTTATGTTGCTTGAACTGAAAATATCTGACACTATAATAAATATTGAGAGTAAAATACAGACATGTTTTCATTTAGCCCTCGTACCTTGGATGGCCCCCCTCCTGTGCCTGTGAACAAAACACCGAGAAGAGCAATGACCACCACATCACTGTGCTCAAAAAGCAACAGCGTCCTGCAAAGGACACAAAGCAGAATTCAATATTAATACGTTTATTTATTATAGCACCTTTCACAGAAATAGATTTCACAAAGTGCTTCACAGTACAAAGTTAAAATTAAGACCACATAAAGATGAATAAAATAACCACATGAGGCATATGTTTAAGGTCAACATAAAAACAAAACAGACCACGTGGAGCCCTGAAAGGAACAAAAATAATCACACCCTATACACAAAAGAGTTTTAATTACGACACATCCAAAGACATAAAACACACAGCTGGGTGAGTCCATAAAAACTCACCAAGAACCACCATGTCATGGATTTTCTGAAACTATCCATGGAAAAAGTTTTCAATAAAGTCATGTGGCCTTGCCAAAACTATAGCGCTCATCCAAATACCTTTGCAGAAGTGGTAGTAATAGATTTGTAAGTTTGTGTATTCTAACGAAGGAGTAATATAACATATTTTGACTCATCTGTAATGTATATTAACACATTCCTTTCTAAAGAAATACAAAACATATTTCAATAAGTTAAGCTTCAACGCTATACTTAGTAAGATCTGTCACACATTTTGTATGCATGACCAAATACATTCAAGGTGTGATAGAACGGTATGAATATACTACACAGGTTAAACATTACATTTCAGGAAAGTCAAAGAACTAATGAAAAACTGGTATATGAGGTATAAAAAAGGGTGAAATGTAGTTTTTATTATATATATTTTAAAAAATAATTGGAAATCATTCTCCGGTTTGCATGGATGTTCAGTAATTCCATCTGATCTAATTGAAAAATAAGCAGTGCCAAAAATGTATAAGTAACCAAATTGTTGGCAAGGTAAACAGATTTTCACTTGTCTTTTTAAAATAAAATATATGATAACATCTGGGAGGTCTTGATGTGGAATGGCGCAGTTAATGCCACACACATATGTTCATGCACACAGCAGTGTTGTCTGGAATTGCTGTAAAAAAAAACAACACACATTTACGGTGACAGCTTACCTCAGAGGTCCACAGAGAGTTAGCCCGAAGAAGCCCAGGAGGGAAATGATGCAGCTGAAAACGGCATGCTTCAGTAACTTTATCCACTAGAAAGAAAACAGAGTACAAAGAGAAATCATCATTATGGCAGGTCAACAAAGTGACTTTACGGAGGCATTGATACAATGTCTTTTAACATAAAGCTCAATCTTGTAGTTTCGTAAAGCACTACATACAGAGGCCGACAAGTGCAAATGTATCACAACAGTGACAGTCGGCCAACTTTTTAGTATCCCTGTTTACGTAGTTTTTTTAGCTTCTTGCACAGTTTTCTTGATGTAGCGTCTTCAGTAAACGCTGCGCATGTTTTCTGGCACATTTGTGTTTCTATATTTGCATTGTTTGTGTAACTACAGCATGTTTCCCCTAATAGAGGGTGGCATTTGCACAGAGGACTTAAAGGTTTGACAAACATTTAAATCATGTGGAAAATGTAGGAAACCATTGTTATGAGCCACAGAGAAAAATAGGGAATTGTTCTCCTAAAATGAAACAATAGATTAGATTAGATATACTTATAGAAAATAAACAAATACATTTATATACACATTAGAGCTGGATCGTGCACAAACAGAAGACGAAGAAATCCCACTCACTTGTCTTTTTGAGACGACTTTGCCAGAGGAGAAGGGCTTTTGAAAGAAAAGCAGGATAACAGCACTCCTAGAAAAGGAAAAGGATGCTTACATACATGTAGTAAAAATTATAAAAAGAATTACCAAATTTGATGACATTGATGAAATGAAATATAAGCAACTAATAGGCTACTTACCCTAATTTTAGTATAAAGATGAACTGGACAATGTGGACAACTTTGAGGATATCATAAGATTCAAATATCCCAAGAGCCTTGAGGACCTTCGTGACGATCAGTAAAACTATATATCTGGTTAACCTGAGGAGGAAAATAAAGATGTATTAGTTCTTGAGAGAAAAGATTGAACATTCGTTGAGTTTTGGCACTATTTTATTTGGAGGATTTCTAAAAACAATAAAAATAAGGCACTTTTTGAACATTTCATCTTATGAACAGGTCACAGTAAAAGCACAATATACACATATAAACTGGAAATTGAGCATAATAAGGCCCTTTAAAACATTGTTCAACAACCTCCTCTCTCTTCTAATCTATTATTGACATCAACATTTCTCAAATACTTGTTTTTATTTACAAGATAGTGTCAAGTGAAGAGAATATTCCTGAGCATTTCAAACCTAGTTTTAAAAGTGAAATAACAGGTAGATTTTAACTTCAACCTTCAGATCTTCATCCACTCAACCAAATTATGAAATGGCTTTTCCTGCCTGACATAACACTGTTCTGCTGTAAAATGTTTCAGAGATCATGGATGAGATCAAAACAGATACATACCTAGAATTGGGCACCTCGACCATGCCCAGTTTCCCCCCTGAGAGTACATTGCTGCTGTATTTATCTTCCATCTTAAAGCTCCAGTGAAAGTCCAGTTGAAGTATTTAAATCCCCAATACCCTAAACATTACCTTAAAAGTAATTAAACCGCAGCCAATTTACTGGTAAAGAGTATAGCCATTCTTCCGTTAGCTTTTAATCATTCTTTCGTTAAAACGTAACAGTTAGTTTGTTAAATTAACTGTAAACAATCAGCTGGTAGCTTCTTAGTCTGTTAGCTTGCTAGCTAGCCATCTGTTATGCTAGCTAAGATTGTATCCAAAGTTATTAGCTGCGACTCGTGCTGCGCGTGCTGTGTCCGTCTTATGAACACATGCAGTTGCTTAGTAAGAGGTAGGACATTAATAATGTTAAAACTGAGCTGACAGCTTCAATAAATAGGGTAAATTATCCGAGCTGGACAAAAAGCCACAGCATTTCCGGACACGGTAGACAGGTCCACGTCACGTCACGGGTATGTGTTTGTGACCGTTGCTGCTGCGCACTGATACGCAGACGATGACGATGAGGACATACAAGTACAACTTATAAATGTCCTGAAAAGGGTGCACAAAGAAATGTAATACATGTTAGTAAGCTTGTAATAAAAAAATGTTTTAAAAAAATTGCTCCAGCTTTGCAGCAAAAGGGCGCAGGAACTGCACTTAAGAAAAAAGTTTGCCTGAATTAAATGTTGTGTTTTATTTTCTTGTCATAGAGAAATGTTTATTGATTGGGATAAACCCCTTGAGATGCACCATCTCGTTTTCAAGGGGGTCCCGACAATAGCAACAACTTACAGACATACATAAACAAAAAGACAAAATACTCAGAGAGTAACAGAATGCGTATGTTAAAAGAAACACAAAATCACTTCACACATCTCCTAACACTTCCCCTGGTGGTTTGACTACGTTAATAACATCTGTGTAAGGTATAAAGGCTTTGGCATCAAGGATTTTTTTTTATTGCATTTCTTAATTTCAGTGGATATTCTTTAAGCAACTTTTTATGTTTTTATTATGTTTTATGGCCAGACAGCCCAAAATGTACTACGAGAATGTGGATCCGAACCCACGTGACGTCTCACAGTGATTTAGAAGTGGACTATGGGCTCAGAACAGTCTGCTTTAACCACTGAGCTATGCAGCAACATGATCAGCAAGGATTGATTTGAACTTACTCGATTACATGACCTTTTGTTTGGTCCCTTGGAGGTAGGGTGGTCTCCTTTAGGCTGGCAAGGACACAAGATATTTCAAAACATGAAAACTCCGTAAGTAATATATTTCATTCTTATTTTTATCACTTACTTTTTTTGTTTTAGTAAAAACATTTTTTTAATATATATAAAACATCTTTATATAATTGTTTTCAAGTTAGTTTTTATGATTGTATTATGTAATACATTATTATTTTTTAAATTTATTTAATTTAATTTATTTTAAATGTATTTTTGTATTCGTATTTAATTATTTTAATTGTGGGGGGAGGGGCGTCCCTAAGGCTGTTAAAGAATCTTTAGCATTTATATTATTATGTTAGCCTATAACAAATGATTAGCCATTTTGTGTGAGATATAAATCAATATACTAGTAGAAATAATTATTTCTAGAGAAAAAATACATAGATAAAAACAGAAACAGCAGACAGGAAGTGCATGAGATGTTTTTTTATTTGTGGTGGGAACAACTCAATAAAACAGATTGATCACGGTATTCGTCATAACTTTCAAAGATGTAAGATTTGTTTATAATCCAGGGGACAGAATGGTCTACATTTCCAGAAGAGTGGTTTCCCGAAGAATTTCAGGGAGCTCCACACAGTCCGAGCAGGACGCTCTCATAATGTCCCTTAGTGTCCATCTGTAAACAAAAACAAAAGTGCTCAGCTGAAAAACCCTCATATTACATCTTTGTTTCTGTATGAGTGAGTGACAGAACTTTAGGGCACTAATTCTAGGTGTGTCATTTTACCAGAATGGCCTCCTGTAGGCTGACGTCATACATGGCCCTGTATTCCTCAATAATCTTCTTTAGGTCGACCTCAGAACGGCTCACCATCACTCGGATCAGAGTGTCCTCACATGTGCCGTGGCCCTGTGAGAACGTAGCAGAGGTGTAAACGCTGAGCAGGTAGAAGGCAGACATCTTCGCTTTGCAGTAAATATGGGACAAAGTCATTGTGTTGCAAATCACAAGTAAATATTGTGCTCAAGTTGTTATTTAAGACAAGTTTGGAGACGATTCCCAAGAGTTACGAACCAAGACCCACCCCAAGTCCTACAAGGAAGTCCTAAACCCTCAAACGAGTCATAATGCATCTGTAATAATAATTGACACGGATGATTTGCTTAAATCTGTTTTAAGTTGACCACATTATACGTTTTTGTTTTTTATTGTATGTTCTCCAGGGACTCAGTAACACGCCTGTTTGACATGTTTCTCTCCTGCAACCTGATTGGATGCTCTCACATTGGTTTGTATGAAAGTGGTCAGGGGGAATTTTGGTTCGACTCGCTGTGAAAGATTTGTGTTAATAAGTTGATTCAGGGAATTAATTGATTCATGGCACCATTTTTGAATAACATCTTTGGGCTTGGGGGAAGTTATCAAGTATGTTTTAGGTCAAAAGGCTCAAGTCCAAGTTGAGTATCAAATCATGTGACTCGGGTCAACACTTCGGTTCTGTTTGTATGATATCAGGTAAAGTTATGTACCATCATGTTGGTTGCAAAACAAGGATTCCTAGTTTTTACATATTATTCATAAGAAATACAGCATATTATGGGGGATTTTACAATTGCCCCACTTCAAATAAATTCCAAAGCAGGCATCACAAAGAAAAACACATACACCGTTATTAAGATAACTTTCTTAATTACATGAGCAAAGTTAGAACACAAAATGTCAGTGGAAACGTGACACAAACACACACACACTCCGACATATGGTGAGAAAAGGAAGGAGATATTCACACACCTTCATAGCCAGATGGAGCTTCTCAGCAAAGACAGCGGCTTTGTTCCAGGAACATTTTACTAAACGTCAAAAAGAAAAACATTCCCATTTAAAATATGCAGTATGCAGATGTTTAGGCTAAAGAAGTCCATACAAGGTTTTAGAAGCATGACGTGACACACGCATATGCAGACAGTATCGTATCGTCTATCCATGTTCAAAGCTTCACCTCCTATTACAGCTGGGAATCATTTTGTTGGTACAGTATGTGCTCAAAAAGGTTTTCTGCACTCCCTTTGATTGTTATGGGTCTTTGTGACTCTCACTCTCTCCTTCCAGGTTTTCCCTCTGGACACCACATGTTGCAGACTTAACAATAAAATTGTGATGATTTATGTTTCGCAGAATCAAACCCTCTTGTCCAGCTATCGGTATTTACAAGCCTGACATGTCCAACAGTCCATTCACCAATAAAATGTCTTGAAAATCACTGGACATATTTCCATTAAATATACTTTGGGAATTCAGGCTATATTTGTTGGATTTTCTGACCATTCATATTCACAATGATGCCAGATCTTTACTTGTACACAACAAATAACAAACCATTATTTGCAAGCTTACATAAAAAGTAAATGGCAATATGTTGGTATAAAGAATAAGTAGGTATAAATTGCATGCATGCTCCCCGGAAGATAGATCCTTGTAATCCTATTACCTTACTTCCTCAGTGCTTACTACTTCAGAACAAATGTTTCCCTTTTATTAAACAATAACTGAAATAAATGAAGACCATTCCTTACCAATGTCAATGAGACATTCTTCAATGTCTCCCTTCAGCTCCAAATCCAGGGCTTTAGGTAATGAGATGTCACTGACAGCGGCGTAGTGCTGGAAGGCTAACAGGTAAACACAAACAATAGGGATGTATGAGTCAGAAATTAAAGCAGACGTCTTTACAAAAAGTTATAGAAGTAAAGTTGGGAAATATGTGCATTTAGAAAGGCGCCTTTAGCTGGATTTAAAGTATCTTTTGAATGTGTGCTCTACAAAGGCCAAACCATATATTATTACCATATCGAGAGAGAATGTGTGCCTAACTAACTTTTTGCACTGTAACTTCTATGAATGTATCTTTGCTTTTAAATGAATGTTTTTAAATGCCATTTTAAAATATGTTTCTTAATGCTCTTAATGTCTTTCATTTTTGTAAAGCACTTTGAATTGCCTTGTGTTGAAATGTGCTATATAAATAAACTTGCCTTGCCTTGCCTAAGTACATCTACACTTTCAAAACATTCAAAAAATCTAAAGAACCCTAAATAAAATATCAAGAGTACAACTGCTTTCATAGTCCTGTTTTTATCTTTAAGAAATCCACCCTACTATTCTCCATATTATTACTACACTGCTGGGTGTGTTCCACCGGCTACAAAAAAGTGTGGTTCCACCGGTTCTCCAGGTGTGTGTTCAGCCTCTAATGAGTCAAACCTAAAAGCTGAAACTCTTAAATATTTCAACACTTACTCTTGGTGAGCTGCGGCCCGCTGCGTTTGGACAGGATGTCGATGAAGACAGAAACATCGGTTCCTTTGGTGTTCTCCCCGGCCTCAAACAGAATCTGCGGGTAAAACAGTAGCACGCCATTACCCCGTTAATGTTGTTCTCTACAAGACTTACACATTAATGTATGTTACGATTCCATTGCTGTTGAGATGACCATATACAATAAATAAAGTATATTCTGCACTTGTGATCCAAAGCCACTTTCACACATTTACTGCAAACCTGAAATGATATAGACTCTACATGGAGGAGTTGTAAGTGATAAGTTCATGTTATTTCCGATGAAGGCCGTATAATAAACCAGATTTATTTTGAGCCAGTGGCCGTGTTGATTTTTCTGTCACGGCGAGCGTGAAACCCAGAATAAAACTAATATCCGGGGTTGAAAGGGAGGGTCATTACAAACAGCAAAAGAAAAACGTCTAACTGGAAAGATCATCCGTCAAATTCCGGGAATGGCAAGAGACTTAAATATATGACAAAATAACAAGGTGGGTACTTGACCCCGGAGGTGTCATGCCTCCTTTACGCCATAACAAGGCAACAGTATTTCCAGCAGGTGAGAACGCTTCTGACACGGAAAATTCCTTGATGTATGAAGGGCAATTTCCAGACAATGTGCACACCGGATTCTACGGATATTGTCATATGAGAAAACCGTTCAAAACGTTTGTGTTAGGGTCATAAAGTAGCATTCATTTTGTTTTCTTTATGGGACCTTAGTTTAGTAAATATTGAAATTATGCCCGCCTTATTATCTAAAACGTTTTTTTTCCTCCAGATTTTACCTCTGCGTCTTTTCGGGCTAGATCATTGTCGATTTCCACACTTTCATCTTTTTGTGCTTTCAACAGGGCCAGAAGAGCTGTGGTGAAGTCACCGCTGGTCTCCTCCTTAATGACTTCCTCCAGCTCCTCTTGGTACTCTGAGGGACAAAGGTAGTAGACATTGCAGTAAGATAATGGGACATAGTATACCTGCAGTGGTTATAGCTGTTGTTCAGACACACAATCCTCATGACTGCGTGATTACAGCGCAGCACTGTCGAGGAAATCAGTGTTGTTCGAATGTTGCAAACACAAAAAACATCCTCAAGAATTTCAGTAAATACCTAAGATGTTACAAACAGAACTCAGCATGTTCCCCAACTAATAACAGAGATAAACATTGACTCAGTCCAAACCTTCTTGGAAGACCCTCTTGAGCTCTCGAATCTCTTGGTTTGATCTTGTTGCCAGAACCTCCACAAGGACGTGTTCATGTGTGCCGAAACCCTGTTGAGTACAGCAATAGAATAGCTAGGAATTCCCATATATATCTATATAAAATGTGTTTCAAAGGAGTCCTCAAACATAACTAAACAAAGAGTAAAAATGTCTGGATGAGTCCTTTTGGCCTACATTTAGGTGGTTTCAAATTAATCTGAAAAATGTTTTTACGACTCTCTGTGTGTGGGAGTTCACTGCTTTAGACTTAGTCTAATGTTCTCATAGTGTAAAAGACCGCAAAGCCAAAGTCTCTGAATGTAAAACTGAGCACGAAACTAAATATTAAGAACCTTGGACAGTCCCTGCTAGCAGAACAAACAGTGAAATTAAAAGGATCTTGGAGAATTCATATTTGGAATTGATCTCCTCTCATATTTAGTACATCGACCACTGATATTTACCTTTGTGGCCTTCCTGAGCAGGTAGGCATCAAAGTGAGGGGGATCCATGAGCAGAGCCAGAGAAACGTCCTCTAAGTCTGACCTGAGAGCCGACTTCAGAGCTTTTTCCAGACTCTGTAAGACACAGCGAGCATAAAGTTACATTACAATCATGGTCATAATTTAGGTGTGTGTTGGAGGTTGCATTTTGGTTAGATACATAGATAGATAGATAGATAGATAGATACATAGATAGATACATAGATACATAGATACATAGATACATAGATAGATACATAGATACATAGATAGATACATAGATAGATACATAGATAGATACATAGATAGATACATAGATACATAGATAGGAACGAAGGTGGAAATCATGAGAAGATAGAAGATTTTAGCACAAATTACAAAAAGTCAATGAGTCAGTAATCAAGACAGTAATGTTAGTTACACAGCAGCAGCTTTTTAAAAGTGTGCTAACTACGTAGCCACCATAATACTGGTCATACCAGACCAAGCAATTTCTTTCTTTCTGAATACGTTTCAGACGTCTTGCTTTATGTGGACAAAAATTATGTTGTGACAAGTCAAACAAAAAGGTTTATACATTGAGTAAATATGAAATGCAATAGCAGCTTTCATTCAAATGCAGCGAATCTGCATTGTATGCCCAACATTTAACCTAGTTTGTGTTGCAAATCTGCAAATTTACATAGTGAAGTCAAGGAGACTTCACTATGGACGCTGGAACTTCATTGCGTCCTTGTTTTTTTATTTGGGCTCTTCTTGATGCTGATGTATCATTATTTGGTCTTAACGAGAAATGAATCACTTACCTTGCCCGTGGACGCTTCATAAACTACTTTGATCTTCTGTCTCTGCTCATTGCTCCTCTTCACCAGGACTGTGATGATCACATCGTGATCCACTTCTGTGAGGGACAAGATGTACTTTAGCTTACTTTCTTTAAACCCCTGAGACCCTCTATGTCCGAAATGTGGAGGCACACACACCGTCTTTCTCAATGGCGCTCTGCAGAATGGAAGCATCGCTGTTCGCATTGAAGTTGGGATACGGGACGACTGTTCCATAATACTTAGGCTTCGGCTTACCCTTTACCTAGAACAACAGGCAGAAATGTGGATGTTTTTTTGTTTGTTGTGTTTATTTTTCAGTTTTTCACAAATACAGTATGTCCAACATTCATGACAAAAAGTTGCAAAACAAAATGTGGATGTTTTAATGACTTAAGCTGCTGTAAAGCACTAGGAATTCAAAGCTTAAGATAATTAAGTCTATAGGATGATTTTTGATTAATTTGAGTTTCATTACAGCGCAGAATTACAGGAATAATGGCAAAGATATGTGACGTTATTAGGTAGAGGTGAGATGGCTGACGGAGATATAGACATCTGTCAGCATGTCATTTTATATAAATCTACAAATGCTCATTTTTAAGCACTGAAACGGATAGTTCAGTACACTTAAACTGATATAACCTTTTTGAGCTTTCCTTAGATTTCTTAAATATGTTGTTCTGTTGCGTCCACATTGTTTTATTTCCAAGTTACACCCAAACTGGGCGCGTGCCGACTCCCATCTGCTGTTACACTGACTTTGAAAAATGCCTCATACAACCTAACTCAACAATCTGAGCTATCACATAAAGAAAACATTATGTACAACATGTCAATAATCCATATATCAGATTTGATACTCACAAAGACGGTGTCTTCGTCTGGCTTTCTTTTACGTATGATCTTTTTGAACAAATCCTTGAACAGGGACATGTTTACTTGGCTGGAAAGTTATAAGCAGAAAACAATATATATAATTAAAGAGGAAAAAATGCAAAATGAAATAGGAAGTAAAGAAGTTAACCTTGGTTTATATACTTATACATATTTAAACATCCCAACAAATCTCACCTGGGCTGCTGCAGACGATGTTCAAACCAAAGTTTGTAGTTCTCATGTGTTAGACGCAGTATTTAACTCACTCTGCAGCGGACCCACCCTCCTCTATGCAGATGATATTCAGACAGGTTTGTATGCACCTGCAGGGGATCAGCCAGTCACAGGCCACTTCTCAAAGACAACATTCCTGCAGGGTGACAGTCAGAGCTCCATACAGGTTGGGTTACTCTTCTGTAAAAGCTTGTATTGTAAGCTAAAACCCTTTCACCCTTAAATTAAACAACTTATTTTTCAAACATTGAGGAAACAGCGATAGTGGATAGTTCATATTTTTGAAAAGGGGTTGTATGAGGGACTTATCCTTAGTCCGTGTAGTAGTTAAAGCCCAGATAAACAAACAGGATTACCAGCTCAGAAGCTAAGAAATGTATTTCTGTGGATGGGTGCGGCAGCTAAGTGTTTCAGCCACCAAAATAAGTTAGCATGCTAACAGTTACATTACATGTAATTTGTTAGACGCTTTTATCCAAAGTGACTTCCATACATTCAGAGACATGCAGTGGGACTCAAACTTGCTACCCCTTGGATTGAGGACCCTAATTCGAAGTCCAGCACTCTATCCACTTAGCCACAGCAGCCACAGTTAAAGTTGCATGCTATATTTAACATATTTATATCCCTATGTTGTTTTCAAAGTCACAAAGACAATATCTATGCTCACTACAAAAGACACCACACTCCACAACAAAAACTGTAATTTGATCAGAACACAGTATTTGATCCCATATTGTAGCTAGCATCAAGGCTACCTTAGCTAGTACCATATTACACCTGCATCTCCAACCAAACTTTATTGGTCTTGTTGGATTTTATGTAATTACGGCACCAGGGTTATGACACGGGTTATAAATACGTTTTTGTCAGTCATGATTTTGTCAATCATGACTGACAGTTTTATCACATCACCATGCTTAATCAGTTGACTGCTCTTACAAAGTGACATGAATACATTTAAGAAATCAAACCAACAACAGAAATGTTAGGAGTTGTTGGGGTGTGGCTATTAGCATGAGTGAACTAAAATAGAGAAAATGAAAACGTTTTAAACAGAAATAATGCAGTATAAAATACAATGATATTATATAAACTGAGATGCTACACAGATGTTATTAAAAGATTTTAAACTTTATTTAAAGACAGAATCATACCATGAATTACAAAGTCAGTGTACATGTAAAACAAAACAAAACAGCCTGAGTACACATTACCACTAAATAACATGTTTCTGTATGTACAGTAATGTAAATGTCACCGAATACATAAGGAGTTATCTTGATATATGAGAATAATGTTAGACCACAGAGAACCTCACCAGTAGCTACCCAAGTTAAGACAAAGGTGTATCCAACAGATATCCTAAAGCCAGGCAGACACTGTATGGACGCTAATATTTTACCCACTGTGGTTTAAACATCTCTATAAATAGTAGGCAAGGTGGACAAGATGTATGTATCCACAGCGCTCTGGTTTCTGTTTACATTTTGAGAAGTATTGACCTATTCTGTTTGAGCAGGCATCGGTTGAATGCAGGCTTCAGTCCGTTTGGAGAGCAATACTGAACACATTGACCAAAATGCAATCTGGGAATTTCTGTACAAGATATACAAGCTTAACGAAAAGCACAGTGTCTGTCTGACTTTAGACCCACAAGGGCAGAAACTATAGCAAATCATGGGTTGCTCAAGATAGCAACATTTTGTAGAGCTGTATTCTTCAAAAATGACCTTCAGTATTTTTTGAACTTTTGTTATCAGTAAGGAAATATGCAGACCAAATGAAGGTCTTTGTCACTGAAATGCCACACTTAGTGTCAACACCTTGTGCCTGTTTGAGTCTCATGCTGTAAAATGAACTGAGGCATGAGCACAGCCTTCAGGAATGGTTTTCACACTGTTATCTCGGAGGGGGCCCTCGACCTCGTCCAGGTCCCCCAGGACCCTGACCCCGTCCAGGACCCTGACCTCGTCCAGGACCAGGACCCTGACCCCGTCCAGGACCCTGACCCCGTCCAGGACCCTGACCCGGTCCAGCTCCCCTCGGCCCAGGAGAACGGTTCACCGGTCCTCGAGCGTTGGGGTTGGGCGATGCCAGAGCCACATCTTTCTGCAGATTAACGCCTTTACCCGCTGACCCCGGCTTGGTCTTAGTTAATCTTGATTCCGGTTCTGGTGGTTTTTCTGTTTAAACATATAAAAAGAGATGAATCAGCTGAATATCTATATTTCCAGTCACATGTATTGAATCCACACCCTTAACACTTCAATGTATGAATAAGATCAAAACAGTATGACAAACACACTAATTTGACTTTCTATTCAGAGGCATTTTTGTATTGTTATAGTCTGTTATACAGAGGAATATATAGTGTATAATATAATACACTACATTCTATTATTAAGCCAACAATGTTCTAGCAAACGGTTTAACCTTACCTCCCCACTAAGCTAAAGTTTCTTCAACAGAGTATTGTCAGGGTTGGGGAACAATAGGACCCAAATGCAGAATGAGGAAGGACGCAGGTTTCAAAATGGAACAAAAGGCGAGCTTTATTCACAATAAGCTGAAAAACAAGAATCTACGAATAGGTACAAGGCACGAGGTAGCATCCAAACAAAAAGGGACTGTGACCACAGGAAGGGAGACATGAATGACAAAATGAACAACAAAAAATGGTCACTATCAAATCTCTAGCTGAGATGACAAAAATGAGAACAAAAATAAAGCGCTCACGTAGTGAGGATCGAAACTTTACGAGAGCACAAAAAAGGCATAGACCTGACCGTGGCAAGAGACAAGAGCAAAGATCTGACCATGGCAAATAACAGAACGAACTGACCATTATGGACCCAGCAGACTCAGCCCTTTTGATGCTACAGGCGGAACGTCTTGGGTACTCTCTGGAGTACATTTTTTATACGTGGAATGGCGCCTCATCTAGACGGGGTAGAGAGGCTGCGTTGAAGGAGGCACGTCAGGTGGTTGCTCGCAAACCCTGGCTCTGGTGCTTGTTGCCCGAGTGGCTTAAGGATTTTACAAGTAGCCCTGAGTGCCAGCCTCAAGCCTCAAACCCCTTCTTGGGATCCTGCCTTGCCTTAGGAGGTCCACGGAGCCTCCAAAAGGTCTCTAGGAGACGCAAGGCCAGGATTCCAGCCGTGGCCCCAGCAGCCATGGTTCCAGCCCCAGCAGCCATGGTTCCGGCTCCAGAACCGGCCCACAAGGCCATGGATCCGTGCACCAGCACCGGCCCACACAGCCATGCTTCCGTGCTCCATTACCTGGCTTACACAGCCAGGGTCCAGGCTTCTGCTCCGTGCCCAACAGCCATGGTTCCGGCTCCAGTGCCGGCCCTAGCAGCCATGGTCCCTGCTCCAGTACCGGTCCACACAGCCATGGTTCCGTGCTCCAGTGCCAGCCCACACAGCCATGGTACCGTACTCCAGTACCATCCCACACAGCCATGGTTCCGTGTTCCGGTTCCTTGCCCAGCAGCCATGGTTCCGGCTCCAGTGCCGGCCCCAGCAGCCATGGTCCCTGCTCCAGAACCGGCCCACACAGCCATGTTTCCGGCTCAAGAACCGGCCCACACAGCCATGATCCAGGCTTCAGTTCCGGTTCCCACAGCCATGGTTCCGGCTCCAGAACCGGCCCATGCAGCCATGGTCCCTGCTCCAGAACCGGCCCATACAGCCATGTTTCCGGCCCCAGCTCCAGCCATGGTTCCGGCTCAAGTACCGGGCCCAGCAGCCATGGTCCCGACTCCGGCTCCTCGTCACCTGTTGACTCTTCGGCCGACGCCAGCTCCCCGTGTCCTGTCGGCGTACCGGCCGACTCCAGCACCTCGTCTCCTGTTGGCTCTCCAGCCGACGCCAGCTCCCCGAGTCCTGTCGGCGTACCGACCGTCTCAAGTCACCTCTCCAGTTCCCTCTGAAGTCCCCTCTCAAGTCCCCTCCCGAGTCTCCTCTCGAGTCTCCTCTCGAGTTCCTTCTCGAGTCCCCTCTCGAGTTCCTTCTCGAGTTCCCTTTCAAGTCACCTCTCGAGTCCCCTCTCAAGTCACCTCTCGAGTCCCCTCTCAAGTCCCCTCTCGAGTCATCTCTCAAGTCTCCTCTCCAGTTCCCTCTCAAGTCTCCTCTCCAGTTCCCTCTCGAGTCCCCTTTCAAGTCACTTCTCAAGTCCCATCTCGAGTCTCTTCTCGAGTCACCTCTCCAGTCACCTCTCGAGTCCCCTCTCAAGTCATCTCTCAAGTCTCCTCTCAAGTTCCTTCTCGAGTTCCCTTTCAAGTTACCTCTCAAGTTCCCTCTCGAGTGCCCTCTCGAGTCCCCTCTCGAGTCCCCTTTCAAGACACTTCTCAAGTCCCCTCTCGAGTTCCCTCTCAAGTCACCTCTGGAGTTCCCTCTCAAGTCACCTCTGGAGTTCCCTCTCAAGTCACCTCTCAAGTCACCTCTCAAGTTCCCTCTCGAGTCCCCTGTCAAGTTCCTTCTCAAGTCCCCTCTCGAATCCCCTGTCAAGGTCCTTTTCAAGTTCCCTCTCCAGTCCCCTCTTGATTTCCCTTTCAAGTCATCTCTTGAGAGCCCTCTCAAGTCACCTCTCAAGTCTCCTCTCGAGTTCCCTCTCAAGTCAGCTCTCAAGTCTCCTCTCGAGTTCCCTCTCGAGGCTCCTCTCGAGTTCCCTCTCAAGTCCCTACCCAATGTCCTGGTCTGTTGGAGGTTCCGCTGGGGGTCCTGCCAACCCTATGTCCTGTGCCGTTGGAGGCTCCGACGACTACTGTTTTGCCGGGGGTCCTGCCAACCCTATGTCCTGTGCCGTTGGAGGCCCCGACGACTACTGTTCTGCCGGGGGTCCTGCCAACCCTATGTCCTGTGCCGTTGGAGGCCCCACCGACTGCTCTTCTGCCGGGGGTCCTGCCAATCCTATGTTCTGTGCCGTTGGAGGCCCGGCCGACTACTCTTCTGCCGGGGGTCCTGCCAATCCTATGTTCTGTGCCGTTGGAGACCCCGCCGACTACTCTTCTGCCGGGGTCCTGCCAACCCTATGCCCTGTGCCGTTAGAGGCCCCGCCGACTACTCTTCTGCCGGGGGTCCTGCCAATATGTCCTGTGCCGTTGGAGGCCCCGACGACTACTGTTTTGCCGGGGGTCCTGCCAACCCTATGTCCTGTGCCGTTGGAGGCCCCGACGACGACTGTTCTGCCGGGGTCCTGCTAACCCTATGTCCTGTGCCGTTGGACGCCCCGCCGACTGCTCTTCTGCCGGGGGTCCTGCCAATCCTATGTTCTGTGCCGTTGGAGGCCCCGCCGACTACTCTTCTGCCGGGGGTCCTGCCAATCCTATGTTCTGTGCCGTTGGAGACCCCGCCGACTACTCTTCTGCCGGGGGTCCTGCCAACCCTATGCCCTGTGCCGTTGGAGGCCCCGCCGACTACTCTTCTGCCGGGGGTCCTGCCAATATGTCCTGTGCCGTTGGAGGCCCCGACGACTACTGTTTTGCCGGGGGTCCTGCCAACCCTATGTCCTGTGCCGTTGGAGGCCCCGACGACTACTGTTCTGCTGGGGGTCCTGCCAACCCTATGTCCTGTGCCGTTGGAGGCCCCGCCGACTACTCTTCTGCCGGGGGTCCTGCCAACCCTATGCCCTGTGCCGTTGGAGGCCCCGCCGACTGCTCTTCTGCCAGGGGTCCTGCCAATCCTATGTTCTGTGCCGTTGGAGGCCCCGCCGACTACTCTTCTGCCGGGGGTCCTGCCAATCCTATGTTCTGTGCCGTTGGAGGCCCCGCCGACTACTCTTCTGCCGGGGGTCCTGCCAATCCTATGTTCTGTGCCGTTGGAGACTCCGCCGACTACTCTTCTGCCGGGGGTCCTGCCAACCCTATGCCCTGTGCCGTTGGAGACCCCGCCGACTACTCTTCTGCCGGGGGTCCTGCCAATATGTCCTGTGCCGTTGGAGGCCCCGACGACTACTGTTTTGCCGGGGGTCCTGCCAACCCTATGTCCTGTGCCGTTGGAGACCCCGCCGACTACTCTTCTGCCGGAGGTCCTGCCAACCCTATGCCCTGTGCCGTTGGAGGCCCCGCCGACTACTTTTCTGCCGGGGGTCCTGCCAATATGTTCTGTGCCGTTGGAGATCCCGCCGACTGCTCTCTGTCAGGGTTGGGGGAAAATAGGACCCAAATGCAGAATGAGGAAGGACGCAGGTTTCAAAATGGAACAAAAGGCGAGCTTTATTCACAAAAAGCTGAAAAACAAGAATCCACGAATAGGTACAAGGCACGAGGTAGCATCCAAACAAAAAGGGACTGTGACCACAGGAAGGGAGACATGAACGACAAAATGAACAACAACAAATGGTCACTATCAAATCTCTAGCTGAGATGACAAAAAATGACAACAAAAAGAAAGCGCTCACGTAGTGAGGATCGAAAATGTACGAGAGCACAAAAAAGGCATAGACCTCCTAAGTGTCTGAGTTCTTAACAAGTATCCTAAAATACTCCTGAGCTGGGATTCCTCGCTGGGAGTTTTAGGCTCAGTTGTTTATAATGTTTGTGAATACGTTCTCAGGAGTTTACTGACCAGGCTCTGGTGGAGCCATGAGGGATCCTTTGGGCAGCAGGTCCTCCAGGTCTTTCATCACCTGGTTTGTGCTATCCGTGTTGTTCCTCCGGTTCTTCTCTTCATCTCGAGCCTAGGGCAAAGATGGAGGGAGAGAGAAAGAAGGGTGGGGGACAGAAAAAATGGGAAACGTAAGAGATTCAGAAACATTTTGGAAGAGAGAAAGAATAATGAGGCGAAAAACATTGTTTTCTTGCTAAAATAAATGAATACATCCGTTTTTCCGAGCACAGATTTCACCAATTTACCTTCATTTTAATCCCATTCTTTACTTACCATCTGCATCTTCTTCTTCAGCTCCATGTTGGCGTTTTGATAGGCCTCAGACACTGAGTTCAGATAGTAGATGGCCAGACTGTAAAATAAAAGTAAAATATGAATCGTTGTATTTTCAGTGCTGCAAAGACGCACACGTCTAGACCAACAATTTACTTGTGTAACATCGTATGCTAATGTATGTTTCTTTTACTTCTTCAGGGGTAAGGACCAACATATTTTTATACTTTAGAAAATGTTTGGGATGTGAGGCCTGTTTGAGGGTGAGGTTTTGGTTTGAGGGTTCAGGCATGAATTATGCTGAAAGGTTTTGGGTTATGCATTTAATTGCAATGGTCAATGTTAGGGCAAGGGTTAGTGTGTGTGATCCAAGGTGTCTGCTTAACACTCACACCATGAGCAGTACAGCTGGTATGATGAGGCCTGGGTTGGCTGCGTAGCTGAAAAGCGTCCCCAAGAAGGCTGGAAGGTCCAGGTCGATCGTTTCCATGATAACATCAAACATCTTGGGCTTGCCACTGAAAAAACCTCCACAGTCAATATGTATGTGTCTGTATGTGTAATTACATACACTCATTCCTAACTATACTCCAATAACTCATTAATTTGTTGAATATTTGAAGGTGCAACCAGCAGTTCTCTAGGTTGGTCGGTCCAGAAAAATTGCCCTACATTTTAGCGACCACAGTTTTACCCTAGAAGGCTGATATTTGGCATGGTAGTCAAATGTATGAGTATATGGTGTGTTTGCATGTATGCCAATTTTCAAAAGGGTGTGTGTGTCTTTGAGAGTGGCCACAAAAGACGCACAACTTCTGAACAGATGCAAGACAAAACTCGACTAAACTCATTAACCGTTTGACCCTTTTTCACTCAGAAGTACCTTTTTCATTACTGACTATTTGTCCCTATACTTAAGTCTGACCCCCTTTCATTACTCATAAACCATATCTTGTTGACACTTAAGTGTTCGCCATTATTGCGATTTTGTGCTTGTTCTTCAGTGTTACCTGAAGGGTCCGCAGTCGAATGAAGGTGGCAGGGTCATGATGGTGTAGACGACAGGTAGCAGACTGAGGAAGAGGATGAGGAGCAGCAGACCCATGTAGAAGTTGTTGGACTTGGAGGCTTTGAAGACTCTCTCATGGGGGACGTTGGTGGCCATTACAGCCCAACACTGGTAGTACATGGAGCTGAGGAGGCGCAGCACGTTGATGCCCACCAGCCCAGGAGCGTAAAACGCACCCATCCTGAAGTACAGCAGCACATGACAGCATGATGTATTAGCATTAGATCCGGGTGTGCGTGTTCTTGTGTGGCCAAACCTGTCAATCGGCCTATATGGTTCTTTAATTGTGTTTTTGCGTTTTGATATGGAGAGATTTTCGAAACAGTGCTTGACGTGATTTTATTTAAAAAAAACGAATACGCAAAACCCTGTATTTAAAAGATACTGGTGCACAAATGGACTGGGCCTTATACAGGCATACAAACATGGACACACACACATAGAGGTACACATTGGCAATTGAGCATGAAAGTAAAATTAAAGGTCGTACCAGATCATCCCTTGGTTGAAGACCAAACCAAGTACATTACCACTGATGTCAAACTCTCCATATGAAGGCTGGAAGTGGAAAGAGACAAAGATTACTATTTTCTATTGATGCACGGGTGAGGGCTTTTAAGAATCACAATGCATAAAGAAAATGGTGCACACAAATATGGAGGAGCTTCTACATCACAGCTGGAAAAGGTTCACAACTTGAGCTATGGATACGTTTTAGACACACTCTAAGCAAACTATTTATATTAAAATGCTTCATTAGTCAGACTCACAAATCCAGCCTCCAGGTCCCAGCACCAGCAGTAATTGAGGAAGCGAACGATAACCGCTCGAGCAAAGTCTCCTATCAGGATGGTCAGGTAGGACACCTGGATGTCCGACACTGTCAGCTTCACAAACTCCTGTGAGAGACAGATTCAGGGAAGTGAAAAGAGGAAATAAGGGGTGTGTTTGGTTTGTCAAACAGCATTTTAGACATCTTTTTATTTCCTTTCTAACACAGTTTTCGGATACAAATTGTAGCTTCTCTATAATATACGGAAGCTCTGAGAGACCAAAAATGATGGTGTGTTTTTTGTTGCAATACTCCTTTCAACCACAAGAAGCTGTAGTGCTCATCATAATAATAATACGTTTATTTATTATAGCCTCTTTCACAGAAATAGAATTCACAAAGTGCTTCACAAGTAGGAGCAAAAGATAAAATTAAGACCACAGAAACATGAATACAATAACTACATGAGGCAGAAATGTAAGGTCAACATAAAAACAAAACACAGACCATGTGGAGTCCTGAAAGGAACAGACATAATGACAGAACACATCACCCCATGTTCTTCATAGAACAGCCAGCAGATTAGCTATTATTTCGAAATTATTTCTGTTTAATATAATATTAATAATAAGTTTTTGTCATCATTACTATTCCGACAGCAGTCTCCCAGCAGGGTCCTCTGATGACATCAGCAGGGGGCATAGGAGGGGGGGTTAAGTTGGAGTTGTTTAGGAAGAGCGTGTAGTTGGCGTAGTACTCCTTCATGGCCCAGAGGCTAGCGTTCCTAATGGCCCCCTCTTCTTCCAGCTACAGGGCACAAAGTGAACCAGTCAACAGTGACACAAGTTTAAATTCACTCAGTCACTTTGGTCATTTGTCAGTGAATATTGATCCTCAAGACCACCTGCAGATCATAGTGAACAGGCTCAGGTTAGCCCCAAATCTAACATTCACAACAACAACAACTCAACAATAGTTGGGCTGATAGTTCAGGTTTCATTTTCTGGCAGAAAGCCAGTTTAGACGAACACAACTACTTTGTCAGATTGAGTAAAACATCATGGTTAGGTTTAAAATAACTATGATTGTTACTGTATTTTAGTTTAGGTTTCACATGCCACAAAAATAATTATGGATGACCCTTTAAACATTCTTGTCAATGCAGTTTCATTATATGGAAATTGTCCATCAGGTCAGTTTAAAAAAAGAGACACACACTATGGTACTATACCTTGGTGTTGACCTCGTCAAACAGGGCGAACAGAAAGGTGTACAGGTTCCCCAAGAAAAGGGCGAAGATGCGTCCGAGCTGCCACTTGAGGGCGATTCGAGGATGGTAGTCCTCCAGCTCAGCGATGGTCTCAAACAGAGGAGGACACACCAGACCCAGCAGAGACATGATGAGCTCCAACTGTCAATCAATCAATCAATCAATGTTTATTTATATAGCCCAATATCACAAATGTTACATTTGTCTCAGTGGACTTTACAGTTTGTACAAAATATCAGTATGACAATACGACACCCTCTGTCCTTAGACCCTCACATCGTACAAGGAAAAACTTCCGGAGAAAACCCACAGTTTAAAGGGAAAAATGGGAGAAACCTCAGGGAGAGCAACAGAGGAGGGATCCCTCTCCCAGGACGGACAGATGTGCAATAGATGCCGTGTGTAAATTGAAAAGATAATACATTTGCAACATAGGTAGTCCAAATGTTTGGAAATGCATGTGTGTATAATAGGAAGATGAATCCACGAGGATATCCATCCAGGACCTATGATCCAGGACCACAGCCACGACTCAAGATCCAGGGCTCGCGATCCAGGACAGAGGAGCGCAGGATCATCCATGACTCCGGATCCCGGCGTATATAGACACCAAAAAGAAAGACATTTGGGGAAGCTGGGTTAATCGGAACATGAGAGTACACAGGTATAGACAGAGAGAAGGAAGAAGTAAGATGTCCCCCGACAAACTAAGCCTATATCAGCAAAACTAGGGGCTGGATCTAATCAGCCCTAACTATAAGCTTTATCAAAAAGGAAGGTCTTAAGCGCACTCTTAAAAACGGATAGGGTGTCTGCCGCCCGAACACAAACTGGAAGCTGATTCCACAAATGTGGAGCTTGATAAGAAAAGGCTCTGGCTCCCATTGTACTTTTAGAGACTCTAGGAACAACCAACAACCCTGCATTCTTGGAACGTACAATCACAATCACAATCAACAATAACATGTTCACGTCAAATAACTACATCATCAAACAAAACAAACAAAAAGGAGTTCATGTTTTTGTTCTGATATGTTTGTGCCTTCAAGATAACATAAAAACTTCTGGCATGATTTTTATGTAACTTGGTGGAAAGGGAACAGAAGAACAAATTACATTTTGGAGGGGATCCGAATCACGGGGCAATTACACAAACTATTTTTCACTTATGTAACCATTGTTAGAAAGGCCTTGGCGGGGGTCTGCGCTCTATAAGTGTCTTCAAATGTCAAATGTCTTTCAGTTTGTGTGTACAGACAGAGAGATCGAAATACCGTTTCCAACAATCCCGAATACAAAAACAAATATATATAAAAATATGTATATACCTATATATACACAATCAAAAGACACATTTATACATATGCACACATTAAGACCTAAATAAAAGCACAACAATCAATATTATACAAAATAACAGTGACTTCAATATCTTTGAGAATATTAGTGCAGTCTTTCAACTTTACTTGTTTTTTCAGTGCTTTTATGACTGACTTTTCTGCTGAGTAGCGTGTGATTGATGGACAGTCTTTACTGTATTTGTCTTGTCAACACTGTGCTACAACATTACCTCGTTCTTCTCGTACCAGCTGAGGTCGTCCCTGTTGGCGAACTCCTGAGACCTCTTCACTACAAAGTAGATGAGATACCCGCTGCCTCCGAGGCTGCACAGGATCATGAGGTTAGCCAGGACTCTGAGGAACCTCCGCAGGTGAATGTTCTCATCCTTCTGGTTCTCCTGCTCGTCTACAATGGACTCCTGTTATTGTCAGGAACAAGAACAGGAAGGATTTACAGTGATTAGAGAACTTAATCTGACAATGACTACATTAGGAGTGTAGCCGTGAGTTTAAAATGGAGCTATAGGTGTGCTGAAAAAAACAGTATGCATGGATGTTACTTTTATAAAGGTTGCTAATGGTTACCTTGAAGCTGGTGGTGATGGAGGCGTATTTGTTGTCAGCGGTCTCTGAGTTGCCTATGAGGTAATCCCAGCTGGTGAACATCTTCCAGGCAAACGTGAACTCTCCTTCGTCTCCGTCTCCTCCACCAACATCAGCGTTCTTGGCCATTCTGAAAAAAATAATAAATAATGATGACACTAATGGGCTTGTTTACTATGGCATATTAGAGCTTGAAGGTATCATTTATGTTTTTATCAAGGAGCTGAGAAAGAGGGGTTTTATTCCAAGAAGACATTTATTTGAGATGTATGTCTCAAATTGTTGATTGTGGGCTAAGATCACAATAATATCCCTATTGCTCATCATAAAAACTGAACATGTTATTTTGGTTAGGTATAAAACAATGAGTGTGTGATCAGGTTGATCCAACCTTGTAAAATTAAGCTGTGTGGTTCCTTGAAAAATTATATTTTAAAAGAGTTATTTGAGCTGGTTACTGCAGCAGACTCACGTGCGGATCACGACCATCAGGCTGTATCCGAAGGTGCCGATCCCGACCATGAGGTAGGAGAGAGGCAGCCTGAACTTCAGCAGGCCGATGGTCCTCTGGTTGTTGTAGTACCCGTAGAACATGATTGAGTACTTGCAGTAACCCTGAGAAAGAAAAGGGGCTTTGATATTCTAATTTCCTTTAGTGTTCATTTGCTGAACATTGTGAGAGTTGGAGAAGTTAGAAAAACGATTATACTGTATTATACATGCTCCATAATTTAAGGCAGGGGTGTCCAAACTTTTTTCACAGAGGGCCACATACAGAAAAATATATACGAAGGGCTGGGCCACTCACTAGAGGTATTTTGCCTCATAAGTTCTGTTATAAGTTGAAAAATCAATCCAATGTAGGTACATTATTCTTGATACTTGAAAATGCTTTAAGAAAAAAACAGCTCACAGCTCTCCAGAGGGTTTACTTTATTTTTTTAGCAACTCATTCTTTAAAACAGAAGATTCAGATTGCTTATAAGAAGAGGAAATATGAAGGGTATATTTCAAGGTTGTTATGTACTTTAATTGACTGAATTTATTTGACAATTGGGCTTATTAACACATGAATACTGTGTAATATATTTTCACATATATATTGTAGAAGTACAATATAAGACAAGCAGAAGTTTATTATACATAAGTCAATATACTTTTAGAATTAGCTGAGGGCCGATTCAAAATGGTCCGCGGGCCGCATTTGGACTCCGGCCCGTAGTTTGGACACCCCTGATTTAGGGGGTTGACAAAGTTACACCAAAAAAGTTTTATGTAATATTAGATTTTTTAACATTAAAAAAATAAAAAATGAATACATCGATACTCATGAGGCATTAATATCATCATGTATCAGACTCACTTGGAAATCCATGAGGACAGAGTAGTCCTGAGCGGTGTCCTGATCTGCTCTCGGGACAGTCTTCCTGGGAATGGAGCCATAGGGAAGGCCCATTAGAACCTGGAAATAAGTATAACATGTTATTGTATGAACTGTATTTCAAATATCACTCTGCAAGAAGCTTTCTTCCTGCCACCTGTAGCACCCTGTCCTTAACATAAGCTGGCTGAGACAGCAGCATCATTTTGAATTTAATTTAATTTATAAACTTTCATCGAAATGCATATCGCAAGAGTGCTTGAATTATCTGTTTGTTAGATGTTGTTTATCATTTTTTGGAAAAAATTGGTTCTTATTTTGAGATACTAATTCATTACTTTGTGATGCGAGGACATTATAATCACATCATTAGACACAAATGTTTATCTATTTGTTGTCTTTTAGTTGTGAAAGTGATAGCTGTATTCTATTTTGTGATTTATTTGTATAATAATGAAATAATAATAAAAAGCTCAATGGCTTTGAAGACATACAACAATTTGTGTTTGTTTATATGAATATATTTATATTAAAAAATAATATATATATATGTTAATAATTTAGTTGATGGGCGAAGGGGTGGAATTAAATAAGTGAACACTTCTTCCCACACCTTTTCGGATGTGGAATTAGTTCATTTGTTTGTATATAATTTGTAAGTCAGTAATATTTTAGTTTATCAATTTGACACTCTTTAAGTTTGTATAGTATAATAATTCTCATGTTTCATTTAATTATTATTATCATTTTGTTTGTTTTATTGTTTTACACATTCGAAATAAATCAAATCAAATCAAATTCCATGTTTATTGAGAAACAGGACATCATCTCACCTCAGGGATGACCACCAGTCCAAAAGTGAAACCAAAAAGGACCAGGTTCATGCCGTACATCCAGCGCAGGAAAATGAAGTAAGAAGCCACAGATGAGCCAAAGTGACCTGAGAAGAGGATAAGAAGATGTATTTAGTTTAGCGTGTGTCCACTGGAGGTCAATGTTTAGCTTTAGCGCAGGTACTTACTCTCCACCTCTTTAATCTTCCTCTCCCAGGGGATACAGGCCGTTCTGAAGTTCTCAAAATCCCTTGAGAACTTGATCCATTTCTAGGATTTAAAAAGAAAAACACGTAATATTACAGAAGAAAACACACACAAGCAAAAAAGCAGAGAAAATATAGAAGTTTGAAGGTTGTGTCTCGCCTTTTTCATCATCACTTTGTAGGCGTACCACTTCCTGCCTTTTCCTTTGCCCAAAGCTCCTTCAAACTTATCAACGAATTCTTGAGCCTCCCTGTGGAAAAATGTTTGCCATTTAAAAGCTAGATTTATGTTTTTTCCATATTGATTTACATGCTAAGCCACAATAACAGTTTTTCACAAAATAAAGTATTAAGAAACGGCAAGTCTTGAGGGCACACGTCACAATTTAAAAGTCACCTATCATGCAAAATCCACTTGGTCATGTCTTTTATACATCAACATGTGTCCCCTCTGTGTAAAGAAATTCTGAAAGTTTCAGGAAAAAAGATTTGCTCCCTTTTTGTCGTGATCCATTTATATAAAAAGTTAAACCTGTCTGAAAATGAGCTGATCAGATTTTGGCCACTTTGTGGGAATGTAAATGTTCATCAGGATTAACAACCATTTCTCTCTCTCTCTCTCTCTCTCTCTCTCTCACTCACTCCACACGCACACACACACACACACCACACACACACACACACACACACACACACACACACACACACACACACACACCACACATACATACACACACACACACACACCCACACACACACACACACACACACACACACACACACAACACACACTTTGTTGACCTCTCCAGCAAGACATGATCCATTAACTTTTAATTTTTCATACATCTTTCATGGTGGTCACGCATTAAATATTGATTTAGAAACATGCGATGGGTGTTATCACCTGAATCTCCTCCTAGAGCACCATTGTGTTCTTTTTAACCAAATCTCTCTCAGAGGGGCGTGGGGAGGGGCTCCTTATTTTCATCTAAAGTAACAGACAGAGAATCAGCACTTTGGAAACAGGGCTGAAACAGAGGGGATTATGGGTAATGCTGCAATGATCTATTTGGTGTTTGGAGCCAAACACTTCAGAGACATGTTTAGTATATATCTGAGACCTATAATATATGGATGAAAAACACAGTATGATAGGGGACCTTTAAATTGAGTAAATATTCAAGGGGCTTGGTTTATGGTTCAGTGACTCTGGCCTGAGGCGAATAACTTTTATTTTGAAAAGCTTGAAACCAGGAGAGGTGTGAGAGATTACTTCAGGTGTACAAGCCTCCGCTTCATCCTCCAAGGCTTGTTCCTGATGGTGGCGATCAGTTTCTTCTTCTCCTCCACCTCCTCCATCAGCCGGCCCATCTCTCCCTCCGACATGGACTCCTCCTCTTCAGAGTTGGTGTTGGAATCAGAATCAGAACTGCAGGAGAAAAGGCAGACAACAATTGTGAAACATATTCTCATGTGGATGATACCGTTTGATAATTAGCACTAACAACAGAACATACATAAGACTGATTGGAATGTCATTTGTTCTTCCAAAATATTCGAAATTGTACAAGTCTCATTAAAATCCATAACTGTCAACTTCATAATTGTGCTAAAAGATAAGTCAGGAGATGAGTTAAATCAGTAGGATTGATCCTCTGGGGACCATGAATTGCGGTTTGTTTCGGAGATTCAAGTTCCTAAAAGTATATGCAAGTTTATTCAAGCACCATCCTCCGACCAAATACCAGTTTTGTATACATCCAGTTATTGCCAGGATATTCATGTTCCCCAGAGGATAACTCCACGTGATTTCGGTAACCCCTCTGACTATTGCATTATGACAAAAATGCCACTCGTGCATAAAAATATAAATACCTAATGGTCATAAGCATACACATGACTGAGCACTGGTATGCTTTAGTTGAATCCAGAAGTGTCTCATAGACGCTCAATTGTGCCTCGTAGGCATCGGTATATGACCCCTAGGAGTTGAATAAGACTACCAGATGGCAATATATTGTAATCATTGGCAATTACGTTGTCCTTTAAGATCATTTTGATCTCCATTCACACATCAGTTGGGTAGCTACAATATGTGACAACTTACCTGTCATCCTTTTTCTTCTTCTTCTTCTTGTCATTGTCCTTGTCTTTCCCCTTGTCCTTCCCTTTGGCATCCCCCTTCTTACCCTTACTGTCCTCCTCATCCTTCCCTCCTTTCTTTCCTCCCCTCTTTCCCTTCTTCCCTTTCCCCGCATCACTGTCATCGTCATCACTGTCCTGAGCTTTGCCTCCTTTCTTCTTATTGGCTGCTCCTTTTCGACCTTTCTTTGGAGCCTCGTCCTCGCTGTCATCGTCATCTTTCGCGTTGCGACCGCCACGTTTCTTGACGGGCTTCTTCTTGTTTGCTCCCCTGCGTCCCCTGGGGGCTTCATCTTCATCATCCTCGTCTTCGTCCTCACTGGTAGGTTTTTTCCCCTGGCCTCTTCCCCTTGCACCTCCTCTTCCAGCTCCCTGCCTCCTGTTGTTTGTCCTCTTGTTGTTGCCGCCATCTACATAAAGACCAAATTCATTAATCAAATGCAGAATTTAGTCTTCAAATAAGACATTTACTATATTTAAATCACTTCAATGTCATGCTGTTTTGTGCACTCACCATCACTTTCACTCTCATCTGCGTCCATCTCTATGTTAACTGAGGAAGGACACACAATACAACAACACCATTAAATATTACTCCCAGCCAGGAGTGCATCATCTACAATGTATCTCCAATTTAAATTCAATCTGCAAATAATTACCAAAATCAGTGCAAGAAATTTGTGTTTTAACATATTCTTTCGAAAGCGATGACATTGTTTCAACTTATTTCCTAGTTCGATGGTTATCAGTTGTTACTCAGTCCACCCCTTTGTACCAAACAGAAATATCTCAACAAATATCTCAAGTTTCTTAATTGTTCGGGAGGCGTGTGGCGCAGTGGGCTGGTGCGTTGGTGTTCGTATCAGGGGAGCACAGGTTCAAACCCCACTGCATGGGATATGGCATACACTTCACCCCAAATTGCTCCTGTGGGGATTGCCCACAGTATTGAGTATGTAAGTTGCTTTGGATAAAAGCGTCTAACATGTAATGTAATGTTCAAAACGTTGCTGAATGACCAAGTTCCAACATCAAACTCAGCTGTACTTTGTTTTTAGTGCTATTCAGCAAATGATGCATGCTAACATGCTAAATTAAGATTAAAAACATTGTAAACATGAACCTCTACACATTAGCAAGCTAGCTAGAATGACATTTCATGTTAGAGGCCTTATTATAATTATGTTTATGACCAAATATCTGAAAAAGTTACATTCCCATTAGCCTCAGCAGTTTGGTGTTAATTATGAAATGTGATGCTAACTCGCTGTTAGTGCAAACTTTAGCATTGAGGTTGGCCAAAATGGCTTCATCCAACACTTTAAACAAGTTGCCCCCTACTGGCCATTAGAAGAATGCAGCTTCAATGCACTTCCACATAGGCTTAATTTTTTTCCTCCACTTTTTTTAAACAGACCACATCTTTGGCATTGAAGCTAATAATGTTGTTTTCATTCTGTAAGCAGTGAGTAAGTTGTTAAGACCAATGTCAAAATATACAATTAATGTTCGTATACTAAAGTAAAGTACATTTTTGTAACACAATTATCTTAAAAATGTGTTCTGATATAGGATAAACATTTTTCCCTTCAGTCACTCCTCTAAACATTTAATTTTCAACTTACTATCATCCGTATCCTTTTTTCTCGGCATGGTAAAATGAAAAGGTGTCCGTCCTCTGCAGCGTTTTCCCAGTCTGTGTCCTCAGCAGGTTGACTGTCCTGTGGATCCACGTCGCCAGCACCAACTCAGGTAACTGACAGGGTCGTCACTATGACAACGGCTGCATCTGACCCGCTCTCAACAGGTGCTTTTGGAAATTTGCAGTAAATTCTTGACACCTCAAGTGATCTAATGTGGCTAATAGAGCAGAGAAGTTGGGTTATGGTCCAGGAGATGGGCATTTTTGTTTTATAATTTCTACGTAGAGAGGATGATATCCAGCTGCAGGTCACATTAAATATTAGCATTTGCATTTAGCACCTGACTCTTAGCATTCAATGTGGCTCTTTTTAGCTAGGCTTCACCATTCTGTCCTACTTTGTTTTTCCTAAATGATTATCATCTGAGTGCAGAGAGACACTCTCACTCGTCTTGTTATCGGAGACCACACACACACAAGAAGCTCAGACGCCCTAAAGATTTAATGAAGGTGTAGGTTTCTCTATGCGAGGCCCATTAGGCAACCAGTAAATACCCAGAGATGACTTTGCAGCTGCAGTATACTTATGTTTATGAATGTTCAATAGAAACAAAGTATGGGATAAAGAGTCAACCAACCTGCAGCAGAGACCAACAGCAGCTACCTGTGTGTGTGCAGAGATAGAAACCTTTCAAAACACCTCGGTGCCTCATTAAATAATACAGTGGAGCTCATTTTTCACGTCCAAAATGATTCCATTACATGGTTGTCGGTTCCCGCAGGTGAGACTTGGATGACACCCCTTTAGGCCCGTGTTGATGTACACGTGAGTGTGATGGAAGTGTAACACATCTGCTGAATTCCTGCCCACCTGTTTAGAGAACAAAGCCGGTCAATGTGTGAAGAAAGATTATATGACGGGCGGCATAATATTACTCTGCGAGATGGTGATAGAGACCTGGTTTTGTCGTTAAAGGGGCTGTGTGTGGCACGATTAGCTTTGTAAAACTTTTAAAAATTGGACATTAACAACAGAATTTGGAGGATTAACAGTGTTGACCTTCCAGCAAGACGTCAGTGTATTGTGTTGCAGGAATACCTTCAGAAATTAGCATGCTAACCAGCTAGCTCCTGCCCGTTCTATATCGTAGTTCCACTTCTACATCAAGAAACAATACAGTAGTGCAGTGATGATGCAGTTATGCAAGCCGACCTGGAAGTGAGCATCACACGCACAATTGAGATAGCAACATGTTTTGTTCAGCAGGATAATCTCCACATATTAACACCACTTTATGATTTTTTTAAGCGTAAAAGCAATCACCAGAAGTAAAATGCTATTGCTAGGCTTTACAAAAACTACAAGATGGTCACATGGCTGCTTATCAACACCGCTAAACTAAAGGTGGCCAACGTGCGATGTGATGACGTTTAGTAGTGTAATTTACCAACTTTTTAGCAACTGCAGTTTTTAAGACCAATAGAAGTAAATCACCACAAAAGCAACCTAAATCTTCAACCAAAACTGGGCCTTACTTAAACCAGACATATTTTCTGATGACATATAATTAAAGAAAATCCATATTTTGATATTTTTAAACGTGGATGAACAGGTGAGACAAGAGCTCCTACTATAAGTAATTATTATTATAATTAATCGTATTAACCTATTTGGTTAAAGTGCTGAATGCCCCCGCTGCAGGAAAGTAGTTTAAAAAACTTCACAGAGAGAATTCTAACATGTTCTCGTCAACGGACACATTGGGGTTCTTGACACGCATTTCTAAACACCCATCGCATGTTTCTAAATCAATATTTAATGCGTGACCACCATGAAAGATGTATGAAAAATTAAAAGTTAATGGATCATGTCTTGCTGGAGAGGTCAACAAAGTGTGTGTGTGTGTGTGTGTGTGTGTGTGTGTGTGTGTGTGTGTGTGTGTGTGTGTGTGTGTGTGTGTGTGTGTGTGTGTGTGTGTGTGAGTGAGAGAGAGAGAGAGAGAGAGAGAGAGAGTAATGGTTGTTAATCCTGATGAACATTTACATTCCCACAATGTTGACATTTGAATGATCTGTATTTACTTTTATTATTGAGTTTGTCTTCCAGAGTTTCATCATTTTGCACCAAATTAACACTTTGTTAAAAACTACATTTATATTTTGAGTTTTTGTTTTCGTGTCATTGTAAATGGGATTGAGTATATCTGGAGTTAGTAGTGTCTGCTACGCCATCTAGTGGCTGGTCTGCTAAACGAAAACGTACATTTACACTAAACTACTTTGGCATAACAGTGTATTACTAAATGAATTAGCTTTTCAACAGATTTTGAGAGGCCATTATACATTTTTAAGAATATATATTAATATATCTTATATGTTCCTCTATAGTTTCACACAATCAGTGAGAGCATACTAGCTCAGAAATTGTGTTGATAGTTTGAGTTTTATGATTGCTGGTTATCTCAACAAAAAGGCTATTTGAAATGTTTTAACAATATTATCAGAATTAAAACAAAGAATTCTACTATAACTTATCTAGGAACATTAGGTAATACTGATATAATAATAAAAAGACTTAAAAACTGAAAGTGGATCTGAATATTTGTGTAACATGAATCAAATGGAAAGAAAATAGTTGTTACTTCTGCATAGCCACAAAACTATCTCGGGAAAAATGTCTACAAATCCTCTGGAGAGAAACATGTCTATGGTGCTGCTCTGCTGATAAAGGAGTATAATATGCAAGTGTGAGAGAGTGTGTGTGCGTGTAAACATACTGTCCTGATGATGGAAGAGGAGTGGGTGTCAGAAGGTCACACTCTGTGCAACAGATCCGGTTTCCCCTGCAGAGACAGTGACATGTACACGTGTTTACAGATAAAATGCTGTAGCATAGTTGGCTCACAAAAATGTGTTATTACTCACTTGACATAATAACCGTCAAGTCACAAGTAAAGAAAGTAGCAGAGAAAGGGAGGTGATATTCCCAGACAGAACTCAGGATTAAATCAAAGTTTTATTTATATATCACATTTATAAGCGATTTTTAGTCGAGCCAAAGTGCTGAAGATATAATAAAAATAGCCTACAGTAGAGACACTTTACAGCAAATACAACAGCACAGATTGTTCAGAATATCAGGATGAGAAAAACGACACCCTCTATCCTTAGACCCTCACATCGTACAAGGAAAAACTTCTGGAGAAAACCCACAGTTTAAAGGGGAACATGGGAGAAACCTCAGGGAGAGCAACAGAGGAGGGATCCCTCTCCCAGGACGGACAGACGTGCAATAGATGCCGTGTGTAAATCGAAGAGATAATACATTTTACAGCATATAGACCGAATGTTAGGAAATGCATGTGTCTGTAATAAGAAGATGAATCCACGAGGATGTCAGCTACAATCCTCTGGAAGCCATCAGGGAAGCAGCATGACGAGACCCAAGGCAGGACCGCAGAGACAGGTTCAGCCACGACCCGAAGTCCACGACTTAATCCAGAACTCAGGATAGAGGATCCAAGACACAGGACTACAGCAAGAGGATCAGCCTCGACTCCGGATCCCGGCGTAGATATAGATACAAAACAAGAAAAAAGATTTGGCTGGGTTAATCGGAACAAGAGAATACACAGACACAGACAGAGAGGGAAAAGGTCATTGGATAAAAGTTATTCTTGATAACCCTCTAGAAAGATCTCATGAACTTCCCCACTCAATCTATCAAGACCCGAGCAGTTCTATTAGATATAGGATAAGAAACAGAGATAGGGAGCACAACAACCTATCTCTTCGTCAGATGCACTCCCCCGCTCCAGAAAAATACATATTCTCTTAATAGTTTGATATTTTAATGTCACATCTGAAAGTAAACATGTTTAATATCTTAAAATTAAACTCGTAAAATCCTCTGGGATATTCTCAGAGATTAAACTGGAAGAAAGAAAACATTGTTTCCCTGTGGTATGATGAGGTTCCTTGATATTAAACATGTTTACTTTCAGATGTGACATTAAAATATCAGAAACTATTAAAAAAATGTATTTTTCTGATTAAAATAGAGTATAAATATGTTTTGGGGGGAATGACGTCATACGTTATGGCAACAGACATTTAAAGCTTTATTCAAAAACCTCATTAGAAGCTTTGAAAAAATAAATACATGCGGAAAAACCGCAGTTATCATTCATAAGAAAATAAAGAGCCATTCTTGATTTTAAATTTGTGGACATAATTTATTTACATCAGAATTCTTTATTATTGGAAGATTACGCACACTGCAGTATATAAATAAAGATGTTTGTACAAACTTGCATAACTAAAGGATAAAAAAAAACTGAAAACACACGGATTAAGCAGCCGGACCAAAAAACTGAAAATGATTAATAACCTAATGTCGACAGGTCTAAGTAACCTCACACACCAGCCGTCCAACATATTCTCCCACACACACGTTCAACACACAGTATGCGGCAATCCAACACTCCCAATGTCATGAATTGGTCTGCTCACATTAAAAATAAAAAGGAAAACATTCAATGGCGAATAAAAGGTGAAAATATTAGTGGAGCTAAACCCTTCTGAAACATCACCAATACAAGTTTAGGATACTTGTCATACAACACACAGCTTACTCACACCTTTTTTTGAAAAATAAAATAAAACATTTCATGTGACTTCAGAGGGTTTTTTCGGGGGCGCAGAGCGAGTCACAGCATTCAGCCCGAGATCAACAGAAGGGGAAATAATGATTGAATTATTTCTGTGAAACGAGGGCCACACACGGCAGTGAGGGAAGGAATAAGAGCCAGCGAGAAAAAGCTGGCGATAACGTTTTTCTTTTCAAAGTCTCTTTTGCGATATTCCGGGTGCACAGAGAAGCGTTACAGGTGGATAAAAACGTACCAAAGTCTGACAAGTAAGGAGGGGTTAAACTCCGACCCCACAGAGTTACGTAGTGGCCAGAAACGGGGGGAAAAAGGACGATATCCATTTTGCTACTCAAGCCAGCAGAGAGCAAGCGTGGCTGAGATTTCGCCAACAGCGGTAAAAGTCTCGAGAGTCCAAACAGGCCCAAAGCTCCTTCAAGGCAGAGTTTTTAGGGACAGCAATCTCCATGATCTCACATTTCCAAGTGTTAAACTCACACAAAAACAAAGCTGAAAATAGACGTGAAATTTCATGCACGGGAGACAGTTTGGAAAACAATTGAGGGGGGAAAACAGGTCCTTCAGGAAGAAGGGTGGGCTTGAGTTTTTTTTATTTCTTAAAGCCGGATGTCCCAGTGTTCAAAGTGAAAACCCTCTTCATATTCTCTGGATCTTGTCAGCTACGACCACAGGGTTCTCTTTTCGGATCTTGTTGGCGGCTTCGGCTCTGTAGTCGTACGGACAGTTGTGCTTATCGGAGTAACGGTGGATTCCACAGAACAAGGTTCCCACAGCGGCAGTCGAAACCTGAAACAGCACAGCAGAGGACAACTGAGTCAGATCAATAACTCATAAAAAAGGTGCTTATGGTGGGAAAACATCCACGCAGAAGTCAGAGGGTGTTTACATTAGAAACTCAACAGGAGTCGCATATATCAGTATTTTTGGAGAAACAACACTTCGAATTTGACATTTTTGCCGGTTGTTTCATTCAGTTACGTTTTGTAAAAATTAGGGCTGTCAAACGATTACAATTGTTAATCAGATTAATCACAGCTTAAAAATAGGGGGGGGGGGGGGGGGGTGAACGTTGTGACCAGGGGCCTCATTTATAACGCTGTGCGTAGGATTCACGAGGGAAGGTTGCTTACGTAGTCGAAATCCAAAAAATAGGTACAGATATTTTCCGACATTTTCCGATTCACCAAACATTGCGTACCGGCGAGGAAAGTGAGTACGGCACTTCCTACGCCGGTTTCCCTTTATAAATCACAATCGACTCGAAATGCGGTGCAGCTTTTGCGGGCTTCACGTAACGCCCATATTTGCCTATAAATAGTCAAAGAAACGCCCATTCATTCATTCTGACTGACTGCATGAAGAAGATCGCAGGAAATGACGACAGAACAGCTAAAAAAAGACATCTCACACCGTGTCAGATTTTGGTTATTTTGGGGAGGTCGAGATAAATGATATTGTTTGGTGGATGCCGTTTGAACCAGAGTAGCAGCATGGAGGTCGGATCGTCACCAAAATAAATAAATAAGTGGTCCGAAAAAGGTTCATGACAAAATAAATACACATAGCCTTCGTCAGGCAGTGTGTTTGTACCGGGGACAGGAGACCCCCCCTTGATGAGAGACTGTAAGAAATGATCGGGGAATCCCTCCGGTGTGGAGTCATGACGACTGGATCTGAATTATGTTTTTGTATTTGGTGGTTTGTGTTCACAGCTGTCGATCAGCTGTGCGCAGCTTCTGTGCAGCAGCCTGTGCATCTCAACCCCCCCCCCCCCCCAGTTAAAGGAAATGTGTTGCGTTATATTAGCTGTACAATTTACCACATATGGTGTTCTTAGTTTCCATACCTCCTGTGTTTTACGAGCGACTTATCAAGTCTTGGCAAGCGGCATAAGGATTAAACGTGTTAGTAGCCTATATAAAACCATGCTCGTATCTACAACCTATAGAAATGCAAAACGGCGTCAGTTTAGACGTAATTCTGTCCTCCTGCTTACCGCGTCATTTATGAGAAAACATTTCATAACATTAACACAACATATTCGAGGTGGTTTTAAATAACATATTCCTATTTATTGATTTCTCCAAGTTATTTTTTGTGTGCACTGAGGAGTCTCAAACAGGCGTTTGTTAAATCATTTTAAGATTGGCTTTAATCAATTTGTGAAAAATGAATTCATATATGATAAATGAGAGGTAAAATTTTATTTATGGTATTATTTCTTTCCATTCTTCCTTCTGCCAACGGTGTCGCAGTTTCTCGTCTCTCCCGTGTTTGTGCTTAGTGCGTATGCATGGGTTAGAGTTTGCGTGGAGGACCGCACATTTTCCCGTCAAGTTAGTATTTTATAAATCGCAAACATTGCGTAGAAACTGGCGTACGCCATTTTTTGAGCGTATATCCCTTTATAAATGAGGCCCCTGCTGTTTTAGCGCAGTTCTCCAGTGAAGGGGGGAGTCTCCCTCTGCAGCCGGTTGACGTAGTTTTGGCACAATTCCGTTGTACAGACCGACGTTAACAGCAGCCCTGTCTGTGCACACGGAGACCGACTCTGTCGTCCGGTGATCTAACCGCCTTCTGGTAAACCTTCACAAGTATGTCGGTACGCAAATGCGCTTTGTGACACAGGTGACGGTACGCATTTCAGATTGTTGCCGCGCATGCGTACCAGTTGTATGCACCCCTGTACTACAGCAAAAGTATTCTCCGTCGGGACTTCCTGCAACAACACCACACCGTTATCTTCTGATTGGCCAGAAGACATTATCAAAGATGTTCTATTGAGAAGACGATCACTACTTGACAAAAGTTTTCAAAACCGTTTCTGGTCTTCGGTATTTCCAGTGGCTACTGAAATCAATCTTACTAACTGCTGTCTGTGCACTTCTCGGCGCGAGTTGGCGGACTTTATTTTGCTTACTTTAACATCATTTGTCATGGTGGGGCTAAGCCATTTATTGGTATGGGTGTAGCCTACCCCAGCCATACCCTGGCGCTGCCACTAGTGGGATGTATGGGGCGGGCCATTCTGCACATGAGTTAAATATTTTTAACGCTATTAATTCAAAAAATGAATTACCGCCGTTAACGCGATAATTTTTACAGCATTAGTAAAAATGTCTTAAAAGGCTCCAACAGAACATTTGAAATGTGAAGCTTTCCATTATTTAAGTAACCCAGTATTCTAGCGATTATCCCATCTTTTTTTGGGATCACCAGCTTAGAAATGATCCCTTAAAAAATAGTTTATAGTTAATCCTAAAATGAAGGCATCAGTAAAATATTATTAACTCAGGAAAAACGTAAGCCTTAACTTTCTTCTTTGAATTGTACACTTACTTGGGGACATCATAATTTATAATATTGATTTACCTTCATAACTAGACATTATAAATACCGTAGCGGTAATACTGTAAAAAGTACGACCAATCATTTTATCCGACCCGGCTAAAGTAACTGGATGGCCTACCTGCCTGTCAGCCTTCCATCTGTGCACAAACTTATCTCGTGCCCTCATTGGTCATGTGCGTGTTTGTGTGTGTTGGAGGAGGGGCTCTGTAAGGAAGTGGCAGATTTTCTCCGGTCGTGTATTTTCAAATTCTAGCGATCTCGAGCTGGTTTCTCAAACTTACCTACCCTACCTTGAAATGCTATTATAATGTTGAATATTTTAACACCCATAATACACAGAAAAAACATCTGAGAACAACACAATCTGAGAAGGCTGGTGTTGTGTAGCAAATCTGTAAGGGCGCTGTGCGTCTGTAGTAATTATCTTTTAAAACATGCCGTACAGTAACAGTTTAAAAAGAAACAGCCCAGACAATAAGTCGGTGATCAGTGTTATCTCTTACCGATCAGGCCAAGCTTTTTGCGGCACAGAAAGCAGCGGCTCTTCTTGGGCTTTGTGGGCTCTGGAGTTTTGGACTCCTCGCTGCCAGAAGTGGAGGGATGAGAGGCCGAGGAGGTGGGCTGAGTCAACACTGCAGATGAACAAAATATATAAAAACATAATAAATTCAGTAAAGTATATCTTACTAACATACACTGAGCTGCTGTACACCATTGTAAAAAGGAAAACATTACTCCGACTTAAACCCCCTTTTAATGTAAATAGAAAAGCAGAAAATATTCAGGTATCAAATAAATAAAAATAAACCCACCTGGATCTGTTATCTCTACTTTGCTCCCTGATGCTCCTTTCTCCTCACAGGAGAGACTCATCTCCGTCAGGGAACTTGAAACCCCACTGCGAAGGATAAACAACATTTTTTTTTTAACATCAGGAAACTAAACAGACAGAATCATCCATAAGTCAAACCATATTTAACTGCTGAAGAGTAGGGGTGGGCGGGTTACAGGAAAACGCCGATTATACCTACTTCTGCTTTTTGCGGGCAGTACAATATACCGTGGTGCATCCCCTCACCTGAGAGCCTCGGCTGAAGCGGCGGCCTCTGCTGCCGACTCAGCAGCAGCGACTGCGGCGGCGGCAGCATTGTTCAGCGTGGCCTCTAACCTCTGGATGGCCGACGCCTCCGCTGCGTGGCCACTGCTGCTGCCTGGGGGGGGGGAAACGTCAACGATGGTTACAGTTGGATAAAAGGGTAAGGAGTGAAGTCCTTGTGTGCGTCTGAACACAGCAGGTCTTACCCACGGCGCTCAGAGAACCGACTCCTCCATTGTTCTGTCTGGACAGTGTCTCCTTGTGACACACAGAGCACATGCCATTAGTCCTAGGGTTGCCATAGAAACCACAGCCATTAGCACAGAGCGTAGGCATCGGGGTCTGATTGGTCTCCTGGGCCATGGTGAAGTCTGCCGTCGGGTGAGCTGACCTGGAAACCAAAACAGAGGTTTTGTTAATTTAACACAACATACACTCTTATTTTTTCATCAATCAATATTGAACAAAAGGATTGTAAACCAGTGACAGAACAAAAAGTTAATTATTCCCTTGTCAAAGCAAAAAAGACAATGGTCATGTGACTCAAGCAATAACATGTAGGGCTTGGTTTCCTGCCTGAATATCTGGTATGGTACATAAAATGATTGGTACTTTCGCAAAACAGGACAGAAAGTAAACATTGAGTGTCTGGAATAAGATTGTGTAACAAAAAAAATCCCATTAAAAACTTTACTGGCAGTTTAACCTCTTCATCAGCAACAATGACACTGTTCTGGTATCATCACATGACCCAAGTGTAGACAACGATTACAAGATGGGATCACAATCCATCCTGTTTTAAAGATAGTCTTCTGCACTATATGCAAACACTTTTTTAATCTCCACTAATGAAGACCGTGAACTGTGGTCCAAAGCTCTGATTTTAACCATTTTTTCAAACAGCTTTTGAGAAGTTTGGCTAATTTTGTATAAGAAGAATTTGTAAAATGACCAAAACATTTATATATTTTTAAGTATTAAATATCGTAATGTAACTATAATGATAGCTTTAAATATTTGTTATAAAAACTCTTGCATATCTCAATTTCTCACAAATGGGCTGATTACAAAGGAAAGTGGTTGGAAAATCTAAATGTATTTAAAGTGTGACTCAATATGAACTTGCATCAGCCCTTACAGTTACAATAAAGGAAGTTGTGAGGATATCCCTTTAGGGGAGGGTTATTTTAAACGAGTGACAGAATCAAAAAAGGAAGTGTTCAAGGCACAATTCTGGTAAATTGGATCTGATGTCGTCTTTCCTCCTCAAAACTGTCATCACAGCAGTGATACATGCAGTTTCAGTCCAACAAGACCCTGTGTAGATGGCATTCGTCTGTCACGGGAGTGCAATGTGACACTGTGATCTAAGAGGTGCTACTTCAATACAGTAAGGCGGTGAACACATCTATTTAGAGACCACCTCGAGAACCTGGTATCGTGCAAAACATGTGTATCTTGGTCAGAGTAAGTTTCCCCATTAAATATACCATCAACTTTCTAACCCAAGGTTGTAAACACATTGTGAAGACAGAGACTGCCAAACTGTTAAGCTATACATGTCAGATGTCGTTTGGCAGGGGACAAATGGGCACAGATTCTGACCTGGGTCCAACATTTACAACACCTGTAGCTCGCATAAAGAGTGGACCTTGGAAACAAAAGCCCAACTCACTCACTGACCTTTATATGTGGTCGTACTGGCAGTATGTTAACTTAAAACTCTCCTGCGCCTCAATAAACCCTTATATACGCTTACAAGTGCTTAATGGGGGTGCTTTTAGCCAGTTATATTATTTTTAAAGGCTGTTTTATTCGATGCTAATGACAAACACCGGGCCACAGCCGTGTCACTTCCACAAATCCACTGAGTCATGCTAGCAAGCTAATGGCTGCTGCTAACGTCTTTCTTTCACATAACTATGCTACATGACACCTGGCAGGTTGGATGATATCACCTATGAGTCAAGTTATAAACGTTTGAGGTCAAAAGATGGACACCCAGAGGGACATTTAGGTATTTAACAGTATCGTTTGGCCCGTATGCTAACGATAGCTAGCCACAACAACCGTGTGAGCATATTCTCGTGATCTCGCTAATGTTAGCATGCTAGAGGTTAGCATACTAGAGATAAGCTAAATCCGAAAAATAACTATTAGCACTGCTATTGCCTTTGTTGAGTCTGTGCTTTCTTTTGGTGTAAACCAAAGACGAACTTAAGTATCTTGACATGTATTTATTTAATTAGAGCCATAACGAGGTTTGGTAAGTGCGTGAATCAAAGCAGGCATATCACATAATCGTAAAACCTTGATGAAGTTAGCCAACAAGATTATGTTACACTTAACTAAAAAACAACTATGATAGTGCTGTTAACAGATTAACGCTAGACAGGTCAATGTTCATTACAGATCGCCTTTATTTTAGTTAGTGGACAGGTCGGTGTTGAGAAAACAATAATGTTGTTATGTTAATAGCAAAAAGTTAGCGGCTAGCTGTTAAAGCGCTTGAGTTGTATTTCATTTACAAACAGGAAAAGTCAAGCTACACGTGTTATCCAACCGTAACATTGCTTTAATCCTCGTTATTCAACAAACCTACATTTAAATCAACATAAATGAGAATCACTGTGAGCTAATAATGTACATTTAAGCTGTTTATCTTGGAGTTTCACTCTGGAAACTTCACAAACAACCACGTATGCTAATGTTAGCTAGCCACAGTTGAATGTACCTTACCTGAGAAACGTTGTTCTTTTCCCTTGAAACTTCTTTAAGACGATTTACGGTATAACTAAGTTAACCTCGATGTTTGCTATCTAGGGCCGTCTAGGTACGTTGTTGTTTGTCTCTCTTCTCACAAAAACAGACTCTCCTCCGCCTGGGAGCAGTGGTGTTTTCTATCGTCCTCTGTCGGTGATTTGTGGACGCATCTGTTTTGTTTTACGTGTTGCCTTCGTGTCCTCTCCTTTTCCGGCGGACGTCACGGAAATTGTGACCCTCTGATTGGAAGGCTGTGGTGTTAGAAGTTACCACATACGATTTCAGGCTATTATTACCAGTCTATGATTATGACTGAACTGTTAAATCTGCTTCTTCCAGCAAGTAAACATACTACTATAGCTTCGTGTAAGCAGGAATGGTCAACGCAGGCTGGCTGTTTTTGGATCCAAGTAAACAAGTCTGTGGTGCTGCCTTCAAATGCTCATCACATCCTCCAAATTCCACCTAGAGATCAGAGTCAACTTTATTGTCAATCTTCCAGTTTGTGTGTACAGACCAGTCTATGGTACAGACCAGAGAATACCGTTTCCCACAATCCCGAATATAAAAACAAATGTATATACAAATATGTGTGCAAATATATATACACACAAAATCAAAGACACGTGACATGTGCACACATTAAGACCTAAATAAAAACACAACAATCAACAAAATAACAGTCACTTCAATATTTGAGAATGTACATTAGTGCAAAAGTCCACAGAATGTGCAAAATAAGAGTTCAAAATTGTCCAGAGATTTCTGTACGTTCACGGGTCAGCTTTGATTGCTATAGTATGTATGTTTAATGTTGTTCTATGTTGTTCTATGTCCCAAAGACATATAAGTAAACAGTATTCACAGTAATGGACAATCATACATGGATTAAAAACTAAACAGACCAGAAAAACAGCACAAAACACAAGCAAATATATATATACAATTACCACAAAACAAGCATCAGACTATTCATGACTACATGGCCCTACATGATCATCTAATTTTTCACATATTGACCCCAATCAACACAAAACAAAGCTGTTAAGTCTGTGACAATTACACCTATATTAAAATAGGGGGTCAGAAACACAATTAAATAAAAAACAAAACAAATAAGAAAGCACTGGTCATTAAGCTGTATGTGCCTGTGTAATGGGTGGGGGAGGAATAAGTAGTGGGGGAAAAAACCCTGATATTTTATCAATGCAAAATGTGTGTATTCTGGGGGATTATAAGAATCAGAATCAATTTATTGCAAGTACTTTTTTAAATACAAGGAATTTGCTTTAGTACAATGGTTCATACTAAAACACGATTAAATACATACTAATGAAAAACTGTGTACAACAAACACACAAAAACACAATATAATATGACAACAATGAAAACTTGTGTACAGTCTATCTGCATTAAAAGTAGAAGAGATGTGCACAAATGTCAGACGACTGTGCACACGTTTAAAGTAAGGACTATGAGAAAGAGTTTGTAGTAGTGTATATATTTAATATGTTCGTTTATGGGAAGAACACAATCAACAGTACTTAAAATGAGAAAGTGTGAAAGATAACAAGCAAGACGTCACAGGAAAAGGAAGAGCGGAAATGTAAGTCACGTGACCACTGGTTGGCCGGGGAACGCATTCGAAACTGCTGCGCTCGACCAAACAGATTCTCGGAGCATTCAGACCTCAGCGAATCAGATCGTAGGGAGTGAGGATTTAAACCTGGACGCTGAACCTCAAAAATACACCGCATCATTCTCCATTACGACTGCGTGCCTGTCTGTCTGTTGAAGCGACGCATATTTCGAAATGGCACTCCGATTAACCAGAGTAAGTATTTTAATGTTTATCATTATTCTTTATTCGACAGTAATTCTGTATAGAGGAAATGTGTCTTTATTGGATTTTTTTGTTGTTTAAATATCTACATGATATCTCTTGAATGCCCTCGTGCTTAGATGTGGGATTTGCTCTCGTGCAGAGCGTTCTATAGAAATAATTCGACGTGAGCCTTTTAAACAATTACAAATTATTAATTAATCAAACGTTTTTTTCTTCTGCAGACCCGCTTGGCTTCAACCAGAAATGCTGAAATTCAGCTCGCTGGAAAGGCCTGCACGGTCACCGGGCCCACAAAGCCCCGAGCGGCTCTCGGTGAAATTGGAAACATTGGAATTAACAAAGAAGTACAGAAGAAGGTAAGATTTTTACTACATTTTATAATATCACATTCCATTTTTATCAAAATCAACGTGGGAATGTTTTTTTTTTTTACTACATACAATCATGTCTGCATGCTTCTCACGACTAAAGCCTTTTATGCAAAAATAACTACAGTTGTGCTCTGATGTAACAACAAGCAAAGCCTGGTAACTTGTCTTGAAGCACATGGTTACATTTAGCTTTTTAGAAGGGGTTCAACCAAGTTCTGAAAGATTGACCATGTAAAAGCATTTTTTCACACTTCTATAAAACACTAAATGTCTGTCCAGCATTTAAATTGACAGTGTCCTATTATAACCTACTCTGCAATTCAGTTGTACACAATCCAGAGTGGTTGCCGCAAGCTATGAAATGGTGGCCAGCACAGTTCTGACTTTAATCCATCTTTTTCCTTTTAGGCTGTCAAGACAGAGGCCACAAAGAAGATCAAAGTCCCCGTCACCAAAGTTGAAAAAGCAGTTGCTGTTGTTGAACAGCCCAAACCAAAAACTGTGGTTCCTGTTAAACCTGAGCCAGAAGTCCAGGTGAGTGAATCCCAGCAGCTATCTGCTCAAACAAAAATGGCTGCCGGGTGTGGTTCTAATGTTGGGAATTCCACCGTTCCAGGTTATCCCTGAACCAGCCTCCCCAACTCCCATGGAGACTTCTGGCTGTGCCCCGGCAGACCTCTGCCAAGCCTTCTCAGACGTCATTCTTCACACTGCTGTCAGGGATGTTGATGCAGATGACTACGAAAACCCCATGCTCTGCAGCGAATATGTGAAGGAAATCTACAAGTACCTGCGTCAGCTCGAGGCAAGCAAATGAATATTCTTCAACTGGCTATATGCATTGGAGATTCCCCCCCCCCTCTACTACTTGTGGATTTTAACCAGTTTTTGTCTCTACAGGTGGAGCAGAACGTCAGAGCCACTTATCTGCAGGGTCATGAGGTGACTGGGAACATGCGGGCCATTCTCGTTGACTGGTTGGTGCAAGTGAGCCTCAAGTTCCGTCTGCTGCAGGAGACCATGTACCTGACCGTGGGAATAATTGACCGCTTTCTTCAGGTGTGTACATGTATATCTTGTCCTGTTTTTTTACATGGCTAGCTTAAAGGGGACCTATCAGGCAAAATGCACTTTTGTATGTCTTTCATACATGAATATGTGTGTCAGGGAACTCACCAAGTGTCAGAAAACACAACCCTCTCTCTTTTCTTCCATACCCAAATCTCTAAAAACGAGGCTGCAACGGAGCTGATACAGATTTGAAATCGTTCTGACATCAGAAACGGGGAGCTCCGCCTATCAGGGGAATGAGAGGTTGCCGTGGCATGGTAACATGATGCTTGTGCCTCGCCCCCTCCTTTTCAGGGGGGCGTGGTCAGCTGCAGCTCATTTGCCACAGAATCAGCCCTGGCAAAAACAGTGCTGGAATAAAGCAAATGGAGTGAAATGAGGAATGGCTAAAATGCATGATTGGTTTGGTATTTTGAAAAAAAACTTCACAGACATGTTTTATATAGGTATGGCCCTACAGTATATTATTCAAATATAGCATGATAGGTCCACTTTAAAGGTCACCTATTATGCAAAATCCACTTTTTCATGTCTCTTCGACATCAACATGTGTCCCCTCTGTGTAAAGAGATTCTGAAAGTTTCAGGAAAAAAGATTCTCTTTTTGTTCTGATCCATTTCTATAAACCTGTCTCAAAATGAGCTGATCAGATTTTGGCCACTTCATGATGTCATAACTTTTTTTTTGGCTCGTATAACCATTAGCCAATCACCAACCAAGGTAACTCCTCCCCACCTTATCACCTGAATCTCCTCTCCATTGTGTTCTTTTTTTACCAAATATCTCTCAAGAAGGGAGTGGCTCCTTATTTTCATCTAAAGTAACAGAGAATCAGCGCTTTTGAAACAGGGGATTATGGGATGCTGCAATGGGTGATCTGTTTGGTATTTCGAGCCAAACACTTCAGAGACATGTTTTGCATATATCTGAGACTTATAATATATTGATGAGAAACAGTATAAATCCTTGTGTCTAAAGTCCTGTGATTGCACCTCCAACAGGACAACCCAGTCCCCAAGAAGCAGCTGCAGCTGGTCGGCGTAACTGCCATGTTCCTGGCTTCCAAATACGAGGAGATGTACCCCCCCGAGATCTCAGACTTTGCCTACGTAACCGACAAGGCCTACACCACCGCAGAGATCAGAGACATGGAGATGGCCATCCTGCGAGTGCTCAAGTTCCAGCTGGGCCGCCCTCTTCCCCTGCAGTTCCTCAGAAGAGCGTCAAAGGTTTACGAGGTTTGTATCATTTTTAACAGCAAACGAGCCAAATGTTCTGCTTTGAGATCTTCAATTTGTTGATGATGTCAATGTCTCTCTTAAGGTAACAGCTGAGCAGCACACCCTGGCTAAATACCTCCTGGAGCTCACCATGGTCGACTACGAGATGGTTCACATGCCACCTTCCATTGTTGCAAGTGCTTCTCTGGCTCTCAGTCTCAAGGTCTTGGACGCTGGTGAATGGGTGAGTTAACCTCTTCCTAAATACGTCTGTATCAGATGAGAAATATCATTACTTGTGACAAATGAACAGATGGTTTATATAGTTTATATCAAGGGTATTCAACGAGGTCCAGTTTGAGAATCTCTCCATGCAAAGGTCCGGAACATCAAAATGTCTAAGTTGCTTTATGAATTAATGTGATATGTATTGAAGTAGCCTGTAGCTTTATCAACGTCTGCATGTAATCAACAACTGACTGCCAATCAAATAAAGAAACTACAATTTAATAACGACAATATTTATTGTCAATGAACATTGAACTATACTGTGGATGTGTGTAATGTTCCTCTCGGGCTGCATTTAAAAATAAAATAGCTTTTGAAAATATGTGCATTTTAAAAGTGCTTAATTTTAGATAAAGTTTAGCAGTAGCTTGAGTTTTTCTTTGTTAACCGTTTCACATCATGACTAAACAGTTTCAGACGATTATAGACAGGGCTGCACATAACTGGTGCGCATGCGCACCTCCGCCAAAAAAAGAGCACCGGGTCATTTGAAACGAAGCGCATTTGCGTACCAACATTGAGAGAGGGAGAGAGAGAAGAGAAAATAGAGGAGAGAGATATTTGCGAGTTGCATACATGTATGAACTGAGGGCCGGCCCGTAGCACTGGCTAGATGTTCGCCTAGGGCGCCAGATCTGTGGAGGCGCTGCGCTGGCAGTTCTGGGAGGGAAAAAAACATTTTGACCGTTGGCGCTCATCCTAATTTTCGGCCTTGATGTAACAATATTCATAATTAAGTAAATGTAACACCCTTTTCACCCCGGTTACACGTTTCATTTGCCCTGTACGATGGGCGCTGTAAGTGATGAAAATGGGGGATGTTGGCTTATCTGGCGCCCGCAGCTCACAGCCAAAATGCGAGGGAGAGAGGGAGGGTGCACCGGTACCAGCGCTGTTGTTATTAGAATCTGGTGCCGTGCTAGCTGCTCTAACGGATATAAGAAGAAGATGTTTCTACAATAATGTGGAGGGAGAGTCCTCTCCAGTCAGACTGAGAGGCTGATACTACAGCTCAGTGAGGTAAAGGACTCTGAGTGTTTAGATAGTTCACTTTAGTCCAGTGGTTCTCAAACTTTTTCTGTCAGGCCCCCCTTTGGAGAAAAAAAAAAGTCGGGCCCCCCCAACACAAATAGTCAGGCTCAGTAGCTCAGGTAGCTTGACGTTTCATAGAGGGTGCTCAAACATTTAGGGTTTCCCATTAATGTACCGGTCGCTACAGTGGAATTTTCTACTGCAACAATCCCCACGCATATACAGTGTACCCGCGACTGTTACAATGAAGGCTCGATAATCAGCTTAGCAGGGGTAAAGTGCTATTTTTATAGGTGGTGTGTGGACCTCACATAGGGGGGTCCGGGGGCAAGCTCCCCCGGGAAGATTTCATTTTTAAATGTTGAAGTTAAATGCATCAATCTGGTGCACTTTGAGAGCAAAATGAAGAGATCTATGGATACATCTCTCAACACGTAATAATACTGTACTGCATCATATTATTTTCGAATCAATAATTTTTTTTTTTTTTTTTTTTTTTTTTTTATAAAAACATTTTTCCTCCTGGTCTCTCGCGCCCCCCCTGGCATGCCTCTGCGCGCCCCCCACTTTGAGAACCACTGCTTTAGTCTAAGTTCAAACGGTTTGGTCGCAATTTATGTAGCCACATATTTCCAAGGCACTCCTTTATAATTATTGGGATAAACAGGTTTTAAATCATTCCAATGTATACTGTAGGATAGTAACCAAAAATATCCTTTAAAACTGGAGAGATTAAAAAAAATGCATAAATAAATGTTAAGGTAAGATATGAATGAACAACACAAATAAAATAAGTTACATTTGTTATTGGCTATGGTAGGTTATTGGTTATGTTCACATACTTATTTGATTACATCCACTTGTCTAAGATGACAACAGAGACTTTCGACCCAAAACCAGCTGTTGACTTGTGGATGCAAGCAGCTAATCACAGACTCAACCAGAGAGGAAGAAGTAGGCCTACATCATCAGCTACCATGTCTGACAGAGGAAGACAGAGAGGAGAACAGTCAGGAGGGTAGTGATGACAGCTTGTAGGATTACTGGTCGTGCTAATGTTGTCTTGTGTTCACCTCTGCATGTGTGTTCTGTGTTCACCTCTGCATGTGTGTTCAGTGCCGTGTGTCTGGCAAATAAAGTCAAGACCCCCTCAAAAGTTACGGTTTATTTCATTTTAAGGATGAGCACCAAGCAACATCTCCAGGTGCTCCTTTGAGAACCAGGGCAACAAAGTTATGTGCACCCGATTATAGAACAATAACAGTGTTTACACATCATAACAATTGAACTGTTTTAAAGTTTCTCTTTCTATCTTATATTGCAGTCCCTCACTCACTTTTTAATTTAGTGCAAGAATTGAGTTTGTCCTGCCAGGAGTTTAAATCTGGGCTGAAATGGTGTCGGGGCCATTCTCATACACACATGCAGTGGCGTTTTGGCACTTTTAATGAGCGCCACGGTCTCTGAACCAATGAGACACACTGGTTCTGTGCTCCCAGCGGGCAGGATGACACGCCTGTTCACTCTCCTCTCCCTGTATCGCTAATTATTCTCTCTCTTTCCTCTCTGCTGCGCTCTCGTCTCTTCTGTATTTTTCTCCCTGTATCGCTCACTCGTCTCAATCGCCCCCTGTCGGCGGCGGTTAAAATAGAATCGCCCCGTCAAAATTGAAATCCCCTATTAATGTATTGGTTATAGGTCGGCGTCCGGACCGCGGTCCGCCTGTTGCCGACCCCTGGTGTAGATTATAGTATACTGTTAAAATAATTGTCTATTAAATGAGGAGAGAAATATTTCCAAGAGCAAAATGCATTAGTTCAATATGCTAAAATAACACATTTGGCCCTCTTTTGAAACGTTCATATTTTTACAAGACTAAGCTAATAAGTGCACCTTCAAAATGTTAAAAGGTGGCTTATCATCTATTTAAATATTGGCCAATATTTGTATTTCAAGGCTACATTTGCTACAAAAGTGTGTAAAGTGGGGTGTTGCCTTTAAAAATGGTTGCCTCAGTCATAAAATGGTCATTCCACCAGCCTGGCTGTGTGGTCATTAAAGATTCTAATGGAGCATTTACTGTCAAGTGGATTAAATGCTTTTGTGAAGGACATCTGTGTATTGTCTCTTCTCAGGACGTGACTCTGCAGCACTACATGGAATACACGGCAGAGAGTTTGATTCCTGTGATGGCACACATTGCCAAGAATGTACTGAAGGTGAACGACGGTACGACCAAACATATGGTAAGTGTAAAACAAACAAAACTCAAGTGTCAACATTTGTGTACTTGAAAAGGATTAATCCTTAATTTGGATTTACTTATAACCCAATAATTTTCTCTTATTCCAGGCCATTAAAGGAAAGTACTCCACTTCCAAGCAGATGAGGATTGCCACCATCTCGCAGCTCAAGTCTTCAGTGGTGACGGATATTGCAAAGCAGCTCACCGTATGAGAAGACTTTTGGCACAATGTGCCGTTTTGTACAGTTGTAACTTAAACTTTTTAATGTGACCGAAGGAGCTGCACACCAAGGACCAAATCAGTGGTTTGCACGTTTTTATCAACTGAAATCGTGAATACTTTTACTGACTCTTTTTCTAAAGCATGCTACAAGTTTTAATTTAAAAACTAGCCCTCACACAAATTGGCAGTTCAGTCTTGGAATAGGACCTGCTCTTCAGTAAAGTGAACCATATCAGGCTTATTTACTCTGTATGAGTTTCAGTCTGTATGACTACTCTAATCCAACCCTAATCACTTTTTTACATCATAAATACACTACTTGGGATGTTGGCTGACTGAAATCTTGTTATAGTTATTTTTATAGCTTAACCGCTGCTCTGGCTGCAAATCTAAAACTTGTGGCATGCTTTCAAATGGTCCCGAATATCTAAAGTGGCCAGGTGTGCATTTTTTTTTTCTTGTGTGAATGTGTCAAATGTACAGCAATACTTTTAAAATCCTTTTACATGCTTAATTTTCTTAAAGCTTTTATTAAAAATAGTTCAGATCAGACCTTTGTTTCCTTGTCATTAATGTTGATCACCACCAGAGGGAGCTCTCAGTTCTCTGCTTAATCTTCAGCAGAAAATCTAGACTGTGATGGCTATATTTTCAGTTAATATTGACCTTACTGAGCTTCAAAACTATTACTACTATATGATATTTAGTACTGAGTGATTCAAAAGCATCACTTCTTCAAAGGTGCTTTTCATGAATCACTTATCATTCCTTGTCATTCTTAATGCTTCCATCCTGAACACACTGAAGTATCCACTAATTTAACATTAGTCTATTGCTGCAGTTGAACTAATGATTTATTTCTACATGTGCACCATTAAAATGCAAATTGTATTCCTTGGGCAAATTCTTAATTTACATACAAATCTGATCCAAATGACACACTTCAGTTTCCAGTGTTATATCCATTGTGCAGCTCTCTACCATGTTTATCACACTGAATAAGGTGCAATGTGACAGGAAAACGGGTGTTCTTAAAAATAAAGTCTACCACGGAGCCTGCATGTGAAAAACCAGCTTCCTGATACTGATGTAGTTAAAGAGCCTGTGACAGCCTCCCAACAACTGTTGTGCAATGAAATATTGGGCTACTAGTAATCTCGAACCGTCAGTTTAAAAAAGAAGGTGCGATACCGTTCCGATAAATATCAATAATTTCGAACATCGCGGGGAAATTCCTTCGACTCGTTTTGGGGGAAGCCGGAAGTGACGTCAATGCGGGAACGCTTCACTGTGCGGCGAGAGAGCCAAACACGGACAAAGTGTTGTCATGCGTAGAAATGGTGAATTACTGGGTTTAGGCACGTTAATAACGTTTTAATGAAGTTGACTACAGTATCTTCATATTTGTCAGTGCTTTCATGTCAATTCGGCGAACATAAACATAAATGATCGTGGTGATGATTAAATTAGGATTAAAAATCGGTAGTGAGAGCTGCTGAATTTCCTCCAGTCGGATGTGATATAAAAATAAATCGATTATTTTTGTAGTTGTAAACTCAAGTGGATGAAACTACATTTATTAGTGCTTTCATGTCAATTCGGCGAACATATGATACATTAAATGATCGTGAGGATGATTTAAAAATCGTTTGTTTGAGCCGGTCTGCATTTCCTGATGAGAAAACAAACCGATGCTTTTTGTAGTTGTAGTACACCAACATGGATTAAACGTGTGGTTTTTTTACCACAATGTTGGGGAAATTAATGGATAAAATGCACGGATTATTATTATTCCCACTCCGATCGGGACACTCGGTCCACCGTTTCCCCGCAGCGAGGCTCCCCCCGTTGACAGTTTACGTGGGCTGGGCTGGGTGCAGTGGCGGACTGGCCATCGGGACGAATCCCGATGGGCCGGTACCGAAGTGGGCCGGTCGGATAAATCACTAGCACATCCCCCACTCCCCCCGTTGACAATTTACTAGCGGTACCGAAGTGGGCCGGTCGAGAGTCCCGGGATGATTTTTAGTCCCAGTCCACCACTGGCTACATGACCGTATGATCGCCCATATTGACGCACCTAATTCCTAAACTTCTAACAGATACAACATAAACCGATCCTACAGCCTCATATGAGCTCTCAGACACGTTTAAAATTAAACTGTCTGAGCTTGCTGCTGTGTGCACCAGGGGCGTTGCCTGGACCTGGAAACATTCGGGGCTTAGCCCACAGTGGCGGCGCTACAGTGTGCCTGCATTAGCTTTGTTACGGCAATGCATTGTGGGAGATTCTCATAGCACGTGAGGATTTCTTGAGGGTAAGGTGCCTGTATTATCTCGGTGGACAAAATGTATGTTTTTATTTTATAAGGACAATGATACTGTTGTGTTTGTTTAGTTTAATGTTAATTGTTTAATGCTCACAGTCACAGCAACATGTTTTTTGTGTGATTGGTTTTATATGATTTATCAACGTGATCATCAATAGCTAATCTGAGCACCAGAACCCAGCTCATGTGTCCTTTTATGCTGTCCATTGAAATGCAGGAAAATAATCACCAGCTCTGAGTGATCTGTTGCCGAGGGGACACTACACCGGAGTTACATAAGCAGAGATAAAGTGCTATTTTGAGGGAACTCACCTCCTCTGGGGTCCCCAGGAAGAATTTTTTTTAATGTTGAAGTTAAAAGCATCAATCTTGTGCACTTTGAGAGCAACGTTAAGAGATATGGATACATCTCTCAACACCCATATGTCAACAAAAATCAAAGAATCAGAATCAGAAACGGGTTTATTATTTAAAAACACTTCATTTTCCAATTAAATCATAAACTATGTCAAATGATTAGAAGTTGTTAGTAATCAGATTAAACAGAAAAAAGGGATGGAAGGAGGAAATAATAATCCCTCATCTCTTGCTGTTTGCGGTTGAAATGATCTCTTTTGCTGGCCAAACATGCTGGATGGAAAGCAGTGATGTCTCACTTGCCTTGGCCCTGTATCTGCAGTCCCTAAATCAGTCATGTTACTCATTGACTCTTGTCTGTTCTGGTGTTCCTGTTCATTGTTGTCTCCATTGTTGTTCTTGTCTGTTGTTTCTCCTTCTTGTGTGTCCCTTTCTCCTGTTCTCCTTTCTTCATCCTCTACTCTGTTTGGCTCATCTGTGATGACTGTGTAGGTAAACACAAACAAGTATGTAAGTCAATCAGTTTCCAGCTCTGTCAAATAAATGAATTTCAAGATACACAAATGTGTCTTCATTAAAATGAGTGTCACCACACTCTTACAAAATGTAATACTAACCAATTGAAAATAGTTAAATGTACATCTCTTGTAGATATCACTGTTAGAGTAGTTATCTGCCAATAGGACATAATCATTCCTATACAAATGCAGTTTGAGTAATTCACTTAATATATTCACTTCATACTTTAATATAGTCATTTTCACTTGATACTCTAATATAGTCCTCTTTCTGCATTCAACACTAAGGAAAGCTGTACAATTTGACATGATAATGAGGAAAAAAGGCCTCCGACAATGCAGATCATTTTGTGATCATATCAATTTTAAGATGCGGGTCAAGGCTTAATATTTGGGAGCATAGTGTCCCTTGCCCCCTTTCAGGAGCCCCACTGGATTAGCTTTGATCTGAAAGCTTGTTAGCTGGCTGTCCATCTCATAATGTACACATAGAAACTAGCTGTCAATAGGAATATCAATCAGAAGAATTATAATTTCATGCAAAAATCTGTCACAAAAAGAGGTTGCACATTTAAATTCAGGTGTTGTTATGGCAACGTCAGTGGCCAAACAGCCACATGTACTGCTGCAAATACGTTCAAACATGCTGTTGACACGTAAAGCAGTGGCAACTATGCCACCATTTCAGCTGACTTTTCCTCAGAAATACCGTCACATAACATCCATATATTTCAGTGCTAGGTTGATGCTTAGCTAAGCTAACTATGAAACACTTTAACTGACAGGACTCAGGATCAACTGTGTAATGTAAGGTAGCTTCTACATGTAGCTTCATGTCGAACACTGACAGTAAGTCAACATTTCCCAGAGAGCTTTCTTTGAAATCACCAGGTAACGCTAAAAAACACAACATTTAGATTTTATGACAAAGTGTTTATTTAATATATCTGGCTAGCTATAGCTACTTGCTAACGGTTTAGCTTACCCCCGCGATTCAAAGTAACGTCAACGTAGCTATAATTTATGCTTTGCTTACATGTTGACATAACTTGTAAGTTTACTGACATTTACATACCTTGTTCACCTGGCTCAGGTGGTGGCTCTGGGGTTGTTGTGTAAAGCCACCACTTGAGAATTGCCGTATTTTTTATTTAAAAAATGTCTAATGTCCATCTTCAGAAACTCCGCGTCCGCGGCTGAAAGTTTAAAGTTTAAACACTGTCACAGAGGAGAGGTCAGCCAATAAAACACGTTTATTTCCATGCAACTCTCGGATTGGTCTGGTGGTTGCCTCTGTTGCATTCACTGAACACGGGAAATTACAATTCTGCCATCCTCTAGGTAAAGTACGGTTAATGTATTATATTATTGAGGGAGAATTTGTCCGGGGCTAAAGAAAAAACATCCGGGGCTAAAGCCCCGGATGCCTACCCCAGGCGACGCCCATGGTGTGCACCATCGTGCATTTGCATGCAGATGCTGGGATCCTGAACGGTGCAGCTGGAGCGCTGTGCCCGCAATGACGTCACACATAATTTGGCGGGACTTGAAGAATCCCCGAGAAGATCCAGAATATGGTCAACATTGAAGGGCAAATTAATGGTTATCAAAGTACAAATATCCAAAATCAGTTCAGTAACGGTTTTCAAGGGGACAATATTTACTCAAATTGATGGGTTTGGATGATGGGGGAAACTCGTGTCACAGGCTCTTTAAAGGTCCCATGTCATGGCCATTTCCACTGATCATAATTCCATTGTTGAGGTCTAGAGTTTTACTTGCTACAGGGTGTACTTTGAGGGTTTGTGACTCTGCACACCGTTTACATGCATACAAACCTTCATAACACACAAGGGGACAGGTAATAACCGGAAAAGCATGACATGTCTCCTTTAAAGTTCAGCCATCAACATTTTTGTTATGTGTTTTCATGTAAACAATTTAAATTAATTAAATTGGTAGACTTTTACCCAAGTAGCCTATTGTACTTGAAGGTAGGGTAGGTAAGAATGGAGAAACCAGCTCGAGTGCGCTCAAATTTGAAACTACGCAGCCGACAAAATCTGCCCCTTCCTTCAGACTTCCTTACAGAGCCCCTCCTCCAACACACACGAACGCGCACATGACCAATGAGGGCACGAGATAAATTTGTGCACGAGATGGAAGGTTGACAGGCAGGTAGGCCATCCAGTTATTTTAGCCGGGCCGGCTCAGATGATTGGTTGTGCTTTTTACAGCGCCACGGCTTCCACAGATGAATTTTTGTTATGTATTTATTGTCAAAGCATTTAATGTATTGCTATTGGGATGTTAAGAGCATTCCATGAAATATAACAAGTGTTTCTGAAGTGAATTACCTACCCCACCTTTAACTAGAATGTATTGTAGCGTCTCGCTACAGGAACACAGGGAGGCTTAGTTTGTCCTTTATCCGGGAGTTTATTGTACAGATCACAGGTTACTGTTGGCCATAACCAGTGGCGTTTCTAGGTGTACAAAACTGGGGGGGCAGAAAGAGGTCGGGGGAGAGAGAGAGAGAGAGAGGGGGGGGACAGAGAGAGGGAGGAGAGAGAGAGGGGGGGGGGGAGAGAGAGGGGGGGAGGAGAGAGAGAGAGGGAGTGTCAAATTACATACTGAAGACCACAGGAGCAACACTGTGAGCGCATACATTTACGTACACAGCGTGGGGATGTCATAGTAATGCACCTTCATACATGGAGTAAAGGTCACCATCACAAAGTAATTCTTAACAATAACAACAACCGTAATGCTTTAGCATTAAAACACCATAGACTGTAAATATAAGGAAAACACAGACACTCATCATCGAGGTCACAATATCAATCGATCCAGCAGAGGCAAAACACAGAAGATCAACAAAATATATGACATAAATGAACTTACCAAAGCTGAAGGCTCACTTGAAAAGAAAAGCGGCACGGCGGTCCTTCCTCTGACAGAATGTGTCTATCACTTTGGGGATGAAGTCCTGTAGTTGCTGGATCAACTGGCTTTCAATTGAAAGCATGGCCAATGCGTTAAGTCGCGGCTGTCCCATGGTGTTGCGAGTGAAAGTCTTTATCCTTTTGAGGGTGGAAAAGTTCCTCTCTGACTCGGATGTCGTCATCGGAGTTGTCACTATTATTTTGACCAAAATAACAGTCTCAGCAAACGTTTCCTCCAAGTTGTTCTCGTGAATGGATTTCAACAGAGACAGGGCAGTGTTTCCAGTGTGAAGCTCACTGTGGCGGTAGAGCGTGGTCAGCTCAGACTTCAACTTCTCCTTGTTTCCCAACGCAGGCCACAGTTTCACGGCGCAGTCAAGCTCAGCTGTAGGAAATAACAGGACATGCTGTGGGAAGAATGAGCTGTCAACAAGCTTTGCAGCGATCAAATGGTCACTCTGTGAGAACCTCTGTTCCACCTGTGAGATGACTGTGTCACAAGCCTCCTTCATCACCGGCGCTGTGCTGCTGACTCGTCGGCCTGGCTCGTCTGTTCCATCATGAGCAGTGGCGGCCAATGCATCAGTTTTCTGCCTCATTTTCTGAACATTTTCCTTGAAACGGCAGAGCGCGCTGTTGATCCCAGGTGCATTGATGCTTCGTTTTTGCAGAGTGTTGTATAGAACATCCACTTCTGGCATAAGCAACGAAAAAAACTCCAGGAGCTGCATAAATGCTCGGTCCCGCAGTTTCTTTGACAGGCCGTATGCCTCACTTATGGTGACCGCATCCCATCCTGGTTGTGCGCGTATATGCTTCATACACTGAAGTAGTGCATCTCGGGTCTCTCAAACCGCGTTCACAGTTCTGCTTTTAAAGTTCCATCTCACAGCCGGTGGCCGTGGGATGCGTCTCTGTGTTGCCTCTGCAAGAGTGGAAAAAAAGTGGAAAAAGCAGTTAGATCTGCAAAAAACACCTTCAGGATGCTCATCCTTGCTGAACACAGTTGCTGCAGGGTCAGGTTCAGTTGGTGGGCGTAGCAGTGAACAAACTGAGCGTTTGGGTACGTCTCCTTCATCACTGTCTGTACCCTGCGTAAGTTACCGCTCATGACGTCCGCCCCGTCATAGGTCTGAGCGATTAGCTTTTCTTTCAGCTTCAAGGGTTCCAGAACAGCCTTGATGCTGTTAGAGAGACCTACACCAGTTTTGTCCTTTACTTCCACAAACTCCAAAAAACGCTCTGTAACTGTGAGGTCAGGCATAATGTATCGCAGCACAATCACCATTTGCGATTTACAGGAGACATCGGTTGTCTCGTTGGCCTGAACGGCAACAAATGATGTGTTGTCCACTTGCTTGGCTATTTCCTCCCTGTACACATCATACATGCAGTCCAAGAGTTCATTCTGTATGGTGCTTGATGTCCCTTTGAAAACAAGCTGAATCACCCTCACACATTGTCTCGAAAATTGACCTGAATATCCCTGGATTCAGAGAGTCCGCCGACTCGTTGTGGCCCCGCAGTGCTGTCTCACATTTCCCACACAGTTTAATACAGGTGATGATCCGACCAAGCACGTACCTGTTTTCTTCCACCTTCCTATTATGATCATCAATGCCGCGTCTGTAGGCGCTGTCAATCTGAGCTGCAACATTCACCCTTCCAAGTAATCCCAATTTTACGGCATTTTGCAAATGACTGTTGCTGCTCTCATGCTTCATTGTCCTCTCCGAAAGATGCTTTAAGTCCTTGTAACCTGTCCTCGACCAAGTACTTTGATCTTCACCAAAAAGCAGGCAAGGAAAGCAAAAGAGGGAATTCTTCTGGATGCTCGCCGTTAGCCATTTATTTTTAGCAAACCACTCAGCGTTAAACCCACGTTTAACTTTGCCCGCAGTCTGGACCATTTGGAAATCCGGTGGATGGTGGGCACCGAGGCGCTTTACCTCCAGTTTCTCTCCGAGACTAAGTGTCTCAAATGTGTGCTCCAGTAAATGGTCAACTTCATTCATTTTCTTTCAGTTTTTTACTTCTTTTAATGGTGATGTTAGCTATATGCTGCGCTCTCGTCTCCTCTTCAAACTACACGTGACGTTTCGCAGCACTGCACACGTGAGTACTTACAGCCAATCAATTCTGAATTATGTGAGATGACGTATGGTGGGGATGGGAGCACTATGCCCCTACGGTCATTATTTTTTTGCCACACACATTAAATAGAAAAATACTCTGAGCATGCGCAGTGTAGTTTTTACAATCACCGTTCACTTAGACTGTGAGAGGGAGGGGCAGGATCGGGTTTTGTCCCACATGGCTCTAAACAGCTCAAAACGGCACTCTAGACACTAATTAGAAGAACACAGACTAAAACAGAAATGTACAGACGAATCAGATTATTAAACATGACCTTTAAATATATTTTATATGTTTTTTTATTTATTTTTTTGTATTTTTTTGTAATCATTATTTGTAATACTTTCTTCTGACACTAGGTGGGGCTGTGCCCCACCTGCCCCTAATGACCCGCCGCCACTGGCCATAACCACGCCAAAACAATCCACTAACCCTGTCGTATTCTCACACTCCGTCACGTCTCCCGCTAGCTCTCTCCTAGCTTCCCGCGTCCCTCTCCCCAGGAACCTCCCTCTTCCAGCCCCAACCAACCAGACAACACTCTCCCACCCAAACCCACAGCTACAGGTCACAAGAACCGTCCATCAAAACAGTGGCACGTTCACTGACACTCTGTAAAATGCAAACAAACTCTGAACAACAAACACATCAAACATCAACATTATAACTGATGCGCAGGTGCGCATGCGCACCTCCGCCAAAAAAAGAGCACCGGGTCATTTGAAAAAAGGCGCATTTGCGTACCAACATTGAGAGAGAGAGGGAGAGCGAGAAGAGAGAGAAGGGAAAAGATAAAAAGAGAGAGAGAGAGAGAGAGAGAGAGAGAGAGAGAGAGAGAGAGAGAGAGAGAGAGAGAGAGAGAGAGAGAGAGAGAGAGAGAGTAAATGTAACACCCTTTTCATCCCAGTTACACGTTTCATTTGCCCTGTACGATGGGCGCTGTAAGTGATGAAAATGGGGGATGTTGGCTTATCTGGCAACCGCAGCTCACAGCCAAAGTGCGACGGCCCGTCCACACAGCAGCTTTTGGCGATTTGTCCACCGCGTCTCCGCCCATTGACTTTGAATGGGGATGACGTCACTTTCCCTCGCTTGTCGCCGAACTGCATTGTGGGGGGGCGAGGCGAAGATTTCCAGGATTTCCAGGATGTTCAGGATTCCAAAGTTGAACATTGTTCAACTTTTGAGGCTGAGCTGGAAGCGACAGCCAATCAGATCCGTTTATGCAAATCTGACAGTTCAAGCGCTAGCCAATCAAACCGCGTGCAAGCTGGGAGAACGAGACCCGCAGTTCATTTCTACATTCCACAAAAATGGAGGAGAATTTAGTTATTGCGGTAGCAAATCACCCGGTTCTTTATGACCAGTCCCTATTTACTTACCGGGATACAAACCGGAGGAACCAGGCATGGAGGGAGGTGGCAGAGACAGTGGGTGAAACTGGTAGGTTTTCGCTTGTTTGGGGATTTTATATCCAGTTTACTTCGTTGCTAGTTTACTTCGTTGCTAGCAAGCATATACAGTATCATTAGCCAGCATGGAATGTAGCATAAAATAGCACCATAAACATTAATCTCATAAATGTTCAAAATGTTAAAAAAATAAATGTTCATCATAGCCCTTCCTATTTGACAATAGTGTAGAAGAACCGGGTTTTTTTTGCTTTGTATGTCGGGGGCGGGATATTCATGTGATATTCATGTGATTGGTTGTTGGTCGCGAAATCCCCAAGCTGTCAGACACGCCCAGCTCCAGGATTTTCAAGATTTGGTCAAAGCTGCTGTGTGGACACACCGTGAGCGTGGGAGTGAGGGAGGGTGCACCGGTTCCGGCGCTGTTGTTATTAGAATCTGGTGCTAGCTGCTCGGAGCGTCCACACAGCAGCGTGCGTTGACGCTTGGAGGTGGGCGTATCTGAAGCTTGGGGATTTTTTGCGAGCAACACGACCAACAACCAATCACATGAATCTCCCGCCCCCGACATACAAAGCAATAGCAATGTTAAAACGAAGTAAACTGGATATAAAATCCCCAAACAGGCGAAAACCTACCAGTTTCACCCACTGTCTCTGCCTCCTCCCTCCATGCCTCGCTCCTCCGGTTTGTATCCCGGTGGATGAACAGAGACTGATCATACAGCACCGGGTGATTCACTACCGCTACAATGAATTTTCCCTCACTTTGTTTGAATATGAGGAAATGACCTGCGCAGTCTCTCCCAGCATACACGCGGTTTGATTGGCTAGCGATTGTACTGGCAGATTTGAATAAACGGGATTTCATTGGCTGACGCCTCCGTCGAGGCGTCAAAAGTTGAACATTGCTCAACTTTTGACGCCAGCTACGCCAGCAACGCTCCACGTCGCTTCCCAAAATGCAGTTCGGCTAAAAGTGACGTCACCCCATTCAAAGTGAATGGGCAGAAGCGTTGGAAGCTTCAACGCACGCCGCTGTGTGGACGGGCCGTTACTAACGGATATAAGAAGAAGATGTTTCTACAATGATGTGGAGGGAGAGTCCTCTCCAGTCAGACTGAGAGGCTAATAACTGCAGCTCAGTGAGGTAAAGGAGTCTGAGTGTTTAGATAGTTCACTTTAGTCTAAGTTCAAACGGTTTGGTCACAATTTATGTAAACACATATTTCCAAGGCACTCCTTTATAATTATTGAGATAAACAGGTTTGAAATCATTCCAATGTATACTATAGAACAGTAACCAAAAATATCCTTTAAAACTGGAGAGATAAAAATAATGCATAAATAAATGTTAAGGTAAAATAAGATATGAACAACAAAAATAAAATAAGTTACATTCATTTGTTATTGGCTATGGTAGGTTATTGGTTATGTTCACATACTTATTTGATTACATCCACTTGTCTAAGATGACAACAGAGACTTTCGACCCAAAACCAGCTGTTGACTTGTGGATGCAAGCAGCTAATCGCAGACTCAACCAGAGAGAAAGTAGTAGGCCTACATCATCAGCTACCATGTCTGACAGAGAGGAGAACAGTCAGGAGGGTAGTGTCGACAGCTTGTAGGATTACTGGTCGTGCTAATGTTGTCTTGTGTTCACCTCTGCATGTGTGTTCTGTGTTCACCTCTGCATGTGTGTTCAGTGCCGTGTGTCTGGCAAATAAAGTCAAGACCCCATCAAAAGTTACGGTTTATTTCATTTTAAGGATGAGCACCAAGCAACATCTCCAGGTGCTCCTTTGAGAACCAGGGCAAAAAAGTTATGTGCACCCCTGATTATAACCAGTCCGTTACACTTTCCCCCCTCCTCAAAGTCCCTCGCCCTCGAGGGAATAAACAAAGTCTCTCTGGTCTGCGGCAGGGGGAGACAAGCCCACCGTGGGGCCCAGAGTAGGGCAAGGGGAAACAAGTCCAGGTTGTGGGGAACCAGGCAAGGTCCACGGGTCGTGAGAGGGGGGTTGGGAAGAAGAAAGAACAGTGTCCCTAGCCCCCTGTGTCTCACCACCTGATCCTAGTGGTGTCGCTGTCCCCCGATAGGGTGCCAACCTGTCCCGGTGAAGAGCAACTATTCTCCCTCTCCGCTTCAGTTGGACCCTGTAGACCAGTGGTTCTCAAATGGGGGTACGCGGACCCCTAGGGGTACGTTGGAGTACTGCAGGGGGTACGTGAGATTTATTTTATGTTAATGAAAAAAAAAACATTTTTTATTTTTTTGTATTTATTCTACTAAAATCATACAAAAACAAAAACGTATAATTCATACACACATGCATTTACACAAACTACTAATAGTAGTTTAACTACTCAATTCAAAGATTTACAGTAATTCTGGATAATAAAATGGGAAAAATAAACGGTGCTCTCTTTTCCTCTCCTGACAGCCCGTCAGTCTCGTGCAGCTCGCTGAACCTCTAATAAGTGACCGACAGTAAAAAAATAAATAAAATTAGTTTAGCTAGTTCCAGAGTAGATAAACTAGCTAAGTGTGTTAGGTCTAACTCTTAGTGTATTTCTGCTCGGCTCAACGGTCCGTCACAGCGGCTGAGCTGTGATCATGCAGAGCTGCGTGTTCTCCGTCAGCAGCAGCTGATCGGATCTCTGATCTCTCTCTCTCGCGTCCGGTTAGACTTCACTTGCGTCTATGTCCAAATCTATCAGATCTAGCTAGTTCTAGTTAATTATATGACTGCCTGCTTATCAAAGGACCTAAACAATAAGCGTTGCTTGGCAACGGCGTGTGGCCGCAAAGTATAGCGCAGCATTATGCATATGTTTATATGAGGGGTCAAAATCCCATGCTCATAAAATGCTACTATATTTTTTCTCTTCATTCCCCACGCCCCAAAACAAATAAATAAATATACCAATTTTAGGAAAAGTAAGGAAGTTTGAGCAGTGTGGGTTTTATATTAACAGAGTTTCACATATTTCAAAACGTGAAGTGTAATAACTGCAGTTTGCCTCCCTGTCAGAATGACAAGGATCCTCAGTGAAGCTCAAGCCCATGTTTCACTACATTGTACAACTTATTAAAAAGATCAGTTCAATGCAACTAATGTCGTCTGTGTTATTGCATGATGTTAAAATTGGCTTGCCATGACTTTAGTGATGGATTGTAAACATTTGAAGTGTAGCATTTAAGTGTTTCTCAGTTACAAGGTTGTTGTTTTAATAAATCAGACACTGATGGTGCAGCGCTGCACTGTACCTCTTTATATAGGCTTTTTTTCCCTTAACAAATAGTTTTTGCGCTGATCAGGGGGTACTTGGCTGAATTTTTTTTTCAAAGGGTGAGTGAAAAAAGTTTGAGAACCACTGCTGTAGACGACCTCACTCAGTCTCTCCAGAACCCTGCAGGGCCCTTCCCAGTTGCTGTCCAGCTTTGGGCATCTGCCCTTCTTCTTCTGTGGGTTATACACCCAGACCAACTCGCTTGCACTGAAATGCCGTCCTCTAGCATGCACGTCGTAGTTCCTCTTCTGCCTCGCCCCTGCACTCTGTAGTTGGCGCCTGGCAAAGTCGTGAGCAGACTGCAACCGTTCCTGGAGTTTCCTGGCATATTCGAATCCTGGGGGGTCCACAGGAGCGTCGGGGGGCAAGCCCATCATCATCTCGCCCGGCGTGCGCATCTCCCTTCCTAACATGAGGAGGGCAGGGGAGCAGGAAGTGGAATCTTGGGTCGCAGACCGGTACGCCATCAGCACGAGGGGGACATGGGTGTCCCAGTCTCTTTGGTGTTTTGCCGTCACTATGGCAAGCTGTTGAGCCAGTGTGCGGTTGAACCTTTCTACGAGGCCATCGCTCTGTGGGTGAAGGGGTGTGGTGCGGATCTTATGGGATCCCAGTTTTTCGCACATAGCCTTCAACACTCGGGACTCAAAGTTTCGGCCCTGGTCTGTGTGTATGACTTCAGGCGCCCCGAACCTGCTAAACATTCCCTCCACCAAAGCGTCCACAATAGTCTCTGCCTCTTGATCTGGTAGGCTGTATGCCTCAGGCCACTTACGGCCCGTCTACACTACAGGTGTCAAAAAATGCTTTCAACGCTTCGCCCATTCATTTGAATGGGGTGACGTAGGATATTTTCAAACTTCGCCGAACTGCATTGTGGGTAGCATGGCAAGGCGTTGCAAGCATCGCGAGCGTCTATCGGCGTCAAAAGTTGAACAATGTTCAACTTTTGAGGCTTGATGCTTGCTCGAAGCTGGTGTCAGCCAATGAAATCCCGTTTATGCAAATCTGCCAGTACAAGCTAGCCAATCAAACCGCGTGTATGCTGGGAGAGACTACGCAGGTCATTTCCTCATATTCAAAAAAATGGAGGGAAAATTCATTATAGCGGTAGTGAATCACCCGGTGCTGTATGATCAGTCTCTGTTCATCTACCGGGATACAAACAGGAGGAGCGAGGCATGGAGGGAGGTGGCAGAGACAGTGGGTGAAACTGGTAGGTTTTCGCCTGTTTGGGGATTTTATATCCAGTTTACTTCGTTTTAACATTGCTATTGCTTTGTATGTCGGGGGCGGGAGATTCATGTGATTGGTTGTTGGTCGCGTTGCTCGCAAAAAATCGCCAAGCCTCAGACACGCCCAGCTTCAAGCTTTTTCGACGCCTGTAGTGTAGACGGGCCGTTAGTGAAGTAGTCCATGGCTGTGAGGATGTAGCGGTTCCCTTTTTCTGTGCGGGAAAACGGCCCAAGAACGTCGATCCCGATCCTCTCCATTGTGCACCCTACCGGAAACTGCTGGAGCTGGGCATGAGATCTGTCGGTCGGGCCCTTACGGCCCTTAGGTGTCGCAAAAAGCAACACAATCTACCTGCATTGCATTACTCTAAACGTGTAATGACGTGCTTTAACCAGTAGGTGGTTTGGGTTAAAAAAAACTGTCAAGTTTACAGTGTTAACAAAATAAAATATACTGCTGTTTCTGGTTTAGTTTACGATGGATATATTTAGTTATTGTTTTGATATTTGTAACACAAAAGCGATGGAAAAAACCCACAGCAACACAGAAAAGATGGTCTTAACATGACCCAGCGGTCTAGTAGTTAATAAAAAACAATAATATCAAAACAAAATATTACTACTAACTTTATTGTGAAATTCAAACTGAACGATAAAAGAATAGTTTCCGGTCTATTCTGAGCCCGATCTCTGTAGAAGATAAATAAAAATAAAGAACTACGACAGATGTGTAATATATTTAATGCAGCCGAACCATTTATTACAATGCATTCATGTGATGATTTTCAAAGAGTAAAGCAAGCACTGCTGAATAAAGTATGATTTTATCTTTTACGAAACGTTTTTTTTTTCATATGGAATGCAGTTGGAGGTCAACCAATCACAGAGCTTGAGAACTAATCACGGGGTTTGTCAAACAGAGCACATGGTGTAGTCCTAAACGATAGCTGGGGATTCTGGGTAGTGTAGTGTCTTCTGCCATCCTTTACTCAGCATTGCACACAATTTAAACCAATCAATGTTGTGTAATTAACAAGGATAATCTGGTGTTTTTTAGTCGATGAGTAGTGCAGATATCACTGTCAAATTAATCGACAGTAAGGGGAATACTTACTTCCGGGTGTACAATTATCCGTTATCCAATGGGAATGGACGCTCACATTGCCTTTAAGGGCAGCCGACACAAACGAATGCCGTGCTTCCATGAGCGTCAAATCCCGCCGCAGATGGGAATACATTGCAATCAGTTGAAAGCTTTGCGTCCCTTTATGAAGCTGAAGGAGGAGCGTCACAACTGCACGCCACGGGACCCTGACCAAACGTCGCTCCTGGACGATTATGGAGTGAGAGTGTGTTGATACTCCACTATCTTTATTTGATGATTTTGAAAAATGAACCTTTTATTTTATAATTTTTTTTAATGTATTTAGGAAAAACAAATAATAAACCATCAAAAAAGTGATTTGCCCAGCTAGGCATCAAATGTATATTTTCCAATGAAGAATTAGCCCTGTTACTTTAATTATCAGGGACGTGCACAGACATTTGGAGGGGCTATTGCTCTAAACTGGAAAAAGGGCCTCCCCCCGGAAAAAAACACAAGACCTTTTGAAAATTGTGACTTGTTTTTTATGTAAAATAAACCAAACGATTTTTACATTAACTAATTTGAAGAGTAATTCACATTATCATTTCATAACAAAATAAGCTAAGGTGACCAGGGACATTTTTTGTTTTGCGGTCCATATCTCATTAAAATATCTAATGCTAGTAACTATTAAAGACAAAATGGGGACAATTCTGTTCTAATGTAGTTTGCCAGACCATTGTAACTGCTGTGCAGTCCAGACATACTGATGAAATAGGGCCTCTAACTAATTAATGAAACCAGTTCAATACGCATTATTCTTATTCTTAACATTCGTTATGAGCGTTGTAACGGTAAGGTATCTAATTACTTATTTATTTAGGTGTTTTTTTGTAAATAACCGACAGTATCAAGAGGAAGTAAAGTCCCCTGGTTTGTCCCTTATACCCTAACTGCCATGAGACAACTCAAAATCAAGTTTCCAAAATCCGACACTGAGGTGGTCTTAACGCACCGTCAGATGACAGCGCTGACAAAGTGTGTTTCCCGCAGCGAGACGCTACAATACTAATTGTGGGCTGATCATGTTCATTCGGCCACAACAGAAAAAAGACAAACAAACTCTCGCTCTCTCCAGAGGGGCAGGTCAGCCAAAAAGGCCAAACGGGCCGTTGCCCGGGCAACATTAGCCCGTACCTGTGCACGTCCCTGCTAATTATAGTAACAGGGTTGAAAATCAATGCTAATTTGAGCTTTAACCTCAGGAATTATTGCTAGATGTAGCATGTAATGCTACTTTCAAGGCAAGGACAAACTTGGATATCTAATGCAAGAAAGATAACTTTGAAATTAATATGCTTTATTCTGATAATATCAGTAACAGGGTTGAGTGGGTCAGAGTACCACACTCTTTTAAGACTGAAAATATTGTAAAAATATGAAAAATAAAAGAGAGGACTTAGTTTTGGTCTACCCATGGCACTAGCACATGGCTTGCTGATGTCACTTGCACTGTGTCATCTGACTTACAGTTTTTTCACTTCCTGTGCCAATCTAAAAAGGTTTGGGTAACAGGGTTGAACGCATGTTGAGGGACACACCTTCTGTGCAAAATTACTGTTATTTAAAATGTGTTTATGATTTAACAAATTGATTTTACCCAAGAGACATATATCAATAGAATAATCCCAACAAAAGTAAATAAAATCCCTATTTTAAATGTTATATTTGACATGCAAGTTGGTCACCAAGAAACGGGACAAGAGAAAAATTCCATTTTAGGGGATGTTCGAGAGCTATTTGATCATTTAAATAATATTTTGAAACCACTTTTTCTTCAACTTTATATACATTTTGTCTCAAGACAAGTATGTTTAACACAAGTGCATTTTTTTATATGGGGGACATGAAATGTCCTCCAATTCTGGAATTGGAGGAATGACCCTCAAATTGATAACAAACCCCCCAATGAATATTATAAAACCCGGAAGTAAGGCAAGGCAAGGCAATTTTATTTATTTAGCACTTTTCAGCACGTGGCGATTCAAAGTGCTTTCGAAAATAAAAACAAAAGACATTTAAGAACAAATACAGCGTAAATACATTATTAAATGGCATTTAAAAACAGGCATAAAAAGCAAAGATAATGAAATTAAATAAATAAATAAACACAGCAGGTACAGAATACATGACTAAAAGGCATACTGTTGTATGAGTATGAGCAGCTCAATTAAAAGCAGCGGCAAATAGGTGCGTTTTGAGTCTGGATTTGAAAATAGGAAGTGTTTTCAGCGGACGTGCACGATTTAGGCAGTTTGTTCCAGATCGTTGGGGCATAATAACTAAAAGATGCTTTTCCATGTTTAGTTGTTATTCTCGGAACAGAGAGCAGACCCGACCCAGAAGACCTGAGACTCCTGGATGCTTCATAGAGAGGCGAAGTCCCTCCCTTTCCGGTTGAGCTCCATGGGACCTTATTTCGGAAAAGTTATGCATTGAAGTCAATGGAGAGAGAAAGATTATCTTTCGATCCCGTTTGAATTGTGCCACGAATTACACATATGATGTTTGTCAATTTAAAAGATAATTTTACAAATGAAAAAAATAAAAATGTGTCGTAAAACTGTGAAGTAACACTTTTTTTGTGTGAAACCGCTCAATGAACTACATCTCCCGTCTCGCACCACACACCAAGACGGCCGTCACGTTGGCATATTTCACTTCTTTCTTTCAGAACGAGGCGGAAAGTATTAAAAGAGGTGAAAATCACTACAAGTCTGGGCACGTTGAGAGCTGTACATACACACAAGGGGAGTTAGTCGGGACCGGGATTCTGGGATTTGTAGTCTTTCTAGTTGCGTATTTTTCATCGTTTTATATTTCAACAGTTTTACGACAAACTGACTTTTTTGACACGGAAATTATTATTTAAGATTGACAAACATCATATGTGTAATTCGTGGCACAATTCAAACGGGATCGAAAGATAATCTTTCTCTCCCCATTGACTTCAATACAAACTTTTTCCGAAATAAACTCCCATGAGTCCCACCGGAAGGGGAGGGACTTCGCCTCTCTATAGTGATGGAGGAGGTCGTCTATATACCTCGGTCCTACGCCATTTAGTGATTTAAAAACTAGCAGTAGTATTTTAAAATCAATTATTTGGCAGACTGGAAGCCAGTGTAATGATCTCAGAACCGGAGTGATGTGATCCACTTTTCTAGTGTCAGTGAGAACTCGAGCAGCAGCGTTCTGAATCAGCTGCAGCTTTCTGATCGATTTTTTAGTGAGCCCTATGAATACACTATTGCAGTAGTTGAGTCTACTGAAAATAAAAGCATGGACAAGTTTTTCTAAATCCTGTTGCGACATTAGTTTTTTAATCCTTGATATATTCTTCAGGTGATATATGCAGACCTAATAACTGTTGCAATGTGACTGTTAAAATTCAGGTCTGAGTCCATCACTACACCTAGCTTTATTAGTGGTTTTGTAGTCTGCCGACTGAAGCTCTGTGATTACTTTTAATCGGTCAAAAACAATTATCTCAGTTTTTTGTTTGTTCAATTGGAGAAAGTTCTGAGTCATCCAGTCAGTGATGTGCTCAATGCACTTGCTCAGTGTTCTAATCGGAGAATAGTCTCCCGGTGTAATTTTAAAAATAAATCTGGGTGTCGTCTGCATAGATGTGATAACTTAGATCGCTCTTTTTAATAATTTCAGCCAGAGGTAGCATATAAATATTAAAAAGCAAAGGTCCTAAGATGGAGCCTTGAGGAACCCCGCATGACATATTTATCAGGGTTGATTTGTAATTGCCTATTGAGACAACGTTTGTTCTGTCCTTTAAGTAGGTACTAAACCAGTTTAGAGCTGTTGCTGAAACTCCCACCCAGTTTTCAAGACGGTCAAGCAATATGTTGTGGTCAACAGTATCAAAGGCAGCGCTGAGATCTAATAATACTAACACTGATATTCTGCCACTGTCTGTGTTCAAATGGATGTCATTTAAGACCTTAAAGATCAAATGCAAAGCTTTTTGTATAATTGCCAGTACAATCGAAATCATATAGCTACAACACTATCTAAGATATTGCAGTATTAAAATCGGAGATAATATGAGTCTGGCAATGCGCAATATTAATTTTGTTCAACGCCCAACACCAAGTCCGACGATTTATTTTCTCCGCCGCTCCTCCGCAAGATGGCGGCGCGTGACGTCAGATGTGCCAAACATATTTCCACCTGGCTTATCAATCACAGCGGCTTAGTACAACTAGTTTCGTCTATCATGTCTGATTCTGAGTAGACTATAGACTAAAAGCTTTAGGAATCCAAACTATAACATATAATAAGTACCCTGTATCAAGATTGATGCAAAACAAGTGAAATTTGACCTTTTTAGAGAGGTTTAGAAAAATAAAGTCCAGGCGCTCTGAGTGAGCCTCTGAATTAGCCCCGAGCGAAAAATGCTCGCAGCGGCTCACAGCGGCTTCCGCCGATAGTACAACTTAGTTTCGTCTATCATGTCTGATTCTGAGTCGGAGGCCACCCAATATCTGGAGTATGTTGTCGACATCCAACCATATCTATACGAGCCTCTGATGTCGAAGAGGAAATACAAGGAAACGTCACCTGATATCACCGATGAAAGTGCTGATGGCGATGATTCAAGTTCGCCATCTGAGGAAGAGGCCGAGGGTGCTGAGAATTGGTGTAGATGTGGAAACTGCCAGACCATGCCTACAAGCCGAGAAAACAAGTGCTGCCACAACTATGGGAAAGTGAAGGAAGAGATGGGAGAAGAAGTCTGCATCACCGACTGTAGGACGTTCGACATTTTCCGTTATGAGTGGGGTAGCGATGAATGAGCTGCAGATAAACTACAATGCTAACAGTGAATTAGCCCCGAGCGAAAAATGCTAACCTATCACTCCTAGCGCCCTTATTACTTATCCTAGCTCCACATCCAACACATTGTTTATGATCGTAAAGACACAGAATCTAACGGTGCCCACCTCTATAAGCAATACAACTGCAATTCCGTTATCTGCTGTGCTCCGTGCGCTTTGAAATCTAATCAAAAGTTGTTTACCTCAATTATTTGGCGTTTCTGCATCGCCCGGCTCTTTCGTTCTTTCAGTGGTTTCTTGTGCTGAAATATGGAGGGGACGGCTCCGGGTTTCAGCCTCCGACGTGCTATTAATGCTTCTCCACCAACAGACTTCATGATAGCAGGATCAACGTCGTATGCATCACACGCGAAGTGGTCAGAACACAACTTGCTCCATTTTGTCGGTTGCCATCCAACACGATTCACTAAAAAAAAAAAAATCCTTTTTTTGCGGATGATTTGGTCTTTGGGAAATGCATGTAAAACTCTCCCAGATCCCGCACCGTTCGTACAACAAAATGCTCAACAATAACCCATGTTAATTCAGTTTTCTTTTCGAAAAACATGTGACCGAGACTGCCGAGTCGGGATATTTGGTCCAGAGACTGTTTGGCCACTATTACGTCACGCGCGCGGAGGCTGCTGGGAATTACATGTCAGAAATTCAGACGGCTTTGGGTCGAGTTTTGGATCAATAAAAAGCTTTTTTTTGGGTGTACTATCTCGATTTAAATAAAATAAAAAATACAGGCAGTCTTAAAAACAACATTTCTATAAAAATGTAGCATATTTGGAAGCTTTGCATTTGATCTTTAACAAGTGAAGTCTCAGTGCTGTTGTTAGGTTGAAAGCCCGGCTAAAACACATCAAAACAGTCAGTTAAAAACATGAAATTACTCAACTGTTGAAAAACAGCTTTTTCAATCAATTTGCTTAAAAAGGGAAGGTTTGATATTGGCCTGTAGTTATTCATTATGGTTGCGTCTAGGTTATTCTTTTTTAGGAGCGGTTTAATTATTGCAGTTTTCAGGGCCTGTGGAAATACATCTGATTGAAGAGACTTGTTTTCTATGTGTAGTATATCTGAGGCCAAGCAATGAAAAACGGTTTTGAAAAATCCTGTCGGGATGATGTCGAGGCTACAGGAGGAGGATTTCAGATGTTGGATAATGTCTTCCAGGTCTTTAGCATTTATCAGACGGAATTGTGACATGGTGTCTGAATTGGCTTTAGGTGAACACAGGGACAGTACATTTGCTGTTCCTGATACAGAGGCACTGACTGCCTGTCTAATTTGCATGATTTTGTCAGTGAAGGAGGCAAAATCATTGCAGGCCCTGGTGGATAGAAATTCTGAGGCTTTCGACACTGGGGGGGTTTGTTAGTCTGTTGACGGTAGCAAACAAGGCACGCGAGTTGTTTTTATTTTTGTTAATTATGTCAGAAGAGCGATTGTCGTGCCTTTTTTATTTCCTGATTATAGAAACAGAGTTTCTTTTTATATATTTCCAAGTGAACCTGGAGATTTGTTTTTCTCCACCTGCGTTCAGCTTTTCTGCACTCAGTTTTTGCTGTTCTCACAGTCATGGCTTTTCTCCATGGAGATATTTTCTTGCCAGATACTTCTGGTAAGTTAGCATTTTTACCACATCCGGTTCCTTCGACAAAAAGCAATGCAATTTCTCCATAGGATTTTGGAAAATAGCTTGAAATAAGGTCTGTGTTTGACACAAATTGAAGAGACAGATCACGTTTTGTTCTACGACATTAAATACATCAGCAGTGACCCCACTGGGGATTTTTGAAGAGTTAACGTGTCTGAAAAACGATGGTTGTTAACATGTGGCTGAATAGGACTACAGAAGTTGTCGAGGCCGTATTACGTCATTACACAGAACACGTAAACACTCCCGCTAAGTTTGTTTGCCCTGTTCTGCTTGAAAGCAAGTACCTGCACTCTTGCAAACTGTTAAAACAAAAGCTTCAACTTGTACAATTTTGTATCTGTATTTTTTTTAATGTGGATCTTAAGTCGGCGTGACGTTGAAGCAGCGACCCTGCTGTAGTTCGTTTATAGCATAACGTTTTGCTTCTGGCGATTTGCTTTACGATTCGAAAATTATAAATGTATAGGGTAGACATGTGGATATTAGTGATGTTACGTATTGCGCCGAGGCTTCGGAGCGTGTGTCGAGTAATCCCCGAAGCTTTTTGTGAAGCTTGTATTGAGGCTTGTATCGTTTTGGGCCAGTGACGTCATCGATGACAAACGAAGCCTCGCTGCCTGTCGATACCACGTGACTGCTTCACGAAGCCATTCAGATCGGTTGAACCGCAACGCTCATATTAACCATGGATGTATAATAAGAACAATATAACCCCTCCTGTACCCGGGCCCGGTGACACGATGGAATTAAGAGAGCTCAGACCCTCACTTATATAGAGGTCGGAACATGTCATAAGTATAAATAAATAAAAGAAAATAAATGTAGGAATAAAAACATGAATAAATAAAGGAATAAATAGCGTACAGTGTTTTCAGGTGGATTCAGCGTGTGGGCTGTGGCTCAGCTGGAAAGCAGTTGACTCACAACCGCAGGGTCCCTGGTACAACGATTCGTCAATACGTCTTTTTTTATTATTATAAAAGCTACAGCTAAATTAGATAATGCAGTTAATAAATGTAGTCTTTGATATGGTTTAGCCTTTCTGTGAAGCTGACCGTTGAGCGGCCCAGACCAAGCAAGGAGGCAGAGGCAGAACGTCCAAAGATATAACCCGACGTGGGCATTTATTAAAATCCTGGGCACAAAGTTCACAGCCTCAATCCTGCTGTTCTCCTTGCACACATCCTGCAGCCACAAAGATCTCAAAAAACACTCCCAAACAGCAAAACCCCAGAGCCTAAATGCCCAATCCAATCAACCCAACAGGACACAGGTGAGGGGGGAGGAGACAACACAGGGCACCAGGTGCACACACTCAACGGAAACAGACATGGGGAAAAGGGAACACATTTCAAAATAAAATACAATAAACACTACATCAATCAATAGTATAAGTTGTATACAAATGTGCACACATGCAAGGCCCGAAGCCGTCAGTTCACAGTGACGAAGTTACCTTCGTCACATTTCCTTACCCCTCTCCCCAGGAAGCACAGTGTCTTAAAAGTCTCGGCTTCGGGACAACCAGTCAGCCACCCGGTTTCAACGCTGCCTCCTCCGCCACCTTCAGCGGGGCCGCTGAAGCCAGTGAAGCCGTTGTCAAACATGTCGTGCTGCCACTTATCCGGAAGCTGTTTTGGCCTGTTGTAAGGCGCTGGTCCGCCTCCTCGGCCTGCAAACGCTGCTCCTCCTGCTTGTCTCTCGTCTCCTCCTGCTTGTCTCACGTGTCCTGCTGCTTGTGTCTCGTCTCCTGCTGCTTGTCTCTCGTCTCCTGCTGCTTCAGCAGCCGTGACCCCCTGGTCAGTTCCAGGCCTAGCCACCCCCAGCCGCGGTTCCTCTCTTTGGTCCCTCTTCTTTCCTCTCGTCATTTTCACCTCCTCACTTGGTCGAATCCCACTTCTGACACCAATTGTGAAGCTGACCGTTGAGCTGCCCAGACCAAGCAAGGAGGCAGAGGCAGAACGTCCAAAAATATAACCCGACGTGGGCATTTATTAAAATCCTGGGCACAAAGTTCACAGCCTCAATCCTGCTGTTCTCCTTGCACACATCCTGCAGCCACAAAGATCTCAAAAAACACTCCCAAACAGCAAAACCCCAGAGCCTAAATGCCCAACCCAATCAACCCAACAGGACACAGGTGAGGGGGGAGGAGACAACACAGGGCACCAGGTGCACACACTCAACGGAAACAGACATGGGGAAAAGGGAACACATTTCAAAATAAAATACAATAAACACTACATCAATCAATAGTATAAATTGTATACAAATGTGCACACATGCAAGGCCAGAAGCCGTCAGTTCACAGTGACGAAGTTACCTTCGTCACACTTTCACAGGCTACAACATGGTTAAATTTACGAATATTATTAAGGAATACAAATCCCTCTTTGCAATGTTTACCAGCCTCCTTAGGCTTTTCAATCACAATCATTAAACTGGAATAAAAACAATATTGTTAACATGAAAATATGATTTTATGTTTGTTGTTTAGAGTTATTCTAAGGCTTTACTCATTGGGAATTCGGTATGAGATAGACTCTATCTCATACCGAGTTCCCAATGAGATAGAGCACACTGTTGAGATGTCAAATCTGCCTGTTTTACACACTTTGACCAACAGGGGGGTTTGTGTTCAAATAAAGCCCATGATGAAGCCTCATGAGATGAACCCTTTTGCGAACAAATTGGCTGGAAAGCTTCAAAGCTTCATAAGGCTTCATCTATAGCCATCACTAGTGGATATTATCCGGCTGAACAAAACGTGATCCGTTTCATAAATGTGTGTCAACCACAGACCTTATTTCGAGCTATTTTCCAAAATCCTATGGAGAAATTGCATTGCATTTTTGTTGAAGGAACCGGATGGTGTTTACTTCCGGGTTTAAGGATGCATCACTGCGGTTCTCTACAGCCCTCAGCGAATCAGATCGTAGGGAGCGAGGATTTAAACCTGGACGCTGAACCTCAAAAAAACACCGCATCATTCTCCGTTACGACTGCGTGCCTGTCTGTCTGTTGAAGCGACGCATATTTCGAAATGGCATTCCGAGTTACCAGAGTAAGTATTTTTATGTTTATCATTATTCTTTATTTGACAGTAATTCTGTATAGAGGAAATGTGTCTTTATTGGATTTTTTTTATTTAAAAAAAAATATCTACATGATATCTCTTAAATGCCCTCGTGCTTAGCTGTGGGGTTTGCTCTCTTTTAAACAATTACAAATTAATGGCATGCACAATAACGTTTTTTCTTCTTCTGCAGAGCCGCTTGGCTTCAACCAGAAATGCTGAAATTCAGCTCGCTGGAAAGGCCTCCACGGTCACCGGGCCCACAAAGCCCCGAGCGGCTCTCGGTGAAATTGGAAACATTGGAATTAACAAAGAAGTACAGAAGAAGGTACGATTTTTACTACATTTTATAATCTAGGTAGGATGCCAACACCTGGAAAAACACGGCAAATATTCAGCTAATTATCGTAGCCATGCATGTAAGATTATTGGTAGGCTTTGAGGGCTAAATAACTGAAAACAATCACTTTCCATTTTTATCAAAATCAACGTGGGAATGTTTTTTTTTTACCTACAATCATGTCTGCATGCTTCTCACGACTAAAGCCTTTTATGCAAAATGACTACAGCTGTGCTCTGATGTAGCAACAAGCAAAGCCTGGTAACATTGTCTTGAAGCACAAGGTTACATTTGCTTTTTAGAAGGGGTTTACCCAAGTTCTGAAAGATTGACCATGTAAAAGCATTTTTTCACACTTCTATAAAACACTAAATGTCTGTCCAGCATTTAAATTGACAGTGTCCTATTATAACCTACTCTGCAATTCAGTTGTACACAATCCAGAGTGGTTGCCGCAAGCTATGAAATGGTGGCCAGCACAGTTCTGACTTTAATCCATCTTTTTCCTTTTAGGCTGTCAAGACAGAGGCCACAAAGAAGATCAAAGTCCCCGTCACCAAAGTTGAAAAAGCAGTTGCTGTTGTTGAACAGCCCAAACCAAAAACTGTGGTTCCTGTTAAACCTGAGCCAGAAGTCCAGGTGAGTGAATCCCAGCAGCTATCTGCTCAAACAAAAATGGCTGCCGGGTGTGGTTCTAATGTTGGGAATTCCACCGTTCCAGGTTATCCCTGAACCAGCCTCCCCAACTCCCATGGAGACTTCTGGCTGTGCCCCGGCAGACCTCTGCGAAGCCTTCTCAGACATCATTCTTCACACTGCTGTCAGGGATGTTGATGCAGATGACCACGAAAACCCCATGCTCTGCAGCGAATATGTGAAGGAAATCTACAAGTACCTGCGTCAGCTCGAGGCAAGCAAATTAATATTCTTCAACTGGCTATATGCATTGGAGATTCCAGATTTTAACCAGTTTTTGTCTCTACAGGTGGAGCAGAACGTCAGAGCCACTTATCTGCAGGGTCAAGAGGTGACTGGGAACATGCGGGCCATTCTCGTTGACTGGTTGGTGCAAGTGAGCCTCAAGTTCCGTCTGCTGCAGGAGACCATGTACCTGACCGTGGGAATAATTGACCGCTTTCTTCAGGTGTGTACATGTATATCTTGTCCTGTTTTTTTGCATCACATGGCTAGCTTAAAGGTCACCTCTTATGCAAAATACACTTTATACATCAACATGTGTCCCCTCTGTGTAAAGACATTCTGAAAGTTTCAGGAAAAAAGATTCTCTCTTTTTTTTTGTCCTGATCCATTTCTGAAAAAACATGTCTGAAAATGAGCTGATCAGATTTTGGCCACTTCATGATGTCATAACGATTTTTTTTTTTTGGCTCGTGTAACCATTAGCCAATCACCAACAAAGGTAACCCCCCCCCCCCACACACACACACACACACACACACACCTTATCACCTGAATCTCCTCCTAGAGCACCATTGTGTTCTTTTTAACCAAATATCTCTCAAGAGGGGAGGGGCTCCTTATTTTCATCTAAAGTAACAGACAGAGAATCAGCGCTTTAGAAACAGGGCTGAAACAGGGGATTATGGGATGCTGCAATGGGTGATCTGTTTGGTATTTCGAGGCAAACACTTCAGAGAAATGTTTTGCATATATCTGAGACTTATAATATATTGATGAGAAACAGTATAAATCCTTGTGTCTAAAGTCCTGTGATTGCACCTCCAACAGGACAACCCAGTCCCCAAGAAGCAGCTGCAGCTGGTCGGCATAACTGCCATGTTCCTGGCTTCCAAATACGAGGAGATGTACCCCCCCGAGATCTCAGACTTTGCCTACGTAACCGACAAGGCCTACACCACCGCAGAGATCAGAGACATGGAGATGGCCATCCTGCGAGTGCTCAAGTTCCAGCTGGGCCGCCCTCTTCCCCTGCAGTTCCTCAGAAGAGCGTCAAAGGTTTACGAGGTTTGTATCATTTTTAACAGCAAACGAGCCAAATGTTCTGCTTTGAGATCTTCAATTTGTTGATGTCAATGGCTTTCCTCAGATGATAACAGCTGAGCAGCACACCCTGGCTAAATACTTCCTGGAGCTCACCATGGTCGACTACGAGATGGTTCACATGCCACCTTCCATTGTTGCAAGTGCTTCTCTGGCTCTCAGTCTCAAGGTCTTGGACGCTGGCGAATGGGTGAGTTAACCTCTTCCTAAATACGTCTGTATCAGATGAGGAAAATATGCTAATACTGCTAAAATAACTGTCCATTTAAAGGAGAAGAGAAATATTTCCAAGAGAGCAAAATGCATTAGTTCAATATGCTAAAATAACACATTTGGCCCTCTTTTGAAACGTTCATATTTTTACAAGACTAAGCTAATAAGTGCACCTTCAAAATGTTAAAAGGTGGCTTATCATCTATTTAAATATTGGCCAATATTTGTATTTCAAGGCTACATTTGCTACAAAAGTGTGCAAAGTGGGGTGTTGCCTTTAAAAAATGGTTGCCTCAGTCATAAAATGGTCATGGAGCATTTACTGTCAAGTGGATTAAATGCTTTTCTGAAGGACATCTGTGTATTGTCTCTTCTCAGGACGTGACTCTGCAGCACTACATGGAATACACGGCAGAGAGTTTGATTCCTGTGATGGCACACATTGCCAAGAATGTACTGAAGGTGAACGACGGTACGACCAAACATATGGTAAGTGTAAAACAAACAAAACTCAAGTGTCAACATTTGTGTACTTGAAAAGGATTAATCCTTAATTTGGATTGACTTATAACCCAATAATTTTCTCTTATTCCAGGCCATTAAAGGAAAGTACTCCACTTCCAAGCAGATGAGGATTGCCACCATCTCGCAGCTCAAGTCTTCAGTGGTGACGGATATTGCAAAGCAGCTCACCGTATGAGAAGACTTTTGGCACAATGTGCCGTTTTGTACAGTTGTAACTTAAACTTTTTAATGTGACCGAAGGAGCTGCACACCAAGGACCAAATCAGTGGTTTGCACGTTTTATCAACTGAAATCGTGAATACTTTTACTGACTCTTTTTCTAAAGCATGCTACAAGTTTTAATTTAAAAGCTAGCCCTCACACAAATTGGCAGTTCAGTCTTGGAAAAGGACCTGCTCTTCAGTAAAGTGAACCATATCAGGCTTATTTACTCGGTATGAGTTTCAGTCTGTATGACTACTCTAATCCAACCCTAATCACTTTTTTACATCATAAATACACTACTTGGGATGTTGGCTGACTGAAATCTTGACTGTCTATAGTTATTTTTATAGCTTAACTGCTGCTCTTGGCTGCAAATCTAAAACTTGTGGCATGCTTTCAAATGGTCCCGAATATCTAAAGTTGCCAGGTGTGAATTTTTTTTTCTTGTGTCAAATGTACAGCAATACTTTTAAAATCCTTTTACATGCTTAATTTTCTTAAAGCTTTTAATAAAAATGGTTCAGATCAGACCTTTGTTTCCTTGTCATTAATGTTGATCACCACCAGAGGGGACTCTCAGCTTAAAGTTCTCTGCTTCATCTTTCTTCAGCAGAAAATCTAGACTTTGATCGCTATATTTTCAGTTAATATTGACCTTACTGAGCTTCAAAACTATTACTACTATATGATGGTATTTAGTACTGAGTGATTCAAAAGCATCACTTCTTGAAAGGTGGTATGCATCACTTTTTAGTCGTATTCCTGGTCATTCTTAATGCTTCCATCCTGAACACACTGAAGTATCCACTAATTTAACATTAGTCTATTGCTGCAGTTGAACTAATGATTTATTTCTACATGTCCAACAGGGTGCACCATTAAAATGCTAATTGTATACCTTGGCCAAATTCTAAATTTACATACAAATCTGATCCAAATAAAACACTTCAGTTTCCAGTGTTATGTCCATTGTGCAGCTCTCTACCATGTTTATCACACTGAATAAGGTGCAATGTGACAGGAAAACAGATGTTCTTAAGCACAAAGTCTACCACGGGGCCTGCATGTGCAAAACCAGCTTCCTGATACTGATGTAGTCAAAGTTCAGCTATCAACATTTTTAATGTGTTTTCATGTCAATGTCTTCGGTAAGAAGGACAGCTTACAGTAACACTAAGGTTGCAGAATATTTGTCAAAGTTGAGTATCTTGACCTTTCAGTCCACTGGCTGAGGAAAAACTCCCCGTCTATTCATGCAGTCCAAGAAAATGTGTTAGCCATTATAACCTGATCAATAAAGTGAGAATCCAATAGTTATCATTGGTTGACTTTTACCCAAGTACTGTACTTAAAGGTGGGGTAGGTAATTTTGGAGAAACCAGCTCCAGTGCGCTAGAATTTGAAAAAATCTGCCACTTCCTTCCAGAGCCCCTCCTCCAACACACACTAACGTGCACATGACCAATGAGGGCACGAGATACATTTGTGCACAGATGGTAGGCTGACAGGCAGGTAGGCCATCCAGTTATTTTAGCGGCGGCTAAAGTGATTGGTCGTGCTTTTTACAGTACTACGGCCAGGGCCGCCCCTCCCTACAGGCCAATCACGCAGGCTGCATGGGGCCCCGCCTTGCGCAGGGGGCCCCGCCCAGAGGGCCTCAGCTGCTGTGCGCAGTTCTCCGCTCAGTTCTCCGCGCACCCCCGGCTGACACGCGAGAGTGAGAGGTGACAAGGGGAGCACGTCTGTAACCCGACACCGTTGCTATAAATCGACATCTGACCAATCACGGCTTTGATACGGCCACTAGTGCAGATGAAGAGATGTCGGTGAAAAGACAGTTTCAGTCCGGCGCAAAAAACAAAACATATGAAGAAACTAGAGCATCACTCGAAGGTGGGTTATTGTATGAGTCAAATGTACAACTTGCGAATGTTGTATAAGTCAAATTGCCAATTGCCATATTAAAACATCAGCTGCAATTCACGACATGAAGAAGGCAGTCTCTGCATAGCATATAGGCTAATGGAGATGCAGTTATTTCCAGCATTCTTTATTTACCATTCATTCAAGTATGTGATGCCTTTTATCTGCTAATGTGGAGGAAGAGTGATAAACTGTCTGTCTAGTTGGCTTACATAACAGTTCAAGTTTACAGCCTAAAGAATATGGAGCATTTTTCGCCCTTATATTCATTTTTACGTCAATTTGCACATTTCATGGTGATGCTCAGCTTCTCCCCTTAACTCCTAACAGTCATCATGTCAACCACAACACAGAGAAATACTGTACTGATAGAAATGTGTGTGTAGTTGTTGATACATTGCTGACAGAGGGAACTACATTTGAATACAGATTTAAGAAATATCAGTTTTTGAGCATGTCATAAGCATGTTTTGTCTTGACTATACAACTATATTATAATAAAATAATATAGTATTTATATTATTGAATTGATTATGATTATTAGTAGAAGTTGTTTATTTGCATTAATTATATTGTAATCTTTTTGAGGCTAGTATTTGGCAGGAAATGCAGACGTATTCACCTGTAAACGCATACTGAACGACATACATGCACAACCATTTACCTCACTGCATAAAAAAAGTGTTTTGTATAATAATAAACAGGAATTATATTTGCAAAGTAGCCTACTTTGTTTCCAAACACATCTTTTTCCACTCCTGTCGGTTGGGGGGGGGGGGCCTCATCTCACAATGTCGCTTGGGGCCCCAAGTTGGCCAGGGGCGGCCCTGACTACGGCTTCTACAGATGACATTTTTTAATGGATTTTTTGTCAAAGCACTTAAGATATTCATTGCTATCGGGATGTTAAGAGCATTCCATGGAATATAACAAAAAGTGTATCTCGAGCCGGTTTCTCAAACTTACCTACCCCACCTTTAACTAGAATGTTAAGGCTCTTTTTCTTGAGTATTTCAATCTTTATGCAAACCTATACTTTTCTACTATTTTGGAAATATTGTACTTGTTATTCCAATATATTTGATAGCTTCATTAACCTTAAAGATTCAAATTGATGACAAAAAACCCCTAATGAATATTATAGGTTGATCTACATCTCAGTTTTTAATCTACTCCTTAATCAGATGCAACATTAAAGCGATTAATACATCAATATTTATAATCCCAAAAATATTCTGAAATGGGCCATTCTGCATAATGAGTAGGTCTACTGTTAATTTTAGTACATGCTATAACTTGAGTGACATTTTGAATTAAAGACCTCAGTGCTAACAATATTTTCAATGTGGAGTATTGCTTTAAGTGAACGATCAGAATACTTCTTCCTCTTCTGCTCATAGGCAGCTATCCTGTAAGCTGCAGATGCAAGCTTCTCACATCTTCAATAACATCACGCCAAGCCTCGAGTATATAAAGCCAATAGACGGAGCAGAGAGGGAGCTATTATCACTTAAAGCCATTCACAGCTGAGACTCCTTCCTCCCTGGGGGATGCCAGGAGAGCTTTGCTGTACAAAGACCACCTGCCATCTGCATGACACTGTGTTCATCATCAGGATCATAAGGCCATCGCTCCTAAAGGACTGCTGGATAACAGCTTGAACGCATCTGCTGCTTTATGGACCAGAAATCCTCTGCCGTCGAAAGGGGAATTACATTATTTGGCACATTGGGAGTTTGGGTTTATTGTAGTCTATGTCTGAGTAAATCAATTGAAACACAAGGTTCCAAAGAGCAGTGGTGCTTTCACCGTCTTGCGAGGTAGAAACAAAAGTTATATAATGCAAAATAGTTTGATCTAAAAATCCTAGCTTCGAATGTGCTATCTGACGTCGAAGCAGAAAATCAGACACCTTAAGAGCACATCCCTTTTGTCCATAATGCTCTGAGCCTTCTGTCGTTTTCCCCAGACACACGTAATAATCAGTCTCAGTTATCCTGCAAAGCCGGGCTTTTAAACCCATACATCACACAGAGAAATCATACTTTGAGGCTGAGGTCATGACTGGGCAGCTATATCGGTTTACAAGACAGATTCCTCCTGTGCAGGGGCTACAAACTGTGCACTTACAGCTGCCCGGAACATTATTTGGCCCTTCCTGATGAAAATTCAGCTGTGTGACGTTTATTATGATGGAAAATTAAACACAGTGGCTGTGCCGTTCAAGACAACTCAGCAACTGAATACTGAAACACTGCTTGTAAATTCAAATTCTCAAAAGGGTCAGTTCACACAGATTACAAAAACATATTTCATCACTTACCCCGCGTGGTATCTAGCCAAGCAAATAGTCTGGTTTATGTGAAGGGTCACTGTGGTCCTCAAAACATTGAAAAATGACAAGAATTTAAGAACAGTTTTAGAAGTGCCTTTTATTGAAAAGGCACCAAATAATGAACGACTGTAGCCAATAAATCCTTTTTCTTGCTCTTCCCTTCTGCTCAGATGATCAGAGCTGATCAAGAGTCCGCTGGGAGTCAATTCTTTATGATTCAATAGTATCAGACATAAAAAAAGACCCAAATCCCACTGCAACGGGACCACACTTGAGCAGATTTGGCCGATTAATACTAGGCAGACTTGGTCCGGAATTCTCGAAATGCATTCTTTCAATAAAAGTATTTTGGTTCAGATGTTCTTTTCCCATAACATCCAATTGGCATACCTCTGGTGAACTTCAACTGGAAAAAAGTATATGACGCCATCATTAAAGAAAAGTATTTCAGTTTCCACTTTTCTAGGTTAATTGGCAAATGTTTGCATGCTCACATGCTAAAGTAACAACTCACTGCCTGAATACCTATCCCTACCTCACCCTTTCCTTCCCAATAGATAGCCATAACTAGGGATTAGCATCTATGACTGAAAACTCATCTCTTTCGACTCCACCTCGAGCGATAGAATTGTTAACAAAGCACGTATATACTAATAAAGGACTGGCTTATCTAAAGCCAGTTGAGTAGCACTTGAAATGTTTTGGTTCTGAAACCTGATGTACTTATATGATTCTGTTTTCTTCAAGTATGGAGAATGCACTTATTGTAAGTCGCTTTGGATAAAAGCGTCAGCTAAATGCCATGTAATGTAATGTAATGTAATGTATGAGCGGCCTGTGCTAAACCTCACCATTCTTAATCAATGTTTCATTTTTACAATCTTGCGGGTTTCGAAAATGTGTGACCATCTAGACACAACTCTTTTCATTTCTAAACTAAGCAGTCATAGTTCATAATAACTGTCTCCCTACCATTGTTTAAAAGGTTTTTTAGCTCAGCAGCCAATTATTTATTGTTGAGTTGTCTGATTATGATTGTTTTTTAGTTTTCACAATCATTCCAAAAGCTTTTACCTAGGACTCAACGTACTGTACATCACTACTGAGCTGACATCAACACACCCTCACCAGTTAGAGGAGCTCCTCTGCTAAAGGCTACTGATTCGTCAGTCAGTGACAATAGATATTCAGTTGAGTCATTTTAGTCCAAAGTTTTGTTGTTGAAGATGTGTTGGTACATGTTCTGAACACCTGTAAGAGCCGCTAGGCAGCAGCTCTGTTTAATCTGTTTCTTGAAAGAAAGGACAGTATTTCCAGTAAAATAACATGTTTTTTTAGTATCTAAAACAGGTGTGTTGAACTGAATTTCACTGAGACATTGGCAAATCATATTCACAACAACCATCAGCCATAATGAGTGAATAATACTTTTATCCGATCGAAAGGAGGCACAAAAAAGTCAAAAAAGGGGCTTTACAGGTTAAGCAGAAATATAGCCAATGTACAACAACTTGCTTCACAATCCCCTAAATTAAAAGTCATTGGTTGTGTGAGTCATTTAATAAATGAAATTACAAGCTTCATACAAAATCCTAAAGTTACAAATAATCTTTGCAATTTGGCAAAACTCACATGCAGTTTATTCCACACTTACATTTTAGTAGTATTATCAGAGGCTAATGTCTAAAAGCCTATGTATGCAAATAAAGCCCAAACCATCTGCATGGCTACATACCACTCAAATTGAATAATGTAATATTTGGCGAACTGGCCACTCTATGACCATGATGTACGATCGCAGACTTTATGGCCTGTAGGGACATTTAATACACATTGTGTGATGACAATTTGAGAACGTTAGCGCATTTCAGTGTCCTGAAAGCCCAAATGCTTCTGTCCTTTTACATGGATATTCAAGCTGTTCCCATTAAATGAATTTGCGAGTCAGCACTGAGGTCCAGAAAGAATGCAAAGCTTGGCTTCAGATCTTCTGAGTATTTCAGAAATACAGATCTCACCCACAAGCGGATCGTCCAAGACCAGAGTCAAACTTTTGGAACTCCTTCCCAGTCTAAACATCAGCCAAGATGGCCAGAGATTTAACAAGTGCACCCTTCAAAATGAGTCAATGCCCATTCTCACCTCCCGTCCTCCAAGTCTGCGTGTCTCAATTCAATACTACAAAGTCAAACAAACAACACTGTTAGGGTTTCTGTGGGGTGCTAATAGGTCGGCAGCTGGCAAGCAGAATGAGGCCTCTGGCTTGGAGAGTGGAGAGAAGCACAAATAAACACAGGGGCATTCGTTTTCACAATTTATAGATTTTCAAATAAAAATCATGTGCTTCCTGAACTTTGCTGACCTTGGATGCTCAGTGTCACGCAGCAAAGAAAGACTCCCATTGTGGCCTGAACAGTGGAGCATTTGAGCCAGGTGTGAATTGAATTTTCTCCAGACCAACTTAACCTCTGCGTGAACAGCTTGAGCGGCGAACAGGAAGTTGTCGTCTCCTCACCATCAAGGTTACACTTACATGTTTGTTTTTAAAAGTCGCAGAAAGGATAGCGGCGTGCTTCCTTTATAAAGACGCCACGTTGTGAGAGAACTTTGGAAGGAGATCGGGATTTCTTTTTTCATTTGCAAGAAGGATTGAATAAAGATTAGTGTTGATTGTGAATTGTAAAAATAAAGTATTTCAAAACTACATGCATAGTGTATGAATGATCGGATTTAAAAGACAGTGAGCCCCTTGGCACAAATTTGCAAAAGCACCTCCTCCTCTCCTACAAGACATGTAGACTGTATAGATATTTATTTTGTCTTTGTGGACGTTATGCATCTCTCTTCTGACTTCAGACTGGATATGAACAATTGACCAATCATAGCTTTGCAGACGGGATTAAGAATTGTTATGTCCTCCTCCTACTGTATGGCCACAAAAATATCAACAAGCATGGATGACAGACATAGACGCTGCTGTAGTTGTTCCACAAAAAATTACCAATTTATTTATATACCAAGTTAAGATATAGTTAATTGTAACGCAGCTTCTGTGCCATTTGAAAAACACACAAAATGAGAAATTTGCAAAAAAATATATATTTTCGGTTTCAATAATTAAAGGTGGGGTAGGTAATTTTGGAGAAACCAGCTCGAGTGCGCTAGAACTTGAAAATACACAACCGGAAAAAAATCTGCCACTTCCTTACAGAGCCCCTCCTCCAACACACACGAACGCGCACATGACCAATGAGGGCACGAGATAAGTTTGTGCACAGATGGAAGGCTGACAGGCAGGTAGGCCATCCAGTTACTTTAGCCGGGCCGGCTCAGATGATTGGTCGTGCTTTTTACAGCGCCACGGCTTCCACAGATGACATTTTTTTATGTATTCATTGTCAACGCATTTAATATATTCATTGCTATCGGGGTGTTAAGAGCATTCCTTGGAATATAACAAAAAGTGTTTCTGAAATAAATTACATACCCCACATTTAAGGTAAAATGAAAAGGCATTTTAGTCTTAGTTTTTTTTGTGTTGCCTTTGTTTTTAATGTCTTTCTGTAAATGTTGTTATGCTTGAGTGCAGCTTTAAATTAAAAAGCTTTGAATTCTCAGTCCCTAAAATATTGTTTAAAATATGCCTTGTTCAGTTGACTTTTCAAGTATCTTGAAAAGTGTTTTTTTTCCAGCAAAAGGCGTAACACAAATGAAGAAATCAAATACACATTTCAAATTGACATCGAAGGATAGGTTATGCTTTTCCCACATTACATTTCAATATGTACAATGAACGAGTCATTTGTTGACGTAATCGTTTCTCTTATATTGGCTCTGGATAGGTCCTTTGCTACTTCATCATGTAGTGCTAAAAGCATTCACTTCTGCTAAAGCTAATATGAGGCTTCATTAGCAATAATTGGCCAAATCAGGTGGTTATCCTCCAAAGCAGATTTCCCGCCGCCTCCTTGTGGAGTACACAGAAAAAACTTCATGGCACATATTACGAAAAACTGGCAGTCTTGCATGTCATTGTCCTGAGTTGACTCATTTAAAACTGAGACAATCTTCCTCTTGTCTTGAATTTGTTCTAATCTGGCTCCAGAAATGCAGTTTACTGACTTCCTCACCAGTGATCACGTATCTTGATGTTGACTTGGCATCATACTGAGTGAAACAACAATAGTTTGTACTTGTCAGACTGTTGCCTGTCTTTTAACCTGCCATCGCCACGCAACATAATGACCACTAAAGGTCTATTAAGTTCATTTTGTCACGCACCGTAACTATCAGAGGTTATATCACTGTTTAATTAGGTGGAACTGGGCCCGTGTTTGTGCTGATTTACGACATTGTAAGAAATAGAGTGCCAGTGATAGTTACTGGTGCTGTGATTGGAGTTTGTTATTGTTACATTATTCCTGATACAAGTGGTCTTTAATGCAGTAATGGTGAAAAAGGATCTTTCTACACACAGAAAAACAACAACCATTAAAATGGCCCTGATGGATGTTGTTTCAAATCAGTGTGTTTGCCCATGTAAAGTCGTAATAGCAGCATTTTGTTCTTTAATTTGAAAGTGATGTAAGCGCCCAGCATGGCCGGTCTTCAGAGACGTCTCCTGGTATCTACAGGATGTTGTAATCTGACCTGTTTGGTGAGTCAGGCTGCCTGGCACACGCCGCTGTAATAAATCCTCAGTGTGCGGGGGGAGGGGGGGACACACTGCTGCTCCTGCTGACACGTTGTATATCAACCTCTAGGGTCACTTGGCCATCTCTTTTGTTGTCTGCATGCAACACTGAGATTGACAGAAACACTGAACCTTGGCTCTCCCAATGCTTCTTATCCGGCCTGAATCCGCTTAGAAATCTGTATGTTGTAGGCTACCTTTTATAACTATAACGCTACAGTAAAAGTCAAGGTTTACTATAGCCATATAGATAATTATGTTAGGACCAAATAAAGAGATTTAGCCTACAATATAAGAAAGGAGTGGTTATTTTATTAGAGGTATAAGTTGAGAAATGTGTACAAAATAATTGTCATCATGCAACGAGCAACATATTTGTCCGTCTTGACTTCTCAAAGTTGTACAAAGGTTGTACACAAATTAATCATTAAAGAAAAAAACTGCTTCTCTGAATGGAAATATTATAACAAGAAGTTCCACTGTTTTGCTGTCGCCAAGTCAAATATATTTCCGTGCAAACACATTTTTGAGTTGTTTATTTCCAACAATGTAACCAACAGTGTGCTCTCTGTTTGCAGTGCTGAGTAAGCACTTTGGTAAATGAGAATGGAGTCATTTTTTCCTTTAGCTTTCACCTCATGAAGGTGAGCTCCTCCTCCTCCTCCTCCTCCTCCTCCTCCTCCTCCTCCTCCTCCTCCTCCTCCTCCTCCTCCTCCTCCTCCTCCTCCTCCTCCTCCTCCTCCTCCTCCTCCTCCCCTGAGGAGTCTCGAGTCACTCAAGAAGCCTCGGATAATGACGCCGTTTGTCACGTCACTCTCCTCTGTAAACCGACACTGCTTTATTTGATTATAGAGCTCTTTCCTTGTTGAAATTGGCTGCCTCAGACACATAATGCATGCAGTCTGCGTAGTTACTTTGCCTTTCTGTGGAGAAATAATGTTTGTATCGCTAAAGATGGCTCATCACTCAGCATTGTCAAGAAATGAATGACTGGATAAAATTGCCCCAATTATTCAGCTCTTTCATTATGCTAAGAGTCGGGAACAAACCGATACTCCTCAAAGCGTAATTACAGCAGGTTGCTTTTTGTAGTTCTCATGAGTGTGTTCTGGTAGTTTGGTCCATCCTCCCACACACACGGGTACCTCAAGGGAATCAACAGCAAACAGAAGCACAGTTATTGATTATATTAGTCAATAAGGGCTAGTTTCCTCCTCCTCGACTATTATACTAATGCACTTAGGGTGAATGTCCCGGCTAGCCTTGCAGGCCAGGTTATAAAGTGCACCAGAGCTCCTAAATTATTCACAAGGCCCCTCCACCACCTCCGGGCCACCATTAGAGTCAGCAGGGGAAGAGTAAAGGGGGGGGGGGGAGTGATAATGATGTCACCCGGCCCCATGGAACCACACAAGGGCACCTGGGACTGAATGATGGAGTCAGCTGTTGTGGACGACCGCAGCCCTACCGGAAGAGTCTACCCGAGGAGACGATATCCTGACAACCTATCTAGTGGCGGTTCTAGACCAATTTGACTGGGGGGGCCAGACTGGGGCACAATAAATGCAGGACGAAAAAGACAAAGACAGTATGAAGTAATTGCGCATACACCTAAGAAAACAATGCAATACAGTTATTGGTATTTGTTTCATTACACATTATTATACGCTTACCTTTAACCTTTGTGTGCTGTTTGGGTCTGTGGGACCCGTTTTCAGTGTTTACTAAAAGAAAATGTATGCAATTTAATTATTTGAACCTGCTTCATTCGGGGGTGGACCTCACATCCTCTAGGGGGGTCCGGGGGCATGCAGCCCTGGGAAGATTTTTTTTTAAATGTTGAAGTTAAATGCATCAATCTGGTGCACTTTGAGCACAAAATGAATGTATGGATACAGCTCTCAACACTCATGAAAGAGAGCTGTATACTTCTCAATAATCAACAAATCTTTAGAATATGATCTCAACCAATAACAAATCATTTAAACTAGTTTATTCTTATCTTATGTTACCTATAGTTAGTATTCTTTTTTACTGTCCTATATCATTGGAATGATTTATTTATTTTTTACAACACATTAAATAGATAAAGGTGTGCGCTCTCTCTCTCTCTCTGTCTCCCTCTGTCTCGCTCGCTCACAGAGGCTGTGTGCTCCTCCGTGGCGATGACGGCTTGCGTTAAAAAAACAAACATATTTGTAAAGTGGGGGCTATTGAGGGCTTGCGAGATACCGGTAGCTCGTGAACGACGTGTTGAGAGACCCCTGCTCTAATGGGTCCGACTAGAGTGACAACAATTGTTACTTCTGCCTATTCCGTCAGCCAAGAAATCGTTTAATCATAAACTTATTTTTATTTTTTTTTCATTTTTAGGGGGGCCACAGGGGGGTCCAAAGTCAGTGTTAGGGGGGCACTGCCCCCCTGCCCCCCCTAGAACCGCCCCTGAACCTATCACCAGGACCGACTAGCTCCCCCTCTCTAGGTCGTCCTCAGACGAGCCCTCCATCGTTGCTTCCAGTCATCCCAAACTCCCCCCCTTGCCTTTTATATATCTATTTGGGCAACTTTATAATTGTTAGACATCGTTTTTTCACCATAAACTTCATTCAAAAGATTCTTGCTCACACACTGTGTATGTAGGAGCTTCACTGCTCAGTCTGACAGCCGTAAAACAACGAGGACGATCTGTGTTCGGTGAAAAAGTACCAACACTCATCGGTAACAACATCCATGGCCAAAGACAAACTTCTCTTCCAGTTTCTTTATTGACGCCACCAGCACTTTTCTTAAAAGTCACAAAATGTTCAACTCGAAGCCCTCGAAGCATCTGCTCAGAAGCAAGGACAGTCAGAAAAAAGATTCTCTATTTCCCGAGAGGCTGTATGTGACAGCATGTGCTCTTCTTATTGGAATCAATTAAAAAAAAACGCTGGTGCTCAGAAAAAGCCGTTACATGAACATAGATCTTTAAGGAAAAACTAACAGAGTTAAACCAAGTTCAGCGCTCCTTGTCAGCGAAGTCAGAAATCATTCACTTCAATACTTTCTCACTTTTTAGGGAGTTCTTGTTGAGGACTATACTATATATTTATCTTTGCTAATAAGAACTTTTTGCTGTGCAAAAATGATAGTGTGCCAGAGATACCGACATGCAGATACTGTCGGCCTGTTTGCGTTGTGATTTTATTTGTTTTTTATTTAACCAGGAGAAGTTATATTGAGATTAAAAATCTATTTGACAAGATAGTCAGCAACAGCTACAGACAACAAATTTAAAACAAGAACGAATAATACTCCCTTTGAAAAATCGGCTTAATGATATACTCTTTCACACAATACATTCAGACAGCACTACAACAAGGCGAAATCACTAGCAAGTGATTGTAGACCATTGATTCTGAGACTGAGATGACGGTGGTGGAGAGCGCTGTCACATTACTGCCCCTAGGTTTTCCACCAACTGAATGATTTCCTTCAGGCCCACTTCAACCTCTTACACAACGCTTAGAACCTCATAATGGACCACCAGATTGACCTAAAGGACCGATTGAACCTTCGTGTTGACTAATAGAAGCACCTCATGGACCTGGTCAGCCAACTCAATGACCATTACAACCTACCAAAGGTACCACTACAACAACAAACACCACATATTGGATGACACAGTGTAACATGATTGGCACTTCCAGAAGGACAAAAGGGTACTGTATGTGCCATTTAGCTGGATACACGTCACTTCACTTTATAAATCCATCTACTTTCATGTTTGAAACAGTTGGAAACAACCCACACATATCTTGAATAAATTGAAAAGCACAAATGTTTTTGATGGACGAATCGCAGACATAGATTACATGCTACCCTCCCCACAACTCAATCAATCAATCAATCAATCAATGTTTATTTATATAGCCCAATATCACAAATGTTACATTTGTCTCAGTGGACTTTACAGTTTGTACAAAATATCAGTATGACAATACGACACCCTCTGTCCTTAGACCCTCACATCGTACAAGGAAAAACTTCCGGAGAAAACCCACAGTTTAAGGGGAACATGGGAGAAACCTCAGGGAGAGCAACAGAGGAGGGATCCCTCTCCCAGGACGGACAGACGTGCAATAGATGCCGTGTGTAAATTGAAAAGATAATACATTTGCAACATAGGTAGTCCAAATGTTTGGAAATGCATGTGTGTATAATAGGAAGATGAAACCACGAGGATATCCATCCAGGACCTATGATCCAGGACCACAGCCACGACTCAAGATTCAGGGCTCGCGATCCAGGACAGAGGAGCGCAGGATCATCCATGACTCCGGATCCCGGCGTATATAGACACCAAAAAGAAAGACATTTGGGGAAGCTGGGTTAATCGGAACATGAGAGTACACAGGTATAGACAGAGAGAAGGAAGAAGTAAGATGTCCCCCGACAAACTAAGCCTATATCAGCAAAACTAGGGGCTGGATCTAATCAGCCCTAACTATAAGCTTTATCAAAAAGGAAGGTCTTAAGCGCACACTCTTAAAAACGGATAGGGTGTCTGCCGCCCGAACACAAACTGGAAGCTGATTCCACAAATGTGGAGCTTGATAAGAAAAGGCTCTGGCTCCCATTGTACTTTTAGAGACTCTAGGAACAACCAACAACCCTGCATTCTTGGAACGCAATGCCCTAGTAGGACAGTAGGGTATAATGAGTTCTTTAAGGTAAGATGGCGCCTGCCCATTAAGGGCTTTGTAGGCGAGAAGAAGAATTTTAAATTCTATCCTGTGTTCTATAGGGAGCCAGTGTAAGGCAGCCAGAACAGGAGTAATGTGGTCCCTTTTCCTAACTCTGGTTAGTACACGAGCCGCAGCATTTTGAATCAGCTGAAGCGACTTGACTGACTTATTGGTACACCCTGATAATAAAGAGTTACAATAATCCAGCCTTGAAGTAACAAATGCATGGACTAGTTTCTCTGCATCGTTTTGAGGCAAGATATGCCTGATTTTTGCAATGTTACGTAGATGGAAGTAGGCGGTCCTTGAAATTGATTTTATGTGGGCGTTAAAGGATAAATCCTGATCAAATATAACACCAAGATTCCTTACAGTCTCACTGGAGGCCAAATTAATGCCATCCATAGTTAGTATATCCTTAGATAATTTGTTTCGTAGATTCTTCGGGCCAAGTACAATAACTTCAGTTTTGGTCGTGTTTAACATCAAAAAGTTTAAGGTCATCCACGTTTTTAAGTCCTTAAGGCAGTCAATCAGGCTTGATTGATAAATATAGTTGAGTATCATCCGCATAACAATGAAAGTTTACAGAATGATTCCTTATAATATTGCCTAACGGAAGCATATATAATGTGAACAAAATAGGTCCGAGCACTGAGCCCTGTGGCACTCCATGGCTAACTTTGGTTTGCGTGGAAGATTCATCATTGACACGTACAAACTGAGAGCGTTCAGATAGATAGGACCTAAACCAGTCTAAAGCAGTTCCCTGTATGCCAACTAAGTGCTCTAGTCTTTGCAATAAGATATCATGGTCGATAGTATCAAATGCAGCACTGAGATCGAGCAAAACAAGAATAGAGACACGTCCCTTGTCAGAGGCTATTAGAATGTCATTTGTGACTTTAACCAGAGCTGTCTCTGTGCTATGATGTGTTCTAAAGCCAGACTGAAAAGCTTCAAATAAATCCTTGTTTTTTAAGTAATCACACAACTGTTTTGCGACCGCTTTCTCAAGAATTTTTGAGAGGAACGGAAGATTGGAAATAGGTCTATAATTGGCTAAAACCTCTGGATCGAGGTTGTGCTTTTTAAGAAGCGGTTTTATCACTGCTACTTTGAATGATTGTGGAACATAGCCTGATAATAAAGACATATTCATAATATTTAATAAATAAGTGCTAATTAATGGAAAAACTTCCTTCAACAGCTTAGTTGGAATTGGGTCTAACATGCACGTTGATGGTTTAGAAGAGAGAATCATTGAATTTAATTGTTCAAGGTTTATGGCTGAAAAGCATTCTAGTTTACTATCTAGTGTAATATTAGAACTTACGTTTCCGGGAGCTGTTGATAACACTATACTGGTCAAAGGCAAGAGGTCATTAATTTTGTTTCTAAGAGTAACAATTTTATCGTTAAAAAAGCACATAAAATCATTACTACTGAGTGCTATGGGAATAGAAGGCTCAATCGAGCTGTGGCTCTCTGTCAGCCTGGCTACAGTGCTGAAAAGAAATCTTGCATTATTCTTATTCTCATCTATTAATGAAGAGTAGTAGGCTGCTCTCGCTTTACGCAGTGCTTTCTTATATTCATTGAGAGTAATATGCCAAATTAAACGAGATTCTTCAAGTTTAGTAGAACGCCATATCCTTTCAAGTTGTCTCGACTTTTGCTTTATTTTGCGGGTTTCGGCATTATGCCATGGAGCTAGTCTATGTTGTTTTATTTTCTTCTTTTTCAAAGGAGCAACAGAGTCTAATTTTATTCGCAGCGCATCTGTAGCACTATCAACAACATGATCAATTTGGGGTGGTGTACATTTTGTATAAGTTTCCTCCCTTACATGCAGACATGCTATCGAGTTAAGTATTGGTGGAATCTCTTCCTTAAATTTGGCTATAGCACTAACAGATAGGTTTCTGCTGCAGGAGCTTTTGACTAATGCTTTGTAGTCTCGTAACAGTACTTCAAAAGTTACTAAGAAATGGTCGGATAAAGCAGGATTATGCGGTTCGACTAATAGTTGCTCAATTTCAATACCATAAGTCAGAACAAGGTCGAGAGTGTGATTATAGCAGTGGGTTGGTTTATTTACACTCTGACAAAAACCAACAGAATCTAATATAGAGTTAAATGCAACAGTAAGGCTATTTTTATCATCGTCAACATGAATATTAAAGTCACCTACGATAATTACTTTATCTGTTTTAAGAACCAAAGTTGATAAAAACTCAGAGAATTCAGATAAGAATTTCTGAATAAGGACCTGGTGCACGGTACACTGTAACAAATAAGATTGGCTGCAAAGTTTTCCAGGTCGGATGCGTAAGACTAAAAACGAGACTTTCAAAGGAGGTATAATTTAATTTTGGTTTAGTATTGATAAGTAAACTTGAGTCAAAGATTGCTGCAACTCCACCTCCTCGGCCCGTGCCTCGGGCAATATGAGTATTGATATGGCTGGGTGGAGTGGCCTCATTTATGCTGACATATTCTTCATGTCTCAACCAAGTTTCAGTGAGACAGCATATATCAATATTATAATCTGATATTAAATCATTTACCAATATTGCTTTAGATGCTAGAGATCTTATGTTTAAGAGAGCACATTTAATATTCCTGTTTTGTTGCACTGTAGTAGTTGTTACATTTACTTTTATTAGGTTATTTTGTATGACACCTCTATTAGGTTTTACCTTAACTTGTCCTTGGGCAGACACACACACCGCTAATATTGGGTATTTTATTGGGTTCGGGATTCCTATGGATGACTGCCTAGGAGAGAGCGCAGAGAAGCGTGTAAGACTGCGACTCCGCCTCCTGGTCTCAACTCCAGTTTGTCATGGATTAAGTCCACAAAGCCCTGAAATGTTTGCCGAAATGAGATCTGCACCTTCCAAAGTAGGATGAATGCCGTCTCTCTTAATCAGACCAGGTTTTCCCCAGAAGGCTGTCCAATTATTTACGAAGCCCACATTGTTTACTGGGCACCACCAAGACAACCAGCGCTGAAATGATGACATGCGGCTATACATGTCGTCATTGATCAGATTGGGGAGGGGACCAGAGAAGATTACGGTGTCCGACATTGTTTTAGCATAACTACACACCGACTCCACATTAAGTTTGGTGCATTCTGATCGGCGTATACGAACATCATTACCACCGACGTGAATAACAATCCTACTGTATTTACGTTTATTTTTAGCCAGCAGTTTAAGATGCGCCTCAACGTCGCCCGCTCTGGCCCCCGGAATGCATGTGACTGTGGAGGCTTTGGTCTCTAATTTCACGTGTCTCATAATAGAGCTACCAATAACCAGAGTTGGCTTCTCAGCGGGTGTCTCGCTGAGTGGGGAATATCTGTTAGATACGTGAACGGGTTGGTGGGGACCTGCGGGTTTCGCGTTATGCCCCTTCTGAACAGTCACCCAGTCTCCCTGCTGCTCGGGAGTTGCCGGGGGACGGCTAATAGGAGCTACCTTTTGCCGGTCCGCACCGGCTAACATGGGCTTTACTGTAGCTGAGTTTCTTTCTAAGATGCGGAGCCGGGCTTCTATGGCTATGATTCCCGCCTCCAACCTAACAACTATACTACATTTAACACATGTACCGGTACCAGTAAAGGAGGTAGGGAAGTAACCAAACATGAGACAGTTAGAGCAGGAAATAGCACCCGAGGGTGGGGAAAGAGCCATGGCTAGCTATCAAGCTAAAGTAGCTACCGTTAGCAAACCCGAAAAGAGTGTAGGCAACTGTGGAGTTACAGTCGCTAAGAGAAGGAGAGTTGTGAGAGCTTACGTTATAGTAACGTGTGATTACAACGTCAGGCAGTTGCCGTGATCAAGAGTTTTAAAACGATCGATTAAGTTAAGATAATAAGCTATCAGCAACAGAACGGGCACACGGGATACCCGGAGATGACAACAACCGGAAGTTACAACATGCTTACCGCAATAGTGGTCCGTGTAGCGAAATCCAACTGGTAGTTTTCATCCTACCGGTACCGAGAATATTGATTAGGAAAAAGGATTGAAGTGATCCACAGTAAAATGCACCCATCACTTATGTGTCGCTCCGGCTGACAGGCGTAAACACTGCTGGGGGGGAATGTGAGAGGGGGCTAAGAGGAGGAAGGCCTGATTGAAGGAACGCTCTTCTGTTGCACAAAAGCAGCACATACCGTCATTACCCGATCTCTCCAGGAGGACGATTGCTTATTGTCCTGGTCCGATGACTTGTATGGCTTTGTACAACCTCCATAAATACCACTTGACTGCAAATGTATTTTCAATGTACTCCCTACTTGTTACAACTTGAACCCCTGTGAGAAGCTATGAAAGTGAAAGAAAAAAGAGAAAGGGAATTTGCCTTGGACAATTGTTGGGAAAATACTGAATGTACTCTTTGAATATCAGAGTAGCACATGATAACAAAGGCCCTACGTAGCTGTGTACGTAACAGGATGTATGATTACATAGATGACGCTCATGAGACATTGTGTTTTACATACGATAGCTATGTTCCTACGATTAAACATGATGACACAGCCCCTAAGGAGATAGGCATATGACTGTAGAGCAGGGGTGGGAACCTTTTTTCTCTCAAGGGCCATTTCAATTTTTTCAACTTCCTCCGAGGGCCGTACAAATTATTGACCTCTGCTTAAAAATACTAAAATCACAGCCCATTCATTTCGCCTTTCTTTCATGCTGTGCAAAGAAAAAGCAACCTCTTAATCCAGATATCTTACCATGACTCGCGCATGCATGCACGTGCACGGTGTGGCATTACCACCAAAACAGAAAGATATGGACACAAGATGTGTGCAAATGTATTTAGTTTCATGTGGACATGATTTAAGTGGTGGGGGGACCTAACCTCCTCTAGGGGGGTCCGGGAGCATGCTCCCCCGGGAAGATTTTTTTTTAAATTGTTGAAGTTAAAAGCATCTATCTGGTGCACTTTGAGAGCAACATTAGGAGATCTATGGATACATCTCTCAACACCCATATGAAATAGAACTGGAAGCAGATTTTCTCCGGAGGCCGGAGGTTCCCCACCCCTGCTGTAGAGAGATAGGCATATGACTGTAGAGAGATAGGCATATGACTGTCATGTTTATTGCTTACGCAGGCCTTAGCTAATCTGAACTAATGCCAGAATACGGCTTTGAACCGGTATTCTTCATCTTGTGACTGTAACGCTCGCTAAGCATGTGAAGGACACTATTCGGGGAACTATTTTGTCCGATGCAGCTCTGTATGTGATGACTACTTCCATTCTTGCAAGGATACATGTATCCTGATATTGAAGATCAAGCCGGTGACGAGTGATATTTTTCTAACAACAATCACGTCAAGATACAAGCTTTTACTGGTGGAATTTTAAAAGCACATTAAATAAGCCAAGTGTCTGTGTGAGGTATATCGACCCCCCAGTTGATTCACTTTTGTCTAATTTCTGGGAAGTTTAGGCTAGTACAGTTCGCAGCAAAAACAGAGAATCACAGTGGAATATGAACATAGTCAAGAGAGGAGAAGGTAACACAGTTGCCAAGAGTCATCTCTCTCTCTCTCCCTGACTCCCTGTCCCTCTATATGTCTCTTTTCCTCTGGGCGAAGGGCTTCATGAAGCCTGGGAAGGTCTTTAAATGACTGGCAGAAGCTAACATTTGGTATGTCACTGCTCTACATTAAGGATGGAGGACTGGGAAAACAGGGTCAGAGTCCAGGGGCCTGTGACTATGTATGTAAAGTTAATAACTAAGTATCCGTTATCACTTCATTATTATTTCTGTCGCAGTCTTTTAAAGTTTCCATATAAGGAGAAAATGCAGGAAAAGTTTATTTATTGTTTTCCAGGAAATGACCAAGTCTCAAAATATTATAAAGAATATACTAAAGATTTCAGTCACATTTTCCTTTCCATTAACCAGTCCTTACACAATGCCAGAGCCCAAACTGTGTTTGTGTTAGTGTTTACTTCCTGTCTGTGTCTTCTTCTGCTGTTTCCGTTAGTGTGTACTCCTGTCAGATGGAGGGTGTAAATACAGCGGCAAGCTTTGGGACAAACTCCCCTCTCTCCGGCAGAAACGGGAAATGCCGTAACTGTATGTAACAACGGTTTCAAATCGGCATCTTTAATTGCGTTACTTTTTTGTACAGCTCTTTTAGTTTTAAACCTGATGTTTATAAGCTTCTTAGTTTTTGCAACAGTCTGTAAATATACACAACTTTATAATAAAATGCACACATTTAACTTTTTCTAGATTAAACACAGGTATAGGATTCTAAGTAAAAAAAAAAATGAGGTTATCATGAGGTTGTTAACTTCGCAATTTATCAGTGGATGTTTGCAGGAACTGTTTATAAACAGCTTGTTTCCTGACGGACACACACAGCGTTGAGTCCGGTCAGGTAGTGCAGTAGGTGAAGTCGGGGTTGCATTCCAATAGTCCATTTAGCTTAGGAACCTTCCTAACGGAGTGAAATGACCCGGAAGTACGTCACTGGCAGCCATGATAAGTGCCGTTCCAATTCTCCAAATGAAAGGAAAGGAGGTTTCAAACTTCCTTTATAACCTCCTTTAGCTTAGGAACCACTGGACCTCCCTAACCGAAAGGAGAGGAGAAAATGCTGCCCCACAATGCATTGCAGCCGCAGCATTTGCCATCACAACAGTCGGCCGTTCACGGAAACAACCGATTATGACCGAGAAATGATATCATGAAAGTTACGGTGCTTATTAAGCATTTTAAAACGTACGTGGTAAGTTGCCAAAGTGCTTTTTTCTGAACGTTCATCAGTATTATAATCAAAAAGAGAAATATGAACGTTAGTTTTTACTGAAATGATCAAATAAAGTCTACATCTCACAGTCTTTACTGAGCTGTGTGGGCTTTGTTCAACTTTTAAAAGATGTTTGAATGGTGATATACACAGTGATAGATGTTAAGGTCTAACGTTTATAATAAATACATTTGTATTGATTTTAAGATATTTTCATACAATCATACGTATTGGGATCATTTGTATTAATGTGGACCGGAGGGAGAGGGTGACGAGCAGAAGTTTCACTTTCCTTTTTTATTTCAATTCCAACTTTGGTCATGAAGAATATGTTTCTCTGTTGTCCACGTTCATAAAGCATAAAGCAACAGCATCAGAGCACGGTGCAGTCTCTAGATGAGTTTACAGTAGTCCCTCGTTCTTATTATACATCCATGTTGTAGTCCGCTGTATAGAAAACTGTAGTTTCCATAGTTTCCCCACAGCAGCAGACGCACATTCATGTGTTCATTCAACACGTCGGATAGTGAAAGTGCATTCGGATTCTCTAAAGTACCGCGGTCTCTTCTCCTAAGTCCTTTTGAATTCTCCTATCCACTATCCCTTAACCCCGTGACGTTTCACTCAGAGGTCAAGGAATAGGAGATAGGGTTAGAATTTAGGAGCTGATTTTTGGATTATCGGAACGCAACCCAGGACCGATGCAGAGGGTGTTTCTCAATCTCGAGTACGCTTGCTTGGTAGCGAGACAAGAATCCTTCCTGGCATTCGGAAAACGAAGAGAGGAACAGGCGAGCAAGTGTGCAGGTGTGCGTCATATGAGAGGCCCCCCCTTACATTTTCCGCCACAGATTTGGGGAAATTGGTCCATGCGCAAAGCATTGTGGGGATTTTAAGACCGCGGAGTCTACACATGTGCAGCCTCGAAATTTCTCGCTACAAAGTACGCCAGGCTCTGTAGAATTCCAAGTATGCTGGACATTGGATCAGTCCTTCAGCGGCACTCAATGACATAGTATGCTTGAAATAGTGGCTCTGGAGCAGCTATACTCGACATTGAGAAACACCCAGACTCGCTGTTTGAGGGCTTGATAGCCCACTCCCCCTCCACACTCGTTGGTTTGGAAAAGCACTTAATGTGGCGAACGCGCAAACGGAGGGGTAGTGTGTAGGGGGTGGTTTGGAATTGGGCCTTCCTGTCTGTCTTCTTCTGCTGTTCTAGTTAGTGTGTACTTCCTGTATGTTTCTTCTTCTGCTGTTCCCGGTAGTGTTTACTTACTTACTGGCCGTTTCTCAATGTCGAGTATGCATGCTGCAGAGCCACTATTTCAAGTATACTACGTCATCGAGTGGCGCCGAATGCTGGGCATTTAACATGCATTTAAACAGTCCTTCGGCGCCACTCGATTACGTAGTATACTTGAAATAGTGGCTCTGCAGCATGTGTATTCGACATTGAGAAACAGCCACTGTCTGTCTTCCCCTGTTGAATTATCTGACGTCCAGCACTCTGTCTTTTATCCGCTTCCTTTCTCTTCTGCCCTTTTTCTTTTCTTTTTCTGGGTTTCATGCCTTTCACAAAAGTAAATATTAAAAAAGTTTTCCACTGTACTTTTTCATGGATGAAAACTATTGTTTGTTGTCCATTGATGATGTTACATTGACCAGACCTCTTTCTGCGGATTGAAATGACTGCTCATCGTCCCTTGATCGTCCTCCGTCATATTATCGTTAGCAGTGGGGTTTGAGTGAGTATTAACGATTGCAAACATTTCCAAATCGACCAATTGGAATCGATTATTCAACTAACCTGTATATAAAATAATAAGAAAACATACATCGAAACATGTATTTTGCTTAAGTATATTCTGGCTAAGATAAAAATGTTGTTAGAGCTACTGTTGACAGCAACTGATTGCCTTGAATGGACGGAATACATCAAGACTGAACCAAAACTTATCCTAATAGGAAGGGCTTGGCCTTGCATGATGATGGCGATAGAGGTGCCATTGGTAGTTAAATTGAAAATCTTGTAGAGCATATTCAAAAACATGTCTTGCTCCAGCTGTGACCGTCTAAAACCATCAGATCTGCCTGGGGTCGGTGGTGATTAACGGCTAGTCAGGCTCAAACATGTTCAGCAGTGAAACTGATTATTGAAAGTGACTGAGAGGAATTATTGTTTTCCTCCACAAAGAGCCGGTCATTATCACTGCACTTAATGAAATACATCTAAAGATTAAGAACGATGTTTATACCTCGAGATGGCGGAGCAGATGTTCACCATAAGATAAATGGACTCTTCTCTACCTTCTCTATTGATCAGTCATAAATCACGGTTAACTATCAACGTCAGTGTGTTGCTATAATCTATAAGAGGTCTGTATAAAACTTGTTGTGAAGCAGTGTTTATATCCACTGGATGCATTCCAAGATGAGGATATATACATTGATTTTGTTTCTCTATTCTCTGTACTAATGAGATAATTTTATTTTTAAGTCTAATCAGTTCGGTGCAATCTGCCGAACATGTGCATGTGTGTGTGTAGTTGTTTTTCTTTGTGCATATAGTGTATATGTAATATAATTGAGGGAATGTGTACAATGTGTCCATTAAAAGCATAGAGCCACACAGTAATAGGAGACCTTTAACACTTGACCTACAAATAACGTTCCCTTTAGGTGTTTTTACTGTATAACTATCCTTAGGCTGATAGCTGAGTCTCTGTGGTCTAACACACCCCTCTCCTCCATGCTCTTCCTCTCCATGGCGTAATGGAAGTGGATCAACCTTAGGGATCAATAAAGTGCAGCAGAGGAAAACACTACAATGTCTGCATTTGTCAAGTTGTTGTTGCTCCATGCTGTTACAGAGGCCCAGAAAAGACAAATGAACACTGGCTCTATGAAGTCTTGGAAGTTTTGACGCTACCTGAAGGCCACCGTAGATCAACAACACGCTTTCAAAGGGAGTGTTGAGCCGAGTGGTTGTCAGTTGGTTGCAATCTCACCACTAGATGTTGCTAAATCCTACACACTGCTCCTTTTAAAATAACTTTTATTTCCATGGTGAACTTATGCAAAACTTTGGCGTGATCCAAATATTCAACCAGTTGCCAACCAATAAATCTCTATCCTATCCCATAAATGTGCCTCTCTAACAATAACTAATTGGCTTGTATGATTGATGCCTTCAAATGCTTTATTAAGGAAGTTATTATAACATTTCACACAAGCCTTGTTTTTGTATTAAAAAACACACCATTCAGCCTCATAAATCATTAGGATTATAAACTCGTCTGAAGGAAACAAAATAAAATAAAAATATGTTTGTGTAAATAGACTGTTCCTGGCAAATGCATGCTCCAGATGTAGCATACTGTTTTATTCAATTCAAAACACTAGACTCCATTTGTCAAGGGCATACATAAATAGACATTTGGTAAAACAATGCCCTGATTTATATCTGACAGCCCAGACAGAATAATCACTTTGCCAAAAATGGTTTCCAGATGTTCTTTTCTTTTCTCCTAGCAGTACCCCATTGAGGGTGAAAGCCATTTGTTGTAAACTGTGCAAAACGAGCACTGTCGAGCAAACAGAAATGTGCTCGCACAAACGATTCCTCTCCTGCTATAATGAGCTCTGTTCACCTCCTTTCACTATGTCAGCTGTTTCTACCTTTTCAGACAATAGCAGAGCTCCTGTCGTTTCAATATTAGCATTGTAAATTGTAATGTCAACATACCAGCAATATAATGCTGATTTGTACACCAGAGAGCCACATCAGGAGCAGATCAAGATTAAAAGGTGCTACAGACATGCACACTTTTTACTTTTTTAGATTTTATTTAATCATTTTTACAGCAAAACCTATCAGGTTAAATTGTCCTTATTTATCATTCACTCTTTTATGAGCTGGACATAAATAAATTATACATTATAAAGGAATGTGAAGCCACCAGCCCCCACTTTGTAAGATAACTTTATTTGTATACTTTTTTTGTGGATATAAGTTTGACATTTTCTACCATTTCCATAGGTTCTTTAAACTTGTGAAAATCTCTGGAACTTAAATCAAAACACTTATGCAAACAAAAAATATATAAATGCAAACGCAAAGTAATAAATTAAGATGAGGGTCGTCATAATAATATATTAGTACTTACATCTGCTACAGAAAAGGATTGTGGTTGAGTCTTTATCACTAACAAAGTTTTCCAACATCCCGATCCTTTGACCCATGTTACATTTAATAGCTTTATAATACATGACTTCTAATGGCATGTATATAAAATGCAGTTTGTTGTTAAATAAAAGGACTCTGTGCACACATGTAGATTTAAAATCACCACTGTTCCTCCAAACAATGTTACTGAGATATGTGTTGTGCCAAAGACAACATCCAGTCTGCTTTCAGTATCTTGTTATGGTAGGCCATGGAAAATGTTCTGGGTTCCATCAAGTCACACTTTGGTTAAGAGGTTTTTGGTGCCCGAGTACTGTTGATGATGTGATAATGTGTTCTATGTTATACTAACTATATAAAAACCTAGCTGTAACCATTATAATAATCATGATTTTCTCACATCGTTCGTCCTCCAAAATTGCTGTAATTATAAATATTTCATTAAACTCCCCACTCAAGAAGTATTACGTTTATTGAATCCCACTCACTGAGTTCCTCTGTCCTGAGGCTCCTCAAGAGATGTATCCTTCTTAGTGGAATAGTTACAGGGGAAAGGGGACTCAGCATCAGTCGAATGAAGCAGACAGCCTGTGCTTTCTACCCATTTAAGTCCGAGACAGTTTCAATAGTTCGCTAACCTTTCTCCCGCTGTTCCTCAGCTATTAATAGTGCTTTTCTTCCAGAAGAATCAACAGGCAATCATGGCTTACAATGCTACCCTGCAGAGGATACAGAGCGCCTTCGAATCCGTTTATTAACTGGAGCAATGTTGGGCCAAGCGTTAATCATTAAGTGCACAGTAATACTACATAGGAAGTCATACATTTGTAATGGCCTTGATTCTGGCTTTTACTTCGCTTATCTAATAATTACAGGTTTATATTCAAGTTTTTATTTGAAATCTTTTTCACTTTCGTTGATGGTATGGAGACTTTAAGACTTTAAGTGCAGTAAACTTTAACTTCCATAGCAGGAACCAAGGTAAAACAAAATGTCCAAAAAGGTTATTTGGAGAATAAGCAAATACTAGATACTGGATAAGTAAAAACTTCCTCTTTTAAACGATACAAAAGGAAGACATTAAAGATTATATTTTCTGTTTATCTTGACAGTATTTCCTTGTGATGCTGTTAGCTTACAATGAGTATGTGTTGTGCCTTTCAGTGACAAGTAAATTAAAATGATAAACAAAATTCCCGGCAATTTTAATAGCCATTATACCACACTTTATTACAGAGTGATATGCTCTTTATGGTTGGTATTTTATCCGTCTCTCAAAGGTAAAAAATTGGCAACAGTGAATTTTACTATAAGGATAAACTATATTATATAGAACACTCTTTACAAACACATTGAAATTATGGAGAACATTCAGACTGATAACATTCAAGGTAATTTGACTTAAAGGTGGGGTATAGTCAGAGCCGGCCCGACCCATTAAGCGACATAAGCGGCCGCTTAGGGCCCCGAAGCCACTAGGGCCCCCTCAGTACACCCTCGCCGTGATAAGTATGTTTAATTCATTTTGTTAATATGCCTAGATTGCCTACTCTCAAAGTCATGTATTATATGATTGAGTCAATCATATAATACATTAACCGTGCTTTACCTGAGACTCATCATGAGACTAGAGGACGGCAGGATTGTAATTTCACCAGACCAACCAGAGAGTTGAATGGAAATAAACATCTGTCTTATTGGCTGACAGGTACCTATCCTGTGAGCTGTGACAATGTTTAAAATAAACTGTCAGTCGGACTCTGAGTTTTTGAAGATGGACATAAGAACATTTGTTCTTAATTATAAAAGACGACAATTTGTGGCTCACACAACAACCCCAGAGTCACCACTTGAGCCAGGTGAACAAGGTATGTACATTTCAGTAAACTTCCAAGTTATGCGAACATGTAAGCAAAGCATACATTTCAGCTACGTTGACGTTACTTTGAATCGCGGGGGTAAGCTAAACCGTTAGCAAGTAGCTATAGCTAGCCAGATATATTAAATAAACACCTTGTCATACAATCTAAATGTTATGTCTTTTAGCGTTACCTGGTGATTTCAAAGAAAGCTCTCTGGGAAATGTTGACTTACTGTTCGACATGAAGCTAGAAGCTACCTAGTACACAGTTGATCCGGAGTCCTGTCAGTTAAAGTGTTTCATAGTTAGCTTAGCTAAGCATCAACCTAGCACTGAAATATATGGATGTTATGTGACAGTATTTCTGAGAAAAAGTCAGCTGAAATGGTGGCATAGTTGCCACTGCTTTACGTGTCGACAGCATGTTTGAACGTATTTGCAGCAGTAAATGTGGCTGTTTGGCCACTGACGTTGCCATAACAACACCTGAATTTAAATGTGCAATCTCTTTTTGTGACAGATTTTTGCATGAAATTATAATTCTTCTGAATGATATTCCTATTGACAGCTAGTTTCTGTGTGAACATTATGAGATGGACAGCCAGAGAGAATAAATTAAAAACAGTTATGAAATACTATGACAAAACAAGAATACAGTTTAAAAGGGGAGTGATTTGTAAAATATCCATAAAGAAAAATCTGTTAACAGTTCTGTTTCATATGGATGTTGTGATGTATCCATAGCAGAGTTCCCGTTAGAATATTTTTTCGCCGGTCAACATGTCCGTTAAAGTTTAAATCTTCCGGACAAAATGAGAAAAGTGCCGGTCAAAGGTCTTCTTTGTTACTTATTGTGCTTTAAAACAAATTGATATGATTCGATATTAAACAAACTAATTATAGTAGATTAACTACATTATTCAAAAGTGAACAGTAATTTACAATAACACGGGAATAATAAACGGAGCGCTCTCCCTCTCCTGACAGCTCGTCAGTATCATGCAGCTCGCGGATCAGTAATGAGTGACCCGACAGTAAAACTAAACATAGCCTATCTAGGCCTATAACTAGTTTAGGTAGTTTGAGAGGTCATTAAATGGCTACGTGTGATATTCTAACCTGGTGTGTGTTTTGTTCCGCTCACCGCTGCAGGTGATCATGCAGAGCTGCGTGTGGACACGTCAACAGCAGCTGATCTCTCTCTCGCGTCAGATTAGACTTTATTCGCGTTTATGTCCATATCGATCAGATCTAGCTAGTTCTAGCTAATGATATGACTACCTGCTTATTAAAAGACACCTAAACAATAAGCATCGCTATGCAACCGGGTGAGTCTGTCACATACTCTTTTGTCTGTCACATAAATGGCGCAAGTTGCGCAACTGATGTGGTATTGCGCTAAACGGAAATGATTTTGAACGGATACTTTGACCGGAGAGATTTAGATTTGCCGGTCTTCAGCATATTTTACTGGTCGTAGTCCGGTAATTACCGGCTAACGGGAACTCTGATCCATAGATCTCTTCATTTTGCTCTCAAAGTGCACCAGATTGATGCTATTAACTTCAATATTTAAAACAAAATCTTCCCGGGGGAGCATGCCCCCAGACCCCCCTAGAGGAGGTGAGGACCCCCCTAGAGGATGTTAGGTCCGTGGTGTTTACATGCTTATTTATACAATATGTGTGCTTATGCTAACATCATAAGACAAAAGTTGGTTCCATGTTGTGTGTAATGAGAACGCGCTAGAGTGAGGGTGGCCCCCATGCCAAAGCTCGCTTAGGGTCCCCAAAAATCTAGGGCCGGCCCTGGGAATAGTAATGTTGGAGAAACCAGCTCGAGTGCGCTAGAATTTGAAAATACACAGCCGTAAAAAATGTGCCACTTCCACCATGGTGGTGGTGGGGTTATGGTATGGGCAGGTGTATGTTATGGACGACGAACACAGGCCACTCGATTCACAACATTACCCTAACCCTAACCCTAACCCTACCCCTCACACCAGATACTGACTGGTTTTCGGACCCCCCCAGACCCCCCCAATAAAGCAAAAATGCACGTTTCAGAGTGGCCTTTTATTGTGGCCAGCCTAAGGCACACCTGTGCAATAATCATGCTGTCTAATCAGCATCTTAATATGCCACACCTGTGAGGTGGGATGGATTATCTCGGCAAAGGAGAAGTGCTCACTATCACAGATTGTTTCAGATTTGTGAACAATATTTGAGATAAATGGTTATTTTGTGTATATAGAAAATGTTTTAGATCTTTGAGTTCATCTCATAAAAAATGGGAGCAAAAACAAAAGTGTTGCGTTTATATTTTTGTTCAGTGTAATTTAAAGCTGCTTTATTCTGAAAACCGGAAGTCCAGTGTGTGAACATCAGGTTTTCAGAATAATCATCCTGCGCTCAGAGCTAAAATACCCTACAATATCCATTTCAATAAAAGTGGTGGCCTAACCCTAACCAATCTTTATAGAGTGTTGCAGTGATGAGGTTTTTTGTAGACTGTCTTTGAATGTAGCCTCGCATTGGGGTCCCCTTGATTAAATGTCAGTGTATTGCGGAAAATAAGCTCTGTGGCAAACACACATTGATTGATACGTACACGTTTTACTCAACAGGATAATCTCCACATATGAATGCCCCTTTGTGGTTCATCAACTGAAATGCAATAGCCAGAAGTAAAAAGCTAAAGGCTATAAAGGAACTGCATCTCGGTCGCATGGCTTCGCATCACCACCGGCACCGCTAAACTAAAGGCGGACTCGTTGGTGTGATGACGTAATGTAGTGTCCTTGTTAGCAACTGCCGTTTTTTTTTAACGCAAGGAAGCTTATCCAAAATTGAAGGATTTACTTTGCAATAAACAGTCCAACAGGGCATTAAGTAGTATTTTTCTAGTACCCCAGTTTCCAAACCATGGCTTTTAAATCGTTTTGTTGGAGCATTACATTTCTCACATGCTGGATATCTGCCGATGTCTTAAACCAATTAAGCTTAATCCTAAATACCAAAAAGGTGCACACATTCCCAGAAACACATTCTGCTGACTGTTCCTTCTTTAATATTGTGAGGAATGTTCTGCAGTTGTGACTAAGCCATTTTAACAAGCACCAGCAACCTTTTCTTTTTTTTCTTTTTTTACTGCTTTTCACAACTGATTCCTGGCAGGGAAGGTGTTTGCAATTATTCACAAGTCACAACTGGACCTCACATAGAGACCTCATCATTTTTGCACCAGCAGGGTGGCACTGGGCAGTAAGTGTTAATCCCTCCTCATAAAGACCAGACCACAGCTGGACTGCTCATATGTAATAGAAAATGGTATAAATGGTATAGGAATTAAATGGTGTTAGAGTAAAATACACACATTTTCTTTAGGTGACAGTTTCTTGAAGTGTCTTGCTAATAGGTTAACGCGTCAGAAAATAATTTCCGTGGTTGAGCAACCCGTCAGCTATCTGTTGAGGACAATTTAGACTCAGTGGACAACGGCTACTAATGGATATCGGGATAACAGATACATGGTCAAGCCTTCCCCTGAGTGCACCAATAATCATTTAGAGTCCTACTAGAGAAAGTCTACACCCAACGAAAAGCAAAATCCTCACTGGATGATAGTTTATGGATTCCGAGATTGCATTTCTGCAAATGCCTGCCACCTCTTTTTCTTTCCAATCAAAGTAGCTTATGATGGTCAATACAAGACAGACTACAAACCGACTACACATGGAAACCAGAAAGCTTCCAATATTTAAATCTTGTTGTTGACTAAAGATGAAATGCAGATACTGTATCTGTCTATAAAGATTATGGTAAAAGCAAATAAACACCGTCTCTTACACCACATTGCTAAAAGAGACCTCACAGAGAGAGATATGTGTTTAAATCTGTTAAATAGTTGTTATTCGCTGCATTCTGCAACCAACCCGATATCACGGCAAGACGTGAACATGTGACGATTTACCATGCTGGGAGACGTGAAGATGTCACGATTTCGTCCCTTCAAACGTGACAGTTACACGGTATTGTTAACCCATGTTAACCAGTGGAGAAATAACCGGAAATACCAAGCAAATGCTACCCCGACGTAATGATTTATTTTGTAATAGTCTCGATTACGCCGATTTTCTTGTTGCCCCAGCTCGTCGACACCTCTTTTAGCAGAAACAAAGGCTACATTAATGTATTAAATCGATGTTAATCCATGCGTGTGGATGTGGAATTAACGCATGTTGTGCGATTGAGTTGCCAGGCAACAGCTTCGGTTCATGTTAATTTACAAACTTTTCAACTACAACCGTAGTTATATTTAAAAACATGTTAGAAGGCCTCACGAAATACTTTAATGCAAATTAAAATGTAAATGTGAAGGAATGTGTGTATAACAAAATACATCGGTCATAAACAAAACCGGAAACAGACGTAGGCAAGATCCTCAGCTCGATGATTGGATGGTTTAGCGGCAATGCATGCTGGGATTTGGTGTTTATGTGATGTGAAATCTGAAAACGTTTTAAAAAAATACAATAATACTTTATTCCGAGTGTGCTTGCTTTTCTCTTTGAAAGTCATCATATCGCATTGTAATACACGGTTCGGCTGCATTAAATAGCCTATTACATATCTGCCGTAATTCTCTATTTATGAGAAGACTTCTAGACAAACAGGAGAACTGCCGCCAAAACTGAAAATGTGACGTGGATCATAAATATATAAGCAATTAAACAACATCTTACATTTCTTTTCACACAATACGTCTCCTTGCAGTATCAACACTAATTCGGCTGACTTTTATATTTGATCCAATTGGTAGATAGGCTGTATTTAAACCATAACGGTGCAGAGCTGATAGAAAGGTTGAAGAACGTTATTGAATTGTATTATTTTATTATTAGATATTGTTGGAGCTATATATCTTTATATTATTTAATAGTTTAACATTTATTGTCTTGTTGTTTTATAGTGTTTATTGTAAATGTATTCTTAGTTAGTCTCATAAGTTAAAGTATTTTCTATGCTTTTATTTTGAAGGCATGTTTTGGGCACTGGGTGATTAGAGCACCTGGTGTAATTGTATATATTGGAGACAGGTGGGTGGTGGGAGCCAGAGCACTAGCAGGCAAACGGTTTGTTACCAGGGTGTTTCAAGCCAGCAAAAGGAAAGCCATAGGAAAGGCTTAAGGAAAAGGGATATAGGAAACCTGTTTGTTGTACTTTGTTATCGGAATAAACTGCACAAATGGAGAATCTTGTCTGGACCTGGATCATTGCCCTGCGTAAGATCCGCTAACTAGTGCCTCAGCGGCTGTATTATTTTAAGTTAATTATCTGTATGATTTTGGCCGCTACAGATATTAATAGGAGGATGTGCAAAACAGACAAACTAATAAGGCTTAATTCAAACATTAAAGAGTACTTTAGGTTAAGGTCTTCTTTTGAATAAGAAAAAAGCTTTAAGAAGAATATGGAGGGATGAAACCCTCTTGAAACCGCAGGTCCTTCCTTCCTGCAGCGTAGAAGCTATAGTCTCTACATGAGCCAAATCATGTGTAATTGATGACCATCAGGAAGCTTCATTCCTATCCTGATTGATTTACTTTTATAGCCTCTGCTAGTTGAGTGCCGGACACATCTGCAAAGCCTAGGAAATCATTAAGGCTGATGCTCTGATGAGCTCTTGTACAGTTGGAAATAGACTCTCAAGAGCCCGCCTTTGTTCTGTAGAGAAGAGGCCACAAGCACACATAACACAGCTGTTATTTACCATTGTACAGGATATGATGCAACTCTTATGTGAAAATCTGTCGGGAATTTTAGGGGAGCTGCTAAAAGGGAGCAGGTCATAGGGCTTATCAAGGCCGCTCCTCCCATCACAGTTTGTTTTTGTTGAACCAGAAGTACAATACGTTCCAAAGAAGGCAGATCAAAGCCAACACTAACCTGTTACTTCAACACCAGCTGTTTAAAGTGCTACCGAAGGATCACATTCAGAAACTTTATTTAACCCTGCTTTTGATTATTTCGAAATCAGCTCTCTTTTCGCTTTCATCCATCCTCTAATGTCTAGTTTCTAGATTGATGTGTAAGATAACAAGTAACCATTTTAATGTCTGTGCTTAAAGGGAAACTTTGCAGATATGTTGACGCAAATGAATTTTCGCCAACCGGCTAAAGTCTGTCAGAGGACCAACCTTGTCAGAAAATGAGAGGGGCGCTTCGGCGGCAGTAACGCAAAGGGAAGCGGCAAATTGTTAATTTGCACCTTTTACAATGAAAGAAGAAACTTAAAAATGATCAGTTTACTATGTAAGTATGATGCTTAAGCCTTAATTAACTTTACCGAGGAGGTTATGCTTTCAGTTCTGTTAGCTTGTTGTGGACACATTATTTTTCGCTATGAAAATTGCCTTTTTGGAGGTCTGCACTATCGGACTGCCTTTCTAGTTATCACATTCAATCTTATACAATCTAAACACATACAGAAAAGTAACAACCACAATTTGGGTTTTACCTTCCGTCACTTTTCAGAACAGAACAAAAAAGTAACCTTTAAATGTTTTTGAAGTTATTAAAGAGACAAACATTCAAGACATAAGGCAGAATTCAGTGTTTTTAATTCTCAGATCTGCAGTAGTTTGAATATAGATACATATATTTTTGGATTATGTTACAATCAGTGTAAGGCAGGAAAAGAGGTGGTGGTTGTCTTCTGTTTTGGCACCTAGAGAAGCAGAGTAAACTGTCCTATTCTTCCCAGCATGGCCGGTACACCCGTCCCACCATGCACCTCATGGTGTTCCTCCTCAGGATGGGGATGTTCAGGTCCTGGTTGTTGTCGTCTGCTCTCCGCTTGTAGATGGTCAGTCCGCCGTGCGTCGACTGCAGTTCCCTCCAGAGGCTCGGACTGCCGACGATGATCACCCTCGGCCCTCTGGTTTTACCCGCAGTGGCCAGATCTGAGTCGCCAAGACTGTTGTCTGTCACCTCGTCGCTCAGCAGTGAAGCGAAAGCATCCTGCTCAAGGGAGCCGTCGTCCATCTTGCCCATGGGTAGCGCAATCGACAGGGCGTAGCACTGGAACAGGAGCGCTGCGGCAAAGATGAGGGGCATGAGTGACTGTCTCATGGTGAAGATCTTCCAGGAGTCGCAAAGCTTTGGCTTGGTGGATGAGGTTCTTTCTGGAGGTGATGCTTCGTTGTTCTGACCCTGAGATCGTATCATCCTCTTTTATATCCTTTTGGACTTGCTGGATTGGCCACGTTGATTCGTTTCTCATCATAAACCTTCCTGTTGTGATCAGGAAATTAGTTAAGAGCATTAAAATGCAGTTGGGTAGAACTCTTGCGGTGTTCAAGAGTGTTGTTTTGGTGTGAAGTTAATTAAAATCAATGACTGACATTTGTCTCCTGACAATGAAACAGTGGGAATTCTTTGAGCAGATGATAACAAGAAAAACATTAATCCTAAATGACTGCCCTTTAAAACAACAAGGAGGGATTACTACCCCGTGAATCTCTTGTGGTTTCAGACACTCGGAAATAAAAGCTGTCCAATGGCATTGTTACAACAATTTTCAATATGGGATCTAATTTTGGATTAGAGCAAAACAAAGATGTGTGATTCATGAAGTGTTTGTGTGTCTGTGGCAGCCGCTCGTTGTTGACGTGGCAAAGAGAAAGTTGGGAAATTGAGGAGAATATACATGTAGATATGCTCCAGAGGCCCTGAGGCGGAAGTTGATTTGATCTCTTGCTAGACCGCAGCATAATTACCATCCTAACTAATTAAAGTAGTCAGATTGGAGCTGCAGGAGTTTTGCACACCTGGGCTTGCGTACGATTCATATGAATGAGTTGATGTTATTATCCCGGCTGCATTCAGATCAAAGGTGTTGACAAATTAATGTTTTTACTTGCAGTTTGGATCATTTCATGTCATAGACTGGTCCAGATAATTCAGAAAAAGCAGGTTTTTTCTACAACTAAGATCTTCAGAGCAGATAATGCACCATGAGCACTGAAAACGTATCACAGTATTAAGCACAGTAGTGGACAGAGAATAGATTTTAGATTTGACTGATGTGAATTGTAGAACATTATAAAACTTTAATGGCTAGACATATCATTTAATGTCATTAAATTGTTCAGGTTATTTTAATTTTTATATTTTAATTTAGTAATGAGCAGCCGGGCAGTTCAGCTGGACCATTTTCTTGTTGAAAACCATGTCTGTGGTTTCTAAAAAGCCTGTTTTTATTACTGTCTGGAAGGCCTCGTGTGGTTTTCAGGGGACAGACGGTTCTGTTAACATCTTATCTTTCATTCCTAGATGTCAGATGGTCATTGATTAGAGTGGAGCTCTTAGGTGTTGATGGTGCAAAGGAGATTGTAGCTTTATTTTGGATGAAAACCATACGGAACTGTAAAATAAACGTGTTTTAGGAATGAAGAAGATAATAGTTTTATCCAAAGGATTATATTGTTTTGCCAGTACTTTAAAACCACGTGGTAAACCTGCCAGGAACAGGGCTACACATCTTCTAATGAAAACATATTGAGAATAGTTTCTCGTGTATTCCCTTTCATAGAAAATACATACATTTTTCTCTATTTCTGTGAAGTTTAGGTTTTCTGAAACTATGGTTTAAGTCAGGGAGGTCAGGCAAGACAAATAAAATATTAAGGAAGTTAAGTTAACCACACACAAGGATACTCAGGCTTCTGAGAACTTGCAACCAAAATGTAATGAATTAGAAAAGCTACTGATGTTCCAAAAAGCCAAAACACACAGAAATAGTATAGATCACTCAAGGAACCCTCGCCAAGGCCCTTCCCTATCTCGTAACAAGAGTGAAAAATAAAGTGTGTTTTTGTCCCTTATTCAGAGACGCTCCAACATTTAATGGGTCCTTTCATTGGCCAAACAGACAAGCACCCAACAAACAAACAGAACCAAAAACATAGCCTCGTTGGCAGAGGTAATATAATGTCTTTCATTTTTTGTAAAGCACTTTGAATTGCCTTGTGTTGAAAAGTGCTATATAAAAAAACTTGCCTTGCCTTGCCTAATAAAGGTTAAGATAAATGGCTGAAATGTGCAAATGTAGTTCTCTTACAGGTACAAAGAGGTAAAGAAAAGCAACACTGGTGTACACTTCACCCCATATGATGTGTTCAAACTGATTAAGATAAGATAAGATGGATCTTTATTAATCCCTGTGGGGAAATTCAGTTGTTTAAATAGCAACAGGGTAAGAGTGAAAAACAGGATAGCACAGATTAATACAATCAAAAATAAGATCAGCGATAAAAATAAAAATAATAATAATGAGAAACTATGAAATAAGAAATTAATACAATTAAATAAAAAATGAGCATATATACATATTCGGTCATATAAACTATAGGTAAGAAATGTATTAAAATTAAAATTAAAATGGACATATATACATATAGTCATATTACATATTAGATATATTAACATGGGTTGTGGAAACAGTGTGTATTTATGTATAGTAATAGTTTCACATTATTGACCCCTTGTTGTGCATTATAAGCTACATTTATAGATTTATAGATATACATTTATAGATATACATTTATAGCATTTATAGCTACAGGCACAAAGGACTGACCGAGGCGCTTGGTGCTGTGTCGTGGAGGGATGAGTCTGTGGCTGAACGTACTCCTCATCTTCACTAGCTCTGCATGGAGTGGGTGGGAGGGTTCTCTGGGATACAACTCATTTATAGGCAGTGTGATTGCATATTCAAGCCAGCAATCCAAAGATGCAAACATACATACATTTGCTCTGACTGTTGCGAGTTTAGGCAAAGAGATTCTGAATTTCCCTGCCAAAGGAGAAGTCGAAAGGAAAATATCAGATCAGTTTATATCAGTTTTGAGTTTTCCTGAATTGAACCCTGCAAAACACAAATTATCGCACTACTGTCCGACATTCTTCGATGTCAAACTACTTAACTCTTCTTTGGGTATCGGTTTAAAAAACACTGCATGTACCTTCACCCTTTGCTCTATACATTTCAATGAAAAAACTTTATATTTTCCTTACATTTCTGGAAAACAGAGAGAAGCTATGGGAGGGAATATTCTCCATGGTTGCCCTGGGGTGTTACTGTAGGCAGCACCGGCGCATTAAAGTGTTTGTGTTACACAGTCAGTGATACGTTTTTAAAAAAGAAGGAAAAACAGACTTTTAAAAGGGATAAAATGTGCTGACATGCTAACTTTACTGATGGTCGCCAACCAAAACACGTGGCCCCGGCTTACGAGTACGAACGGTTCGAAGAAAGAGACCCAAACGTATTCCCCCGCCCTCAGCGCATCGTTTTTTTTCTCACGATACCGAGCAGTGGGCCACGATATGCAAGCTTAAGTGTTATTCCAGCTAGGTAAATACAGGACACAGCTCCGACAGCGGTGCATGTATTAACAGGCACAAATTGAATTATGTTGTTGAAATTCTAACACTGTGCGTTCTGCCAGCAGGTTTTGAGGTCAGACTGATTGAAATCTCAGTTTTCGTTCACTCGCAGAGAGGTTAAGACGTTCTGCACCGCAACATTCTGAGAGGACTTCCTTTTACAGGGGCTGGACATTCTGATGGATACTGGATGTTCTCTAATATGCAACCACAAAGTCCTGCCTTGACACCAATGCAGAGGTGGAAAACTACTCTGTGACTTTGTAGGCCTACTCAATACTCTACTTGAGTATCTTCATTTCGAGATACTTTATTGTTTTCTGCATTAAATAAAAAAATGGAAGACAGACTCTGCCTTTAGCAATTTAAGGGTTGGTCTAGGGGAACATAAAAATATAAAAACGAAGAGATGAAAGCTGATCTTGGATCTGGTGCTACCTCTCAGTGTGATTTGGCTAAACCACTAAGCATAACATACTGTAGGCCTACACCAAAGGAAGAGACGTCTCCAAAGTGGGCGCCCTAGTTGCGAGACACGAATGCTGGGTTTCCAACTGAGAGAAAAACAACCCAACACATTCATATCATCAATACATCTGCAGAGATATTGGTAGTCATGGAGATGGTTTCTATCACAATGTGGTATAAAAATAGCAGCATCGGCGCTCTTCGGTTGGAGAAGGAGACAGTGAAAGCACTTATCTCAGTATCATGTTTTTTGATGGAGGGATGGAATAATGAACTGCATGGACGGGAGGATATGGAGAATCCTGTCCCTATTCAGCTCTCACTCGCCTCAGTGACCACACCAAAGCCACGATGTTAATGCTGTGTGTGCGAATATTGCTCCAAGATGCTCCAAGAAGTTTGAGCTTTAAAGCTTTACGTGACAAGCTCCTTATGTACTTTAGCTCGGAGAATAATTCTTTAGCTATTTTTGGTCTAAAAGTAGAGAAGGACTTATTCAATATATGCTGGGAATAAAAAAAGTCAGAAAACCTACTTGCTTAATCTTTCTACTCTCCTGTATTACGTTTCATATCATTTACTTAAATCAAATAACAGAATATCAACCGATTTTTAAGGTAAAGCATGATGTTTTACAAAACTTTATCAAGTAAATTATCAAGTAAAGTAATCTTAACAGGGAGGTTTTGTGATTTTTTTCTTTTGTTTCAATTTCCAACTTTTTTTACTTCTTAAAGTAGAATTGTTCTTTCTGTTAAGATTTTTTTTGAACTGTTATAAAACATAAATAATAAATGTAACTCTTTCTTTGTATCTTAATGATCCTTCCAGAAAAAATGTTTCCTCCTTGTACTCTCAAGATGTTTGTCCAGGTATTGTCAAAATCCAAAATATGAATTTACCAGGAAGATCAGGACATTTAGCCAGCAGCATGTCTCTGAAAATGGCAATGGCTGGCAGTCTGTTATTCATCATTTGTTTCTAAGAATTTCTATGAAATGTGTTTCTAACATCCATGTCCCCCTCAGAATGAATTGAAATAACTTTGGGGTTGTCTTCGGTTTGTGAAGAAAATACCTGCATAATAGGTGTGATCATTACCATCAGTGTGTTTTGAGCTAATTAGTTACTGTTACCCTTAACTATAGACGTCCATGCAAAATATCAACATGTCAGCAATTAGTCATTGCATTTATAGGTGACAGATAACTGTAAATTAATGGATGAAGAACATGTGTGTGGCATGACAAAGCACAGTTTGACAGTCTACCCATCCATTAAACATTGATTAGATTCCTTACTGTGCCTCATGCTGAGGCTGTAGACTGTTCCAGACTATCTGGCAGTCTGACAGTGAAAACTCCTCTGCTGTTTCTCAGCAACAGACTCTGTGGTTTGTTGTCTCATATCCACAGAAACAAATAGTGTTAGATTCAGCAGAGTTTGCATCAAAATGGATAAATGGTATGTGATTTGAAATGTACAATTGATTCAAAAAGGTTACTTAGCAAATGAATACATTCTTAAATAGATTTGGCAGTAAATGACGTTCACCTTCTGGGTGTAACAAGCGCTGCTGCACATACTCTGTAAACAAAATGTGCCGCTTTAGACAGATATAGCAGATTGTAGGTGGAAGGGAAACAGGAAAGGAACAAAATGCAGTTATGTCAAAGAATGCTGTAAAACCCTCACACTTTTTTTAGTCTCATTAAAAATGCATCAAGCAACAACAAACATGCACAGCAAAACAACAAACCTCTCAAAACAAGAAAGTTTAACAGAAGCAAAAGGAGGGGAACAAATATAACAGTATTTATGTTTTCACAAGTTGGAATCATTTAACTGCCAATCCATCCTAAAGGTGAAACATCATAGTAAATAAGGTAGACAACAAACGTTTTTCAAAGAAATATGACAGGATACAGTTCTTTCTTTCTTTCTTTCTCTTTTATTGTATACTTTCTATCACTGTTAAGTATTAATTGAGCTTTCTCCAGCTTTTTTTTTATCACAATGACAAATGAATACCGTTGTCATGGCGACACTTCCGTCAACAGAATCCTGTTGCTAAGGGGGTTCGTTGTCACCTCTTTCAAAGGACGTGCTTGTATAGAGATACAGGTTTCAGTGTGTTGTTCATGCACAACGTGGTCCATTTTAGTCAAGCTTAGTAGTTATATTGGTGGCACAATGGCAGAGAAGCCCGCCGCGGTGGGAAATAAAGTTGGTAAATGTATGCTGCACAACTGGGTGGAAGAGGTGAGTTTACTTTTTACCTTAACTTTAGTAACTGAGAAGCTAGCCTGGCTAATGTTAGTTAGCCGCCAAACGGTGTGCTAGTTAAAGTGTGGAAGCTAACCGTGTTTAAACAAACCTCACTGTATCACTTTTAAGTTTAATACGTCATATAAAATATGTCATATTACTGGTATGCCTTGTTATGAGATTTCATAACGTTAGACACTTTTTAGAGTAGCTTTGTTTTAGCACGAAAAACCCACGTTTCCTTACGTTATGAGTTCCAGTGAGCTATTTCAGTTAGCATGCAAGTCAGTCATGATAATGTCCTTATGGTAATGAACACATTGCAGTAATTTAATATATAAATGATCTATGATTACCATAACAAATACTTTTACTTGTTGTACTTTAAATATATTGTTGATGCTTATACCTTTCTACTTTTAAGCTATACATTTACTTGAAAATATGGTAGCCTAGGCCTAGGTACTTTTACTTAAGTAAAAGACCTGAGTACTTTTTCCATCACTGTTCCTTGTTGTGTGTCTTTGTCATAATGGCTTTAAGACTTTTCTGCCAGCTGCCTTACCTTGAAAACCTAAAAGAAATAATTACTTTCTAAACTGACACATGCTTATAAAAGGTAAATAAATGTTGATTTTCCCCCGTCTAAACCCTCCCTGTGTCCATTTATACAGAGGGCCATGGAGGATGTTGACACTCAGGAAACAAGGACACAAATCCAAAAACATGGACACAAAGGGATCATCACAATGGACCAGGAGTCTCAAATGGAGAGTGTCACCACGCTGAGAGCGAATTTCACTCCTCCCAAAGGTCCTGGGGTGAGGCTGCGGGGTACGTGTCTTTCACTAACAGTACCAAAATACCATTATAACTCATGAATAGGCTAGGCATGTGTTTTCAGAAGTGTTGAAAAGATTTGATGTAGGTCTTATCGAAAATGGGTCTGTGAACAAAAGGGCTTTCTCAGAGTGACTGCAGGGGAGCAGACAAATATTGTTGGATAATGTTTTGAATTCTCTTTTGAATAAACATGTCTGAAAAGACATATAGTATAGTGTTACTTTACCCATGAATTTTTGCGCAATCAGATGAGCTAGGTTACCTATGCTTAATCACTGTGCGACATATTATAAACACGACTGCTTTATAGTTGGCTACAGCTACATTGTTTTGTATTGTATTTCAATAGCTAAGTATTGTTTACCATAAAACCGTATTTGTATACATGCCACTGAAGGTTGCCCTCTATGTTATTAACCGCATGGTGTAAAATGCACATTTTTATACATTGACATACATTCAGTATCAGAATTCTGCATAATTATGTATCCTTCGCCTGTTTTTCTCCCCCCCCCCCCTTCCTCTAGTTTTAGATTTTTTTCCCTCTGTTCAGTAAATGTTTTTCAGATGATTTGCCCATTAATCTTTCTTTTTTATATTTCCATGGTCTAGGCATCAGAGGCGAGCTTTTGGAAAAACATAACGCCCAGAGGATAAGGTAAGTCAAGTATGAAGCAAGTCTTGATCTTAAAGAAAGTCTTACTGGAAGTGGTTTGTTTATGGGAACGCAGAACACTGCCTGACCATATCCTGAGCGCAACACGCAGGAGAAAGTGATGTCATATTTACACGTCTGGCCTTTTTTCACTGTTCAATCGCAGCTGTAATACCTTTTAAATCAGATTTATGATGTTATTTTACATGAAGGTCAGTCATCCTTATGGTGTTCATTGCGTTGATCCCCACAGATGAGTTTATAACCGTCCCGCACGAGTTAACAGCTCGTAAAGACTACAAAGCATCATGTCGAAACGCAGACAGTGTCTCATCATTGAGTCTTAAGCCTTTCACTTTAAACATTATAAGACCACAACCACACAACTCCAGTTTGAGTATCACAGTGCTCTTTCTAACAATGCATAAAACTGAGGCTGATATCTTCGTATTTCTACAGAGAGAAGGTTAATGCTGAAAGGAACAAACCAAGTCCCAAAACTGACTTCTGCTCCACAACTCAGAGGGATTTCTGTGTACAGGGATTTGTGCCTCTTAACCCTGGAACAACACAAGTAAGTGTGTATACTGTATATACTCTGTGTGTATTGCAGGTTCACTGCAGTGATGAGATCAAGTATCATGTACTATCATAAACAATATGTTGTATTTAGTGCCTAACCCTAACTTTGATGTTAGGACTGTTGTTAAAAGAACAGCCCAGTATGTTTCCCCAATTTTATATTTGTTTGGTAGATTTGCATCAGCATTATTTATTTTACGATTTTTATGATGAATCAATGACGTATTATTAAACGATGCCATTAGATTCCAGATTCAGTAGTATGATCATTTGGGGCGGAAACAGGCCGCTACTGACCGTGTAAAGGTTTTGAAATGATTAGTTGATTAATCCAAAGATCTTTAACGGCAGACATTTTGACTTGCAGGAAAAGCACATGTGTTACTAATGACTATAATGCCGGGAGTGTGGGGTAATAAATACCCCACGATAATCTAGCAGAACACATAGAATCATCCGCAAGAAGAAACACTCCATCGTGAAGTGATGTTGGTCCTAAACACACAAGTTGTTTTGTTGTGCGTTTGCCCACAAGATAACCCTCCTCCCCTCTCCTAATACACTGCTATCTGCACTGGTTAGATTGTACGTATGCCTAACTATAATCATCATTACTTTGTTCCATAAACTATGACCCAAGTGTTGTTTTATTTGTGTCATTCTCTGACTGTTCTGAAAACATACCAATTTATTCAGTTATTTCCCACCATTTTGTTATCAAAATGATTTATTACAAAAGGGAAACTGATAGCAAAAACAACAGAATATCAACACAGCAACATAAAGAGGCTATTCAAAGCAGGAGACGTCTGGGAAGAGAACAACAAATACATATAAAATGGTGCAGATCACAAGTACATTATTGTACATTATTTCCCTCGACAGCCGTCTCTGCTTTTCAGTTCTTCACAGATATAAACATCATGATGTCCTTAAAGAAGTCATGCCTCGCCTGTAACGGATTGAGGGGGTTACTTTAAGACGGCTGTTATTGCAGACGTAAAACATGAACAACATTTTCTGTGGTGCAGTGCATTTGCTTGTGATTAAAACACTCCTTTGTTGCCTTTTTCCAGGTTCATGATTACAAATCTGACCAGGCCATCACATTTTGGAGTGAAAACTGCCAGCGGATACAGGTGTGTGAGATTATTCCAACTGTTTGTTTGCTGTGACCAATGGAGCCACCTAGGTTTGCCCCTCCACGTTAAGGGCTAGCTGACAGACAACTGACAGCCGAATCAATGCTTCCTAAATCCCAGCCTTTGAGAGACTCCACCCCCCCTGTATATTAAATACATTACATTCATGTATTACGGGGCAAAAGTAATAGATTATCTCAAAGTATTTGTTCTCCCTGATGCTGACCACTGTGCTTAAAGGTAGGGTAGGTAAGAATGGAGATACCAGCTCGAGTGCGCTAGAATTTGAAAATACACAACCGGAAAAAATCTGCCACTTCCTTCAGACTTCCTTACAGAGCCCCTCCTCCAACACACAGGCCATCCAGTTATCATTTATAGTTATAATTGGTCGTGCTTTTTACAGAACGGCTTCCACAGACGACATATTTTTATGGATTTTTTGTCAAAGCACTTAAGATATTCATTGCTATCGGGATGTTAAGAGCATTCCATGGAATATATGGGCGGTGGTGGCGAAGTCGATAGGGACTTGGCTTGGCAACTGGAAGGTCACCAGTTCAAGTCCCGGCAAGACCAAGTGCTACAAGACCAAGTGCTCCCCGGGCGCCGTTCAAAATGGCAGCACACTGCTCCTAACACAGGATGGGTCAAATGCAGAGAAACAATTTCCCCACGGGGATTAATAAAGTATATGAAAATAAAAAAAAATAAAAAAATCAATAACAAAAAGTGTATCTCGAGCCGGTTTCTCAAACTTACCTTTAAGAGCATTCCATAGAATTAACACAAAGTGTATCTCAAGTGAATCATGTCCGATCATGTTTTCTGTTTTTTCCCTTATTTCTTTAAATAACCTACAGTCCCTAATGTGGGCAGAGATTGCAACAACAGCTGTTCTCAGAAGACCCGCACACATCCACTAATGTTGAGAAGAGGATGATTATACACTCTGCATTCAAAGCTCGCATTGTTCCCTCTGTGAAGTGTCCTCCTTTGTGATGTTTTATCAGTTTCTTCTGTCTGACACAGCGAGTACAGAAGCATTCAGTAAATGATGGATGATGGTATTGACATTTTTCGTGTTTCTTTCGTTTGTGTCCCAGGGTGCCACTGCCGTACCGTCCGTGAAAGCACCTTTCAGGAAGTCGGCCCTGTTCAGCACCCCCATCAGCCAGCGACTGGATGAAATGGAGCTCCCGTCTGATAACTGAGACCGTATGTCAGAGTATCACACTACATGACTTCATTACCACTTTATATTAAATCATTACCCACTGTAAAGGTTGTTGTTATGCTTAACAGCGAGGACATCTCTTGTTGTTTGATGTCATGCTCAATCTGAAATTCGGCACAATGTTCATAGTACCGGAGGCGCAGAATTCAGCATTTCATCTCTGAATATCTGCTCTACATAAAGACGGTTATTAAAAAAGGATTTGTATACTTTCAGTGCGTCGATCCCAACAGATAAGCTTATTGCCGTCCAAGCCAGGCAAACAGCTCATAAAGAATACAACAAATCATTTCTTTGTGGAGAAAGCAGACTGTCTCATCATTGAGCCATTCACTAACATCCATAACATTATAAGAACACAACCATAGGTGGAATGTATGTATCTAAGCTTAGCTAAGCGTTTTGTTAAACATCATATGGGGTTTGCTGCCTGTTTTTTCTGTTTGTCTACTAAATGAGTGCTTATGTTAGCTTAACACAAACCATGAACTACCTTATAGTTAATAGTAGAGTTTAAATAAATGTATTACAAAATGTCAAGTCCCTCACTCGCCCTCTGGCTGTTTTCTGTTCAGGTCATTCTAACTACAGTTCATATAGGTGTCACTCTGGGCTCTGGGTTAATTCAGACAAACAAACAGTACATTTCACAAGCCAAACAAAACGATCAATCAATGGAGAAAATAATCATCAGAATCATCAATAATGAAAACAATCATTAGTTTATAGTACATACTGAGCTCCAACTACAACATTACAATTCTTCTTTACATGAGTGCATCCTTAAATATCAGCTCTCCATCACTGTTGGGACTAACGCGTTACAAACTAACGCGTTACTGTAACGCAACTACCTTTTGTGGTAACTAATAACGTTACTAGTTACCTATTCCATTTCAGTAACGCCGTTATAGTTACTGTGATTTAAATGGGTGCGTTACTGCGTTACATTATGTGATCCAACTGAACCGAATCTCCCTGGGATGTAACTTACAGGCGAATACAGCGATGTCCTCTCACAGTACCATGGAAAAGTGAAAGTGCAGAGAGGAGTGATATGATTGGTTAACGCGAGGTAACATTTCAGGGTAAGCCAATCAGAGACAGAGTTGGGCGGGTCTTGCCTTATGGGGAAAATACACAGACACACAAACACTTGCTAACACGCACACACGGCATCACCAGCACACACACACACACACACACACACACACACACACACACACACACACACACACACACACACACACACACACACACACACACACACCCACACACACACACACACACACACACACACACACACCACACCACACACACACACACACACACACAATGGTAGATGCAAGTATCAGCGAGAGCAGCAGCGCATTTACAACTTGGAGATATAACCACTACTAACGCGTTAGTCCCAACACTGACTACAAGTGCACTAATTAGAACGTGATTGTTGAGGCTACAATAAAGATGCCTGTCAAAATGTCTAAACATAATCTTTTGTGTTTTATTGTTCCACTACATTTCATAATGATAATTGCTACAATGATGGGGAGTTGTCTTTTCTCTTACTGTGCCACAGAACAACACAAAAACTTGTATTTTTATTGTTATTATTTTTAAAGTAAAGTAACTTGTTACTAGTTACTTTTATAATTTAGTAACTAATAAAGTAGTTTTTTTGAGAGCAGTAACTATAACTATTACTAGTTACTTTTTAAAAGTAACTTGCCCAACACTGCTCTCCATACAGTATACTATGTAATGATTGTTATTAAAAAGGGATTTCTATATGGTTTCAGAAAAACGACATAAATGCATAGCAGACGCTTATCTGAGTAAACAGGTCCGTATGCTGAGATTTGGATTTAAGAGGGATAGTTTGTGTATTTGAGGATTGAGTGAGGTACTTGACCATACAGTAGTCAGTGTACACCTACAGTAGATGACGTTCAGCGTGCAACTAGTTTGGAGAAGCAGGCAGCAGGTAAATGTATTTTATCTAAGAAAAATCAATATCGGTTTAAGTGTTTACATCTTCATTGACAGAAACGGTATTTCAACCTCGCAGAACAAGAGACACGCTGCTTCAATCAGTTAATTAGTGTTCCTGTGTGACTTTGTTGTTTAATAAGTCACTAATACCATACATTTCAACATTGATTTCTAAATTTGCCATATTTTAGCTGGCTAAAATACTGTTCCCTAAAACTATGGATAAGTGCCTCATGCAACCCTACTTCAAAAAATCTGAACTTTCCCTTTGAACCTGCTAAACATCTGTCTATCTCTGAACTAAATCATATAACAGTTTGGTTTGCTGAGAAACATTTGCCTGCGTGTTGGCTTCCTAAAAATAATTATTTACTGAATCTGTCAGCACTGACCCAAAGCATTAACAGTGACACAGAGCAGACTGCAGCCAATCAACAACAACTAGAAAGATGAACCGAGCAGCCTCATCACTCCTAATTCCCCTTTCTGGACCAGATAATCCTGATGTTTAATTTACTGCTGCTCTACTTCTGGCCATCCTCTGATATATCATGTCTTTTTTTCCTCTCTGCATTTCACGTTGTTAAAGTTTGCTGCCGTCACTTCTGGAAATATTTACCACATTATTACATGTACGTGTCAACATTATAACAACAAACATAAATGCTGTCATGGAGTGGAAACAGATTGGATTAGTCGATTAAAGTGGGTTTCATTTACATGGAATGTTGCTGAGCGTAATTATGATGTGTATGAAAGTAGGACCTGTCACCATTAGAGCATCAGCCTCAGCAGCTGTTAACAGATTTAGAAGTGCGTGCAAGAATTACAAGTTGCATCACACACACTGCTACTTACACATTAGTTTTTATAAACAACACTATCTTGATACAAAAACACTTTATGATATGGAGTATAGCAACATAGAGATGGTAATGCTGTTTGACTATTGGTGTATATTGGAGTTGCAGTGAACCAATTATGATGATTTCACATTAACGATATCACCGAACTTGAAAGATTCACATTAAGTGAATTCTCTAAAAGTTGGAGTTTGCAATTATAAAAAAACGAAATGTTGATATTTAAAGTCAACGCCCTAACAGATTCCCACCTCCTGTCAGAGCCCCTCACGCCCGAAGCCTTTCTTTATAAACCTCCACGCGGTCTATCCCCCGCTGATGCAGTGCTGTGTGGCTCATACCGCTGTACCCAATAGTTTGAAGCTTATCAACATTCAAGTTCATATTATAAATAACTTGCTATACTTCCACCTTCTCTCTGTCACTCACATTCGCTATCTCTCTCACACTCACACTCTCTCACTCACTCACACTCACTCACATGCACTCACTCACTCTCACTCACACACACACACACACACACACACACACACACACACACACACACACACACACACACACACACACACACACACACACACACACACACACACACACACACACACACCACACACACACACACACACACACACACACACACACACACACACACAGCACCCTTTGAGGGTGTACTACAAAGCCAGATCAGAGGGTTAGCAAAGTATGTTTGACCTAAAGAGTTTTTCTATACAACGAACGCGGCTCTCTTTTAACCTGGCTAGATTACCATGGCAACTTATACTGCAGAAAAAACCTTGTCTGCATCACGTGACGTTCCCTGTATGAGTTGCATCACATTTCTTTTTTTTTTATTGCAGCAACCTATATCAGTCATGTAGTAAATCTGAGGTAGGCTATATGATAGACCTACATGGTGCTTTCTTTTTCTTTCTTCCTTTCTAGTTGTGTGTATTTAAATGAACATTTTCAGTGTAAGGTTTACATCTGCGGCATCAAGCTTACCAGCTGTGTGACGCACATTTGTCAATTCAGAAGTAAACAGGAGTCACACCTCACATTGATTGTTGAATAAATATAGTACTAATTTAAACATTACGTACATGTACATACTTCTGCCACATTTTATTTTTTAACTCCAGCAACAGGTCCATCAAATCATCTTTTAATGATTTTGTCTCCGATAATGTCAGAGACAGCTTTTTTGATTAAAAAAACGCAGACTCCATTAAGTACTAGGACAGAACATTTCACAAGTAACTCTATATGGCTCATTTTACAAGATGCAAAAACATGTAAACAGGGTAAATCCCAGAGTGTTTTTGAAGGTCACCTACTTTGCAAAATCCCCTTTTTCATGTATTTTATACATCAACATGTGTCCCCTCTTCTTCATGTCTCTTCTACATCAACATGTGTCTCCTCTTCTTCATGTCTCTTCTACATCAACATGTGTCTCTCTTCTTCATGTCTCTTCTACATCAACATGTGTCTCCTCTTCTTCATGTCTCTTCTACATCAACATGTGTCTCCTCTTCTTCATGTCTCTTCTACATCAACATGTGTCTCCTCTTCTTCATGTCTCTTCTACATCAACATGTGTCCCCTCTTCTTCATGTCTCTTCTACATCAACATGTGTCTCCTCTTCATCATGTCTCTTCTACATCAACATGTGTCTCCTCTTCTTCATGTCTCTTCTACATCAACATGTGTCTCCTCTTCTTCATGTCTCTTCTACATCAACATGTGTCTCCTCTTCTTCATGTCTCTTCTACATCAACATGTGTCTCCTCTTCTTCATGTCTCTTCTACATCAACATGTGTCTCCTCTTCTTCATGTCTCTTCTACATCAACATGTGTCCCCTCTTCTTCATGTCTCTTCTACATCAACATGTGTCCCCTCTTCTTCATGTCTCTTCTACATCAACATGTGTCCCCTCTTCTTCATGTCTCTTCTACATCAGCATGTGTCCCCTCTTCTTCATGTCTCTTCTACATCAACATGTGTCCCCTCTTCTTCATGTCTCTTCTACATCAACATGTGTCCCCCTCTTCTTCATGTCCTCTTCTACATCAAACATGTGTCCCCTCTTCTTCATGTCTCTTCTACATCAACATGTGTCTCCCTCTTCTTCATGTCTCTTCTACAATCAACATGTGTCCCCCTCTTCTTTCATGTCCTCTTCTACATCAACATGTGTCCCCTCTTCTTCATGTCTCTTCTACAATCAACATGTGTCCCCTCTTCTTCATGTTTCTTCTACATCAACATGTGTCCCCTCTTCTTCATGTCTCTTCTACATCAACATGTGTCCCCTCTTCTTCATGTCTCTTCTACATCAACATGTGTCCCCTCTTCTTCATGTCTCTTCTACATCAACATGTTGTCTCCTCTTCTTCATGTCTCTTCTACATCAACATGTGGTCCCCTCTTCTTCATGTCTCTTCTACATCAACATGTGTCTCTCTTCTTCATGTCTCTTATACATCAACATGGTGTCTCCTCTTCTTCATGTCTTCTTCGTACATCAACATGTGTCTCCCTCTTCTTCATGTCTCTTCTACATCAACATGTGTCCCCTCTTCTTCATGTCTCTTCTACATCAACATGTGTCCCCTCCCCTCTTCTTCATGTCTCTTCTACATCAACATGTGTCCCCCTCTTCTTCATGTCTCTTCTACATCACATGTGTCCCCTCTTCTTCAGTCTCTTCTACATCAACATGTGTCCCCTCTTCTTCATGTCTCTTCTACATCAACATGTGTCCCTCTTCTCAGGTCTCTTTATACATCAGAACTGTGTCCCCTCTTCTTCATGTCTCTTCTACATCAACATGTGTCCCTCTTCTTCATGTCTCTTCTAACATCAACATGTGTCCCCTCTTCTTCAATGTCTCTTCTACATCAACATGTGTCCCATCTTCTTCATGTCTCTGCTACATCAACCTGTGTCCCCTCTTCTTCATGTCCTCTTCTACAATCAACATGTGTCCCCTCTTCTTCATGCCTAACATGGTCCATCTTCTTACATCAACATGTGTCTCCTCTTCTTTCATGTCTCTCTACATCAACATGTGTCCCCTCTTCTTCATGTCTCTTCTACATCTCACATGTGTCTCCTCTTCTTCATGTCTCTTCTAATCTCAACATGTGTCCCCTCTTCTTCATGTCTCTTTCTACATCAACATGTGTCTCCTCTTCTTCATGTCTCTCTACATCAACATGTGTCCCCCTCTTCATCACGTCTCTTCTACATCCAACATGTGTCTCCTCTTCTTCATGTCTCTTCTACATCACCATGTGTCCCCTCTTCTTCATGTCTCTTCTACATCAACATGTGTCTCCTCTTCTTCATGTCTCTTCTACATCAACATGTGTCTCCTCTTCTTCATGTCTCTTCTACATCAACATGTGTCCCCTCTTCTTCATGTCTCTTCTACATCAACATGGGTCTCCTCTTCTTCATGTCTCTTCTACATCAACATGTGTCTCCTCTTCTTCATGTCTCTTCTACATCAACATGTGTCCCCTCTTCTTCATGTCTCTTCTACATCAACATGTGTCCCCTCTTCTCCATGTCTCTTCTACATCAACATGTGTCCCCTCTTCTTCATGTCTCTTCTACATCAACATGTGTCCCCTCTTCTTCATGTCTCTTCTACATCAACATGTGTCTCCTCTTCTTCATGTCTCTTCTACATCAACATGTGTCCCCTCTTCTTCATGTCTCTTCTACATCAACATGTGTCCCCTCTTCTTCATGTTTCTTCTACATCAACATGTGTCCCCTCTTCTTCATGTCTCTTCTACATCAACATGTGTCCCCTCTTCTTCATGTCTCTTCTACATCAACATGTGTCCCCTCTTCTTCATGTCTCTTCTACATCAACATGTGTCCCCTCTTCTTCATGTCTTTTCTACATCAACATGTGTCCCCTCTTCTTCATGTCTCTTCTACATCAACATGTGTCCCCTCTTCTTCATGTCTCTTCTACATCAACATGTGTCCCCTCTTCTTCATGTCTCTTCTACATCAACATGTGTCCCCTCTTCTTCATGTCTCTTCTACATCAACATGTGTCCCCTCTTCTTCATGTCTCTTCTACATCAACATGTGTCCCCTCTTCTTCATGTCTCTTCTACATCAACATGTGTCCCCTCTTCTTCATGTCTCTTCTACATCAACATGTGTCCCCTCTTCTTCATGTCTCTTCTACATCAACAGTGTCCCCTCCTCTTCATGTCTCTTCTACATCAACATGTGTCCCCTCTTCTTCATGTCTCTTCTACATCAACATGTGTCCCCTCTTCTTCATGTCTCTTCTACATCAACATGTGTCCCCTCTTCTTCATGTCTCTTCTACATCAACATGTGTCCCCTCTTCTTCATGTCTCTTCTACATCAACATGTGTCCCCTCTTCTTCATGTCTCTTCTACATCAACATGTGTCCCCTCTTCTTCATGTCTCTTCTACATCAACATGTGTCCCCTCTTCTTCATGTCTCTTCTACATCAACATGTGTCCCCTCTTCTTCATGTCTCTTCTACATCAACATGTGTCCCCTCTTCTTCATGTCTCTTCTACATCAACATGTGTCCCCTCTTCTTCATGTCTCTTCTACATCAACATGTGTCCCCTCTTCTTCATGTCTCTTCTACATCAACATGTGTCCCCTCTTCTTCATGTCTCTTCTACATCAACATGTGTCCCCTCTTCTTCATGTCTCTTCTACATCAACATGTGTCCCCTCTTCTTCATGTCTCTTCTACATCAACATGTGTCCCCTCTGTGGAAAGAGACTCTGAAAGTTTCAGGAAAAAAGATTCTCTCTCTTTTTGTCCTGATCCATTTATATAAAAACCTGAAAATGAGCTGATCAGACTTTGGCCACTTCATGATGTCATGACGATTTTTTGGCTTGTGTGACCATTAGCCAATCACCAACCAAGGTAACCCCCCCCCCCCCCCCCCTTATCACCTGAGTCTCCTCCTAGAGCACCATTGTGTTCTTTGTAACCAAATGTCTCTCAGAGGGGCGTGGGGAGGGGCTCCTTGTTTTCATCTAAAGTAACAGACAGAGAATCAGCACGTTTGAAACAGGGCTGAAACAGAGGGGATTATGGGTAATGCTGCAATAATCTGTTTGGTGTTTAGAGCCAAACACTTCAGAGACATGTTTTGTATATATCTGAGACCTATAATATATGGATGAAAAACAGTATAATAGGAGACCTTTTAATATTATGTTTTCTACTTTTTAGTTTGAGTGACTTGTGTTTTGGATTGATCTGTTTGATGGGTTTTCCCTCCCCCTTCTGTCCTCCCTCTTTCTCTCACCTGGCTATAATCAGCAATCAGCACACCTGCACGTCAATCAAGGCAGCTCCTTCTCTACTTAACTCTGCTCCAACAGCCAGTGACTGATTTACACATTGTCTCAATTCAGTCAGGCATACTTGTGTCAAAGCATTTCACTTTTTGATTAAACGCTTATAGTACAGTTATATTTGTCAGAAGGACAGTGCTGCTAAACACGTCGTAAACCATCCATCAGCCCTGCAAAGAATAAAGCATGCTTAGCTAATGGATCACACATGGATTGTCAGCGAATAAGCAAAGGCAGCGTTTCAGTCCAAAATAGCTAGTTAAACGGTGACTGCCCTCGCATGTAAGCAATATATAACTAAAATGACCTCATATAACCTTGCTTCAAAAAATCCAAACTATCTCTTAAAACCTGCCACGCATCGATTGCAAAAAACTATTCTATGTCATGCTAAACACAATTCAGGTCCTGTTGTTGAAAGTTAGATTTTTCTTCAAGGCGACAGTAATTGTAGGACGCTGAATAGCTGGATTGATGTTCCTTTTTTCTGTTTCTTCGCACTGCCTCTGCCTGACCAAGCTTTGCATTCTCCATTCATCTTTTTTCCATCATTCCTTTGTGGCCCTGGCAACCTCTAATTATTGCAATCGAACGATGCCAAGCAACAAAAAGCCACACTTTCGTCCCACACATGGTAAATATCTTTGCTATTGTCCTTGAAGAAAACAACAAGAAATCCTCTGGGGATCAGTGAGCAGCACAGAGAGCGCTCCTCTCCACCTCTACACAGACCTGCACATGTGAAACACATTGTTAGTGTGGTACAGATTCACATGTGTTCTGTCACTCAGAGGGCAAGCACTGCCGACCCTCTCTGTTCTTTCAGCACGGATTAGTAGGCGGTAGCTATGGCGACAAGTCATTTTAGCTGATATTTATGTAGGTTTCTTCTCCAAACATTTCTTTATATCCTTGGATGATATAGAACAAACATTTGCTTCTTAAAGACAAAGCTTGGCTTAAAATGTAATGTAGCAAATGTCACCTTTGATTTTAGTTGTGTATCTATGTTGTTTATCTCTTCGCTAAAAGAAATTGCTATGACATCTTTTTTTAAGGGAAGCTGTGGTGATAAATCACAAGTTTAAACTACTAGTTTTTAATTATATTAGGGGGGGAGGGAACAAACACAGGTGTGGTGCTTAGTAATAAAAGCATGACAAACTGGTAATAGAAATCTGAGGGTTTCTACTTCATTAAACATGATTTTCCGACACTAAACTAAAGCTTCAGCAAAGCAGCTGTCACAGAGAGCTGTTGTGTTCACTCTCCGTATAATGTGTGCTACACAAGGCATACATATTTTCTCTACTGCTATCATCCTGTGATCCTTATCTGTTCCTACAGAGGTGACCCTGTCCCCTCTCTCCCACCCCTGTGCAACTTCAAGAAACTGTCTTAGCACATGCTTCAGCAAAAAGCCTTTCTTCCATATTTATCACATCTGTGCTGCCACACCGAGGTGGTTATATTTGCTAACTGATGTTCAGTGATCTCAGTCGTTGCAAAACATGTATCTTGTTCCAGTTCCTCAACTTTCTTTGCATTTTGGTACAAATCTGTGCTGGTATTACAGGAGGAAGTTGGGGTCAAAGCTGACAACGTGATCATTTTTTGTTTCCTGATTAATCGCTAGCTTTAAAAGCCTTAATTATCACTGAAAACGATTAATTTTCCCCAACTCAAATGCAGGTTACCACTGTCTAAAAAACATGCAATCACCCAATAACTTAAGATGTTCTAAACCAGGGGTGTCAAACTCAATTTCATCGCGGGCCACATCAGCATTATGGTTGCACTCAAAGGGCCGGCTGTAACTTTAAGACTATATAAAAATACATATATAAATATTTAATATATAAAATAATGTATTATATTACATGATTGCCTCTGCATTGGATTATTATCGGATAGTGTAATAACTTAATAATTAACTACGTCTGAAAGCAGAAGTCTAGAGCAAATAATGGCAAGTCTCTTCAGTGAGAATGTCACAAAATGATTTAAAAAGAAAAGCCAAATTCTGGAAAAACAAAAAAAAGAAGTGACATTTTGAAATAAAAAGTAACTTTAAAAAAAAAAAAATGTAATTCTGAGAACAAAGTCAAATTTGAGATGCATTGTGGGACATGTAGTTCATGGGCAACGTGCTTCTGTAAAGTAGCATGTAACCGTATAATAAACATATTATATTCTTTGCAAGCTCTTGTGGGGCCATAGAAAATGAAGTCGCAGGCCGGATTTGGCCCCCGGGCCTTGAGTTTGACACCCCTGGTTTACAGGATTTTTAAAGGATTCAACTGTTCTTTGCAGTACGCCTGCGAGTCTTTGAACTTCAAGGTCCTCTGCTGTAAGAAGGGTAGAAAATAACACATGAAGAGATGACAGATGACACTGGTCAGTTGTGAGGAGGGTCAGCGGGTCAGCAGGAGGTCCAGCAGAGACCTTCACTCGCTCATTGTGGCTGCAGCAGGCGGTGTGTCACTGAGCGGTAATTACAGCCGTGCAGGAGGGGAGGATGTTCTCCTGCAGAGATAAAAACTCACACACGGCCACACACAGCGCCCATGCCTCCTGTTTCACAACCGATAATGAGCAGCTAATGAGCGGGGATGTCATTACAGCAAACACGCAGGCAGCTGCCTGCCACCAACATTTCCACACTTCTTCCCAGATATGTACACATTCTTGCACGCAATCAGGCTGCACATGTTTATCTGTAATATTACTATGGCAGCCTTTCGAAATGTAAAGTGACAATGCGAATGTTCATCAGATGAACCTTATCTTATTATCAGGACTTGATAAAAAGGGCAGAGCTTGGAAAATAAAAATAGACAATAAATTATTTAGGTTCATTTCAGCAGACATTCCCTTAAAGGTTACAGCGAGAAGACTAGACTTTTCAATGTGCAAATCTTAGCGGTACATCCAATATTGTGTGTGTGTGTGTGTGTGTGTGTGTGTGTGTGTGTGTGTGTGTGTGTGTGTGTGTGTGTGTGTCAGAGATGTTCACAAGTCTTTTTTTGCAAGTCCAAGTCAAGTCTTTGGTCACGAGTCCAAGTCTCAAGTCTCAAGTCTCTAAAAAATAAAAGTCTCATGTCTCTTCTGTTTGTAATAAGCCTTCTATTGTCTGCTGCTATCCAGTCTGTTAAGAATACTGCACAGCTATATCTAAGAAATTCAAAGCATTTACTGTATTATTATCACTCCTATATCTATTAGCATACAGTATCAGTACTGATTAGTTGTTTGTTATATGATCACTTTAAACAGGCTATTGCAATGCAATATGAGGAAAAACATCACACTTTAGCTAAATGCAAACAAATTATAAGCAAAACACTTCAGAATCAGAAATCAGTATCACAAATACTTTATTAATCCCCCGCAGGGAAACTGTGTTAAAAGTACTTCAAAGTAAACATTTGTTCTGTGCCATTTGCAACTAAAAAACTATTGCTGCAATATTATCTGAAATATACTGAACTGGTGATATTAAAACATGACCTGTTCCAAAAGAGATATCTACCATTAACACCATTTACCAGCCAAATGCTGGTAAATCATGCACGTGGCTGGTACTGTATGTTGCACGCACCAGCCAAAAATAACAATGGCAATCTATTGAGTGGCTGGTAACATTTCAACATTCACTTGGCTAGCCATTTGGCCAGTGGACAAAAATGTTAAAATGTGACCTCTGCAACCGTATTGTTTAATTACACCGGGTCTCTAATGACATATTTTAAGTCTACTATAAATAAACATATTCCTCTATCCTCTCACTCAAACCCAGTGTAATGGTAACCTGATAAACCTGTAACAGTTACGTGGTCAACAATAAACCTGTAACCTGCCTATAAACCGACAGATGTATTTATGTATGTAACTATGTATTTTTCTACGTTTAACGTTAGCCAGTAGATGGTGGCAGCGGAACGTAATGATTAACGTTACCGACCTTTTTTATGTCATGTCAAGAGTTGGATGTCAACGCCACTCAACGCAAACAAGTGTGACAAGCAAACATTCACTCGTCTTTTCAAATATTCAGTTACAAAGCTAGTAGCAAGCTAAGTTAACATTACATAGCTGATGCTGAGCTAAACATGTTTGCTAACCGTCCATATGCGTTAATGTGACTGACCTCTCCGGGTGAGTTTTCAAGTGCCTGATGAAATTTGACGTTGTTGCACCAGCATCCTTGATTTTAATATTGCAGACTTTGCAGTGTGCGCTCCTTTTGTTGGTGCCGCCGGCGTTTTGTTCGAAGTTTTTATAGTTGAACCTAATTACAAGCGGTACAGCTGCAGGTGTGCCGCCGGTCGCCATGGTGTTACCATGAGGTAGTGCGAGAGGCGCGCACCTGACGTTTCAGAGTTTCCTCAATGTTAATACGCCAAAAATAGAACACAATGATTGTTCACGAGTCCCAAAACACGAGTCCAAGTCGAGTCCGAAGTCTTTTGAGCAGGAGTCCAAGTCAAGTCTCAAGTCTCTGTGTGTGCGACTTAAGTGCGACTCGAATCCGAGTCACAAACTCGAGTCCCCATCTCTGGTGTGTGTGTGTGTGTGTGTGTGTGTGTGTGTGTGTGTGTGTGTGTGTGTGTGTGTGTGTGTGTGTGTGTGTGTGTGTGTGTGTGTGTGTGTGTGTGTGTGTTGAAGACGGGGGACAGACAGCACAAGGTCATTTATAAATGTTATCTGGGTTAAACTTGGATGGAAACATCAGGTGAGAACTGTCAGGAGAACGTGGCCCAGATACATCCAGAGAGCTCACATTATGAAATGTAACGTGAGTGCATTACAGAACAGACTCTTCTCTGCCGTTCTCATGTTACACTCTTTATGGATATACACGTCAATAACTGACCACACACTGAAAGGCAAAAGGATAAAAATACCGCCTGGTCCATGAATGGAAAAAAGAGTGTTTTACTCAGTTTATTGAACAAAATATCTTACAGTATCTTGGATATACATATATACATATTATCTTGTACTGTGTAACACGGTTTATGAACCCCTGACATCAATGGCAAAAGCTGTGCCTCCAAACTTCTATGTAAATATGAATACATCATTGACTTCCAAACACATTATACAAATCTTAATATAGAAAGCACAAAAAATAAGAATGTATCAGTGAAAAGTACACACTTTCCAGACATAAAGGTTCTTCTTTTACAATACTTTTTTCTTCTTTTTTGCAGTTACACTTTGCAGGTAGTGAATATACCTGGAATTCCCTCTGGTTTTGTCGTTTGGTGTCGTTCTGTTTTCCTCTGGACGGAAATAACCAATAAGGACTTATTCTAGAACAAATAAAGAAGTGGCTCGCTCGACCACCGGAGCTCCTGCTGTCGTCTCCGCCGCTGCCACGTTATCAGCAGGCCTCTCAGACAACATACATATCAGTCTTCTCCCCTTGAAGCCAATACGTTCTCATTTTGCCTTTGCCCTGAAAAACACAGAAATCAATAGGTTCATCAATGGAGATGGTGGACGTGGGGGTGATATCCTATTAGGCTGCCCTGTGTTTAAGGGTGACCCTGATGGGTACAGCAGCTCAGCTTACACCTCCACCTTTTCCCAGCATATGAAGCATTCGTGCATAATCAGAGGAGAATTAGACACATCTTTACACTTGCCATTTTAAAATGCTTAAAGCATATAACTGTTATAATCGTGTTAATCTCAATAGACTTGCCAATGCGGAGGAGCCTAAAGCTGCATTCTTTCCTATATCCAGCAGGGGGCAACTGGTTACAAATATAAGTCCAGTTGTGTAGAAGTCTATGAGAAAAAGACTGGACTTCTAACTTAATGTATCAGCTCAGAAAACACTTTACTAATGACGACATGGTCACAACTGCTAGATCAGAGTCTATTAATTATGTTTCTTTGTAAATATTGGTCCCTGTTAGACAATAAAGCAACGTCTCATTTGTTAGAACTTTTTTTATGCTAGCACAGACTGGCACTTCAACTCTGTCATTGAAAAAAAAGCAAAGTTCTTACCTTCATTTCTACATCTCCTCGTAACTGGAGATCAAAGTATCCAAACTCATCCAGCACTTCTTTGGTGGCCGAGGATAAGTGGATCTTTAAGGCTGCAGAACACAACGAGAGCACAACAAACACTGAGCATTTTACACTGTGAAGGACAGCTGAAAACTGTATTGTCATCACCACCAGAGACGAGCAGATAAATTCAGTCCTGTCAAATATCTGAAATGCTAACGGCGATGAAAATCTGTATTGTTTTGTCCAATTAATGCACACAACGCTGAGATGTCAGACTCAGCCGGTGGAGCTTCAGGCTGCACAGTTTATCGCTGGCTAAGGGGCCCTTAGCTGTAATGCTATCAATTATGTACCAGAGGAGGCACAATACAGGAAGCGGCTCGGTAGTTAATCAATACGTCTGATGATTCACTCGCAAACTATCCAACCACAGCTCCATAACACTGGCTCCTGTCACTGCAGTGTGTCTTATACTCAGCTTCGAAACAATATTTGTACTGATGAATGGTTCTTTCCAACTAAAGGATAAAAGAACAAATGTCAGTTAAGTTCAACAAAAATATAGATTCAATCAGATGATGCTCTCTTTAGATTTACTGCTCAAACAAAGTGCTTATTTACTGTTTATCTGGATCCCCACAAACTGTTTCCTTGGCAACAACCATTCAAGCACTCTTCCTGTGGTCCATATTAGAAAAATACAGTATAATAAATAAAAAAAATACTTAGTTAGATAAAGAAGTAAATGAGCCACACAGTTGCACTGGGTTGCATGTTTCTTCATTACCATTAACCCACATTGTAGTTTATATCCCACACACACCAACCTGCAGCTATAAATACTCACAATAACATCAAAAGTGTATTCATCCACAGCTGAAAATAGTCCCCAACAAAAGCAATGTTTTGTGCCCAGATGTTCTAGGAAATGAGCATTGTAAAATATGAGACTCCATACTTGGGCATAGGGGCTTTTAGTATGAGTTCAGTTTAAGCCTAAACCTAACCCTAACCCTGAGAGAAAAATGTCTCACATCCGGTAGAAGTTTTAAGGTGCCCTCATCTAAATATAGCCAACAATCACAGATTTGTCATCAATTCAGATAAGGCAAAACCTACGAGAAGAAATAAAACCTTATAGGGTAAAAGAGGGACATAAATAACAAAGAATTACCAGACAGGACCCTTCTACTAGAACACAGTAGTAGAATTGCAATATGGCAAAACTGGATAACAAATATATTTAATAAACAGCAGAGTGAAAGTCCTTGAAAACACTTAAAACAACTCAGAGAAAACACTGTAACATAAATGGGTGTTCAGAATCCAGATCGGTTATACAAAATAGAATAAAAAACAGAACAACAAAAAGCAGAGACAGTGACACTGACCTTCTCCGTTGGACTCCATTCGAGATGCCGTGTTGACAGTATCTCCAAACAAACAGTATCTGGGCATTTTCAAACCGACCACTCCGGCACAAACTGGCCCTAAAAGCACAAGGAACATAAAGTCAGACATCAAAATATTAGCAATATCTAGAAACTGCTGTCCTCATCACACAAATGGAAAGGATGAATTATTAACTCGGATAATGCCAGCCTACGCACACTGGTCCATTCCTGTTTCATGTCGAGTGTCTCATTAATTCAAACTGTGCGCCCATTAGCTGATGACACAGTCTAAATATTGTGACTGGGGCCTCTTGTAAATGACATCGGACTAAATGCCGCAGACGGGTCAAGATAAAACATCCGGAGTGTTTACTGTATGTCCAGAGGTAGGACGTTACAAATCACAACCGCCTTGCACTTGATATACACACTGCTGCCAGTTTACGAGATACACCTCGCTAAAACTAATACATCCACCCTGCAATAAATACATCCTGCTTTAATGATTGTTCAGATGTTGAGAGTTGAGTCAAGAGGACAAGGCTTTATTGAAAGGAGGCAGATACAAATGTGTACCATACATTTTAACAAGCAATCTTATCTAGTTGTGGAACGCATTATTGCCACTTTACACATACCGTAATTACAGTTTATCTTAGTCAACATCTTCTTTGTTTTGAAAGCTGTGCAAACATTGCGATAAAACACAAGAGGAGATAAAGCAATGTGCTCCTGTGTGTCCCATTTTGGGAGAATTATCTCTCACTTTCTTTGGCGGGAAAAATGTGTTGTTACCAATTTTCAGCCCATTCTTGTTTTTGGAAGGAAAGGACAACAATGTGTCAACAAAATACATTATGTTCCAATAATAAACAATATTTTAATAGTCAGATTTTTCTTCAACAATACAAAAAGGTCTGGTGTTAGGGTTACTTTTTATTTCCACTCTACACTAGATTTTTTAAGCAAGTATTGTACTTTTTACTCAATCATTTTACATTTTAAATTACATTTTAAATTACTTTATAAATTCAGATTATTTGCTAATACAAATGTAAATCAACTAATGGATAAACATTGTAATTTTTATATTTTTACCTGTAACTTAGAAAAGTTCTAAATACCTTTTTTACCACTGGCAATAAAACAATCTATACCAATGGAAAAAAGCAGAAAATAGATGTTGGGTTTGAGTCATCAGTGCTTTGCTCAAGGACACCTCAGCAGGATGAGCTTCAGCCATTATGAGAGGTCAAATCTGAGAGCGTCCATGTGACCTCGGTGCAGATGTGCCCAGCTGCTCTGACTCACCTGTGTGTATTCCTATCCTGAGACTCAGCTGGTCGTTGGGTCTGTGCCGGATCTTGAACGTTTTGACCTCCTCTAACAGCGCCAGCGACATCCCAGCGATCTCTCTGGCGTGCAGCTTCCCATTCCGCACCGGCAGCCCGGACACCACCATGTAGGCGTCGCCGATCGTCTCCACCTGAGCGACCGATCAAAAGGGATAGAACGTTAAAAAGGATTCCAAAAAGCACGTCTTATTTTTATTTATTCGTTTATTTGGCAGGGACATTGCACATTAATGAACACTTACAACATTAAATGTGCCAAATGTAAATATGCCGGATTTAGCTTTGAGCTACTTTCCATCCGCAGTCCCTCACATAAAACATTAAGAAAATTACAAACATAGCAGTACAAATACATAAAATGCAAGAAAAGTGCAAGAGTAGAATACCCAAGTATTTATGACGTGGCAATACAATATAGCAGCTTCGATAAGACGTCTAAGACTTCATCTTACTGGTCAATATTTAAATATACAAGAACAGAATGTAACATTACATATTGTACAGTAAGATGAAATTAAATAATCACTAATAAACCTTTAATTTAATCTTACTGAACAATATTACATTTGACATTCTGTTCTTGTATAAAATTCTATTTACGTGTATATAGTCTATTTTTTTTATTGTTTATGTCTTATTTAACTCGGTTGCTTTGTGGGAGGAGCTCGGGACAGAAGAATTTCATTGCCATCTACACTGTAGCTTATGTGCATATGACATCAAAACCAGATTGGAAACAAAGACTCCATAGTTGTCGTTATCATCCTGACTTACCTTGTATACGTCGAAGTTATCGATGATGGCGTCAAAACAGGTGTACAGATCATTGAGCAATGTGACAACCTGGATATAGAGAAAGAAGAGATTCCGTTAAGCAAACATACAACGAGATAAATACTTTTTAAAGCCGGTAAAACTGACAGGGTTTTGACTTTGCACGATAGATGTTAAACGAAGACTGTAAATCCAACATTTGACTCTTTCTTTGGGTTGAAGGCGAGCACATTGGGAGGGCGGTGTGTCTGCACCACATAATCTCTGCCTGTCTGTCGCTGGACCGCCGCCGCCTGCTGAGGCTCACTGACAAACACTTTTACAGGATCATAAATCCCGTCCACTGAGGGAGTATTACACACAATCCATATTAAATCCACCAAATTGTGTGTTCTAATAGTTGTAATGTAGCAGAAATGTCAGAGGTTGGCTGGCAAAAGTATTACTTAGTTTTCATCTTTGAAAATGTCTGAACTTTAAAAAAAAATCTAAGCAATATAAGCTCTTCTGTTTAAAGCACTGAAGTAAAAGCTGCATTAAAACAGGCCCATCGTTTTCTAGAAAGTTCATACAATGTCTTGAAAGTTTGTTAATTGTTATGTTTTAAAGGATAGGAATATGCTTGATTACAAATATTTCCCAAATTGGGATTAATAAAGTACATTCTATCTTATCTTATCTTAACAATATACTCCTTACAAAGTGCTTCATTTCCAACAGAATATAGTGTTTTCTCTACCATAAACACTTGATATTTGAAAATCAAACAATCCCATTCTCCTAGTTAGATGCTGGATAAACGTAATCATGATTTAAACATACAATTGGATATAAAGGAATTCTGTAAACTTCATTTTTCTCAATTACATTTTAGTAACACATTTAGAGGTGACGATAAAGACTTCAATTATCTTGGACATTTTTTATTAGCTTTCTTGACAGTCCTTGAACAATGCTTGAATTAAAAGCATACAAATCCCAGGTTAGTTGGCATTAATTTCCCGTGAATGACATTTGTCCCGTTCAAACAGAAAGTCGTTTTTGATGCTGTTTTTATCTGATCAGAATTCATTTTCCAGGCGGCTTTAATAAAGAACTACTTTGAGCATTGTCTCGTAATTATATCTACCTTTAGTAGACCTTGAGTTGTGTATCATGCACAGCTTTATGGTCCAGGGTTAATAACACTTAAGTGTTGCATAATACTGACGAGCTCTGGATGCAGGTTATAACATTACTTGCTACTTGTTACGCTTTTATCCAAAGTGACTTACATACTCAATACTGTGGACAATCCCCACAGGAGCAATTTGGGGTGAAGTGTCTCAGGGACACAACGACATGCTGACTGCAGTTACACCTCAGCAGCTTATGGATAATGCTAATTATCTCCAAAATGCCTGTTACGGTGGAAGGCCACTACAATGACAGGTCAACAAAAGGTGAACTATTTGATTGACAGTGGGAGGAAGGGCCAAATCTCTCATGGGGGAGGTGAAGACGTTAGACAGCTGCAGACACTGTTGGGCGCTCCAAAAAGGGCTGGGTAATGGATTTATACAACACAAGTGCGATGATGTACTAGTAAAACTGTGACTTTCATTGATTTTCGGATATTTTGTTCGACTTTTATCATAGACAATTGAATCATTCTGTATTGTTTACAGCAGGGGTGTCAAACTCAATTTCATCGTGGGCCACATCAGCATTATGGTTGCACTCAAAGGGCCGGCTGTAACTTTAAGACTATATAAAAATACATATATAAATATAAAATAATGTATTATCTTACATGATTGCCTCTGCATTGGATTATTATCGGATAGTGTAATAACTTCATAATTAACTACGTCTGAAAGCAGAAGTCTAGAGCAAATAATGGCAAGTCTCTTCAGTGAGAATGTCACAAAATGATTTAAAAAGAAAAGCCAAATTCTGGAAAAACAAAAAAAAGAAGTGACATTTTGAAATAAAAAGTAACTTTACATTTTTATTTTTTTATTCTGAGAACAAAGTCACATTTGAGATGCATTGTGGGACATGTAGTTCATGGGCAACGTGCTTCTGTAAAGTAGCATGTAACCGTATAATAAACATATTATATTCTTTGCAAGCTCTTGTGGGGCCACAGAAAATGAAGTCGCGGGCCGGATTTGGCCCCCGGGCCTTGAGTTTGACACCCCTGGTTTACAGGATTGATAAAGAAGTACATACATGTAGCGTAGATTCAGTTGACTTGTGAAACCAAAGGGAGCTGCTTGTTTACAGTTATATACTTGTATAGTCACTATATTTCTGGATCATATGTAACTGGATGGGATATTGTGTTGTACTGTATGAATATCTGGTCAAAGACTTGGTTTTAGATTGAAAAGGAGAAGATGAGAAGTTCTGGGGGGGTAAAACAGTCGATCTGAAGGTGTCAGATTGTCCTTCAACACGCCCTCTTCCTGGATGCAACATGTTGATAATGTTTCATCTGGAGAAACCTCCCTTTGATATTCAGAGAGAGATATGTGATGACACGAAGTGACTCAACTCTGCGTCAACATCTCTAACATTTAACGGTACTATTTTGAGTACTGCCCACTGTGGGAACTATGAGACACACTGTAGGTAGAGACTTGCTACTGGAGAGCGCTTTCATGTATGAACAGAGAAAGACAATTCACCGGCTGTGATCACGAACTGGGATTTCTTTTTACAAGCTTTTAGACTTTCTTGTTGAGAAAAGACAGAACACATACAAAGGCACGAGGACGGTTTGATGGCTTATAAGGGCCTTTATAGATAAAGAAGGTAATAATAATGGAGCAGGGGAGGAAAATTTCCAAAATGTATATATTATATTGTAGTGTTTTCAAATCACAAATATTTCCTTATTGCTAAATCTGAGTGAAAAGTATAATTGGATTTGGTTATCCACTGGAGATTTAAAGGTTGATGTTAATGTTATGCTTTTCACCTGTAAATGTACCACTTTAATCTTGAGAATATACACGTTTTTTTCTTGTAGATTGTCAGATTTTTACTCGTAAATGTACCAATTAAATCCCAGGAACGTTGTTTTTTTTTATCTTGAAACTTCTATATATTTTTCTCTAAATATTAGTCCCTTCCCCCTGCAATGTCTTTTTACCTCCAATTGCCCCATTACAAAGCTGTAGAAACAGTGAGTTACAGATGGGTATTTATTCACTGGAGGGTTGCAGTGACCGGGTTGCTGTGTACCTCTAGAGGCGTGCTCTCTGCAGACATGGACGTGAAGCCCACAATGTCGCTGAAGTAAATGGTGACGCTGTCGAAGGCTTCTGCCTGAACCGTCTCCCCTCGTTTCAGCTGCTCCGCTACTGAACTGTGAAGAGAGAGAGACATGAGGGCAACATACTCCCAGTGAAATCATGAAGAAGCAAGGGACAGTTAAATATAAAATAATGATGGATGTTTAGTTGACACCACAGATTGTCTCTAAATTAAATAACACCAATTGTGGAAAACATCACGTCAGGGTTGATTTTTGAGCTAATTTTATTAATCAATTTTCTCGTTAATTTGCATCAAGTTACAGTTTTCTGAGCCAGAGCAAGGCCTGCAAAATGTTAATTATTGTTGCTGTTTATTGACTTTCTCACACGAAACAAGAGTTATTTTCAATGGAAAACACTGAACTAAAGTTATATAAAAAATGTACATGTTAAACTGAAAAGAAAAAAAATAGACAGCAATTCATTAGAAAACTTGCCATCAAAACAAAAGGTCAAAGAGCAATGTCAGATAAAAAGTAAACAAAAATAATAATCAACTGTAATACACATAATATAAAATAACGATAACACCCTTAAATATGTTAATTGTAGTAAAAATATTTGGGCTCTATTGGGAATTAACCTGGTGTGTATTGATTAAAGAAAACACAGTAACCAAGTTTTTTTTGTAATAAGTTTGTAATTTCTTTCAGTTAGTTTACCACTTAATTCATGAATGTAACATTTTCGGCTGAGACATGAACCTGCGTATAGCTAATTTAGAAGTGAGAACAGCAAGTACAAAAAAAGACTCTTCTGATGCAATTGCTTCCTAGACACAAGTGCGGTGAGAAACAATATCCACCCTTTCTCCCAGGCTGTTCTCTGAATGTCTGGTTGGTCGTTAAAGGAGTGACTCTTTTTCAGCGCGAACGGAGGATAAATGGGTGAGACAAGAATGGATTTGCTGCTGTGGTGTTATCTCAACGCCTAAACGCACTATCATGTCTGCTCCTCTGTCCCCCTTAATGAGCACTTTGCCTGTCAGCTCTCTGCGAACCCTTTCATCTTCGCACCAGGGGGAAATCTGTGCCTAAAAGTGTGGTGTTGGGAGGGATTCTGAATCTTTAATTAAAACACGGATTTAACACAGTTGACTTTGAGCTGCGCTGGTGACAATCTGCCTATTTCCTGGATTCAAGTTAATTGGAGTTGTTAAGCTCTTGGAAGGAAGGACAAAAGTATGAATGTGGTTGTTCTTACTGTGGTAAAATTTGATAGAGGAGGTTTTCCGCTTTCCTTTTCTCCTCCAGGTAGGCTTGTGTTCGCTCCTCCACCAGGTTCTCCAGGTTGTTGGCGTACTGCTCCATCCTGGACAGCAGGTTGTTAAGAATACTGGTGCTGCCCTCCCTACGGAAAACACAAACACACACACACAGGATAGTTAGGTGATTAGATGCAAACTCTGTCTGTGAAGAGCTGTGTTGTCTTTTCCCAAACTGCTGCTAAAACTGGCTGTTCATTTTTTGGCATTTCTGGTCTTTTTGGTAGCAAGTGCTTTTGCCATGACTCCAAACATATCATATGTGACAGTTGGAGAGTACCTGTGATAAGCAAAGGTTGTGGAATAGTTGCTTTATTTTAGACACGTGGTCTAAGATCCTGATTTGGTTTGAAATAAGTTCATTTGTTATGTAATCAGGTTACAGTACATACGACATTTTTACAATACAGCTCTAGCAATCAGATCTGAGTGAAATGTAAACACTATTTGGATTTCAAATGTAGCTGTATTAAGAGAAACAATAAATAAAAACAATCCTGTTGGTGCCTTAATTGTCAAAAGAGTCCAGGTCCGAGCATTGACCCCTGTGGAAATCCTTATCTGCAATTTTAAAATGATGAATTATCTAAATATGCTGTCCAACTGAAGCTATCAGCACACTGAGAGGTGAGAAAAGATCCAGTCAGTAAGGTAGCGTTATTAATAACCAATATAAAAACAATAAATGATCCAGATCTGTGGAACTGAATAGCTATTACAGTGATTACATTTATCAAGCAATGCAGATCCAACAATTTGGAGAATGCAAACTGGATAAAAACACATTTGAGGCAGTGCAGGCTGACATATCCCCAACGTGTACTCCCCTGTGTGCCAAAGTCCAGCAACTCTAGATCCCACATTTCCCATAATGCTACCAGCAGCATGTTTTGATTGAACCTTCCCTGCCGGTAAATGCCCAGCTTGTAACACAGCTTTCTGTTCAAACATTTTAGTCTCCTGGCCCAAGCTGAGACAACAGTGATGACATTTTCTACAGGATTATTTTCTAGACAAATCTCCTTTAGACCCACGGAAACTGTTTCACAAGATGAGCAGATACAACCATCACGAGTAAATGAAATCTATAGGTGTAAAGGTGAGGGAGTTTGGAGGTTAGATGGCAGTGTGGATAACTGAGGTTAAAAGACACAGTTTTCGGTTGCTGTCTGCACTCCAACATGGCCACCTGTGACCATTGGCAACCACTTTCAAAACAACAAACTCTCTTTCTGGCCAGTACCTTAAATGCACCAAAAATGCATAGTACTGTTCAAGATATTTATTTGTAACTCTGTGTACAGTATCTCTCATATATAAACATACATAAAAAGTCTCTATTTACATCTCTACTGCTGGCATGGTAGCATTTAAAAGTCACGTTATAATTATATAATCCATGTATTGTATAATGTTTGTGTCTCAAGGGATTTTTACATTCATATGCTTACGCACACACAGACAGACAAACACACACACACACACACACACACACACACACACACACACACACACACACACACACACACACACACACACACACACACACACACACACACACACACACACACACACACACACACACACACACACACACACACACACACACACACACACACACACATTGACTCAGACGGAGCAAGAAGGTGAGTCATCCACAGCGCCGTGGCGGCTAAAAGCGTCAATGCCTGGCCCCCTGCCATGTTTGTTGTGGGTCACAGAGCCTACACACACCCACATGTAGTTTAAGTTTAAAGGACAACACATCAGAGGGAGACATGAAAGACGATGATGAGAACAAATCACAGACATCCATATTTTCCTTCCATTCATCCAAACTCATAGTACCGGCGAAAACTAAGAAATGTCGGTTTTATATATATCGTATATGCTTATTTTCGAGTGATTCAGGGATAAAAGTTTGACCATTGTCATTGGAGTGTTGTGGTAAGTTCAGCCATGGAAACTTTGGGATGTTAGCCTTTGCAGACCATTAACATGCACAAAAACCTATAAAACCAACTATAGTTATTAGAAAACCAGAAGAATTATGCTTTTTTAGAGCCTCTTATTCTATGAAGTCGGAGGATTTTATATATCCTTTTAGGAGCCAGTAACAATTTATTTCCTCGAATATTCTCTAAAGGAATTGTTATGTAACTGTAAATTAAACGGAAGGCTAATGGACAGGTAGTTGTAATTTGGTTATGGTTTTAGGATAATGGACACAGTTTACAGTTGTTCCATTTGATTCATTATAATGTATTGCTTCTATAACTGAGCAAGGCTTTTAGTCGGCACGGCAGGTCACATAAAACATGTAAGAATGCAGGCGCCATTGCATTAAGGTTTATGCATAATGTATTATGGTTTTTATTATCTTAATTTCAAAAGTCATTTTGCAATATTTGACTTTTAAGTTTTAAATTGTTTTGTTTTGTCTTTGGTGTAACACTGTGTGTCTTCCCAAGATAATAACGTCTATTATCTTAGCATGTGAAATGAGTTTAGAGACAAGCACATATATCAAGAAATATAAAAAAGGACCAATAAATAGTTTTCAATAATCATTTACTGTCCTTTTTATATGTAAATAAAGCAGATATTTCATACAAGTTCATACAAAATGACTTTTCTTTCCATAAAACCTACATTATTAGAAAAAGATTGACTGATTTACACCGCTATAACTATTGAACACGTTGTGCAATTGCTACTAAAATACATTAGATTTCCACATATGAAATCTGAGTGATCCTGTAAAATGTGATTTCACCAGGAGATGAGCACAGAGCAGCCTGATTAAATCATATTTTAAAAAAGAATCTCAGCTTTCAGAATCAGAATGGCTTTTATTACCAAGTAGGTTTACACATACAAAGAATTTGCTTTAGTATAAGTGGTGCATACAAAGACACAGAAGAAATAAGAGAGAAGAATACGTAGCAAAATAGAAATAGGACTGTTATGACAGCTATTTAAAATATATATTTTAACACTATTATAACAATAGTTCATAAGACTTAGTTATTCGTGCAAAGCTGTAATTTCCAGGATTTCATTTTTTATAGCATCATGGCTGTCATCACACAGATCTGGATCCAGGCGCTGATTAAAAGCTACAGTGTAAAAACATGTACTACTATTTATAAAACAAATGCAGAACACTGCGGGTCTTGGCAGAGGGAAGTGTTCTCTGAGTGCTTTCTTGTTTACAAAGAGGCTTAACATTCAGGAAGTTTAAATCTCTGCACTGATGTCTGAGACTTTTAAAAGAAACATATGTATTATGATACGTAAAAGCAACATTTTAAAAGCCCCACCCTGAAAGATAGAATCCCAAGGGTTCCCTCGACAAAAAGCAACAAGATTTTTCCTTTGGATTTCGGAATATTTTAGAGTATAAGAACATGTTTATGATAATTAGATGTTTGTTCAGTAGGATAATCTCCACATATTAACTCCACTTTATGATTTTTGAAACATAAATGCAATCGCCAGAAGTTAAAATGCAGCTACATACGATCGCATAACTTCACCATCGCTAAGCTAAAGGCGAGTTAAATTGTTTCGTCATATGTTAGCAACCACATTTTGTTTAATAGAGGCTTTGGACATTCATGAGTGGGGTATTACTGACGTAGGCTATATCATGTCGTAGCACAAAACGTAAAAAATCTCTTGAGGTTTTGTTAACCGCAAGTTAAAAAAAACAATGATTTAGATGAGGGAACCGGATGCTAACTCATTTTCAGGTTTCAGGACTCATTCCCGGATCATGTACAGTGGGAGATTTGATGTTCTCAGGGAGAGGTCAGTTATTCAGGGGAAGGTCCGCTCCCTGTGTGGGTTAAAGCTTCGGTTTACCCTCTTGTTACCGCGTCCTTCAAGCCAGAGCTCAAACACCAGAAATAACAGCCCATCCATCACGTCATGTCAACAACATGCATTTACCTAATGAAAATAACCGGCAAACACAGCATTAGGCCCTCAGTGGCGAAGGGGACGTCAACAGGAGGCGGGGCTTAGCGCTCGGCTGTCAAGAGCATCCTTGAGTGCTTCTGAGGCCGTCAATCACACACAGGGCTCTCTACTCCAACGACTGCAGATGGAAAGCCATACATCACTGGCTCATCCTGCATTAACACACCGAGCTAACGGGGGAGAGGTCGGGCTACAGGAAACACACACAGATCTGTTTATAGAGAGACTTCCAAACAAGATCCAACAAATCAACACGTGCATTTCGAGTTTTGTAACAGCTGTCTTTAGAGGATCGTAGCTGCTGTGGATCTTAGCATCTTAAGGAGAGACACTGCAGGCAAAAACAGAGAGTTTAGTTTGGTTTGATTCCATAACATGTACTTTTTCAGACTAGTATTGGTTTGTATGTTACTATCTGTGTCTTTAGCTTTCTTCATTTGCATTTTGAAACCGGAGCTAATTAAATGTGTTCTATTGCAGTAGCACTTACATGTACCAAACTTTACAGATCGACGCATATCTTTATTTCTACATATGGGGTTTATTTTTAATATCTTTTAGAGCCTAATTTATAGAATATTTTATTTCTAAAACCATGGCAAAACGTTATTAAATCTGGCTTTATCCAAGGTTACTTTCCAGAGATTAAGCATATTGGCACAGATAACGTTTACATGTAAAAACCTATTCACATCCATGAATCATCTGAGATCAGCGACCTTTTAATGCAAACATTTGTATTTATCCTCCCCATCACATTCCTGTGAATACTGTTATTTCTTGAGGTTCAAGGTTTAAAGACTTTACAATACCGTATTGCACAAAGCAGCGCAGCTGTAGTCTCACGGATTTGTTTCACAAATGCCTAGCTCATGAATGTAATTGTCTTTGGCATCCGACTCTGAAACGTCTGACGTCAGAGTGGCCTTGAACTCGCCAAAAACAAGGTGATGTTAATAGCTTTGACGAAAAACAACAAAGGCGCTGAAGTCTTCACTTTGGTAGAGAATTTGTTTAAGCACATAGATCGCTGCTTTTAATAGCACTGAGTATTATCTGTGCTTATCGTAAAGGGCCCTTCACCATTATAATAATAATAATTTCAAACTTCAGCAGACATAAAAAACACACTGGAAGCATCATTGTGAATATCTGTATTTAGATATCTGGACAATATCTGATCATACATGGTAATAACATACTCCTAGTACTAGACTCCTGGTACTAGGATGGGTTAAATGCAGAGGCCACATTTCACTGTGTGTGCTGTGTGCTCTGCATGTCTGACCATTAAAGAGGGTTTCATCCCTCCCAATTCTATTCTATTCTAAAGCTGGACTTGAACTTACGAGCTAACAAGCTAACAAACGTAGCCACCATAGCTAACTTGGTTAGGTAAGAGTGTCAACTTAGCTGCTTTGGCAGTTGATTGCGCTATAACAGTCTCTTCAATGCAGCAATTTGGTGGTCCTGTTCGTGTATTTATGTTTTGTTCCTGTAGGCTTTGGAGAGTTGGGGTTGGGGTTAGGTTTGGGGTTCTTTGTTGCAGCCTATGAGCCCGGCTGTAACAGTTATATATCCAAAGCTAAGCTGGATCCCACACAGCATGATCAGGTTTGAAGTAACAAATTCCAAGTTGCAATTCAGTTAACTGAACCATGACCAGTGTTTTGATCTGCACGTCACAACTCAATGAACAGAAAGGTCCACCTTCTGCTTGCAGAACATTATAACTTCTGGCAGCAAGAAAATCCATCTCCGCAATCCTGATACAAACACCTTAAATATACCCTATAACACCTTGAAAACATTTACCCTTTTTCCTACATCGTGTGTGGAATCCTACATATTAAGGAAATGTCACAGACACACATTCAGTATATTTAAAAATATATATATATTGTATGGCTGCATTGGTACATCAAATTGAAATGTTCCAGATGTCCTAAGTTTATGCACAATTTTACTTAATTTTACTTTAACAAAATGTGAAATCTCTTACGCTTGAGTAAAACACAGGCCTTATTCCATAACCCATGACTTCGAGATGTGCAAAAATGCTGACTCAGGCACTCCATTTACAGAATGAACCTTTCGAAGAAGATTTGAAATTAATCGTGTAAAACCATAAATTAGGTAATTAATGAAGTGAGAAGTAGGGTCATTTTCTCATAGACTTCAAGACAATCAGACTTGTTTTTCCAACCATGAGTCTGCTGGCATGTTTAACTTTTGCATTGGCTGACTTTTTAGACAATTAGCCAATCCTTTTATACGCTATAATTTAAATGTGTGTTATATGTGTGTGTCACTTTCAGCAGTGATGCTTCATAAAGTAACTCTTTCTGACAGAGCTGTCCTGCTCGAGGGAAAACTATTGTGCACTTCCTGTGTCAACAGAAAAACTCCTAACCGAAATATGCATATGAATAATTCATGGTATCATTGAAAACAATACCAGAAACATTGACTCACACTTTCCTAGACAAACACACAGTCAGAGATGGGAAGGCAGCTCAGAGCCCTTGCTGTCAGGAATCACAAACAGCCTTTTATCTCAAATTGTCCGGGTGATTCCCAGAACATGATTCCTTTTCCTGTTTGTCTGCTCGAGTCTCTTTAACGTATCGACTCGCACGGCAGCGAGGGAGACTTCAGGTTTTCAACACGGTGTTCACATGTTGAGTTGGCAGGGGAGAAACTAATAGTCTGAGAAAGAGCAACCTCCATCGAATTGAATTTGTCAAATCATCTCCGCTTTGAAAAAAAAGGATGGTGTAGGAAACGTTCAATTGATCACGGGTTCACTCACAACAATGGACAATTTACCCCAAAATGTTTCAAGATTCAAGGCTTTTATTGTCATTCGTACATAGCTACAGTGTAGTTATGTCGATCGATGGAAATCTTAGGTCCCAGGCTCCTCAAACAGTGCAACACAATAAAATAGATAAAATAGTGCAAGTAAATACAATAAAATAGAATAGAAGTAGTGCCATAACAGGTGGATGTTATGGATGTTCTTAGTTCAGGTGTTTAACAGTCTTATGGCCTTCCCTATGGTCTATGGTCTTACTTACCACACTGTATGTCTTGATCCCTGAGGTGGTTTTTGGTAATATGCGTGATCAGACTCTTTCACATGAGACTGGGTAATTAAAAAATGTGAAATGTGGCTCTTACTTGTTGAGTTTGGCCATGTAGATCTTGATGTAGCCGAAGTCTGCCCTCTCCGCGGGGTCTTCGGCCCAGCAGCCCTGCATCAGGATGGTCAGCTCCTCAGAGTGGCACTTGTTGTCCGTCGTCGGCCGAAAGTACGGCTTCTGACCGTTCCTCACCTTCTGGACGATTTCTGTGAATGAGAGGGCAGGCGGCCATCATCTCACATGTCATTCATGCTGTGGAAATGCATGCTAACTGTACTTTTGTATGTGGGGGTGGACAATACAACTCAAACAACTGATATTCAAACAACCTTCAGTAATGAATTCGGAGACGCCTTTTTTTAGTGGCTTTACAATGAATCCACATATCTATGGTGATTTTGAATGTTTCATTAGACCATACCTGCTTATTTAAAGAAAGTACAGAGAGTTATTTACTGGTTATGAAACAATTAATACTCATGGCTCTGTATGACCCACATAAGCAAACAAGACTATCAGCAACAATATTGGATATCTCTATATAATTACTCCGAATGCCCGTGCCACATGTGAAATGAGACAATATCATTTCAATGTACGCATGGCGAAAGAGCCTTTCAATTTATTTTCATCTGCAAAGTTTGTGAGTTGAGTATAAAGTCACACGTTTAAACTTCTTGGAAGAGATGAAAAACTAAAACGGGTGTCTTTTACAAACGTTTAAATTGAGATGATTACGTTTTATTGTCTCTTTCGTAAACGTGGGGTAATTAATCTCTGCAGCTGCTGATCACTAACTTCTTAAACCTAGAATTTCAGGAATATTGATATTCATTTGAAAGTTCTGTATTTCCGTTAATGTGCTATTCCTGCTGGATGAGTCTTAATATATTCAGACTTTCATATTTCTCCTCTGTGATGAGTTAATTATATCAATCAAAAAGTTCATAAGAGACTTCCTGCCCAAAATGAGTCCTCCACATTCTCTCCTTTCAGTTTTGAAGTCATTTTTTTTAAGCACAGAATGACGCTCTGACACTGGAGAACAGGTGCAGGCCGGCGCTGCACGCTCTCAGCTTGTTAATGACTTTCAGGCACTTGTACAATCAGCATTGAGCGTGCCATTGAATAAAAGGAACATCAAAATCTGCACATGGAGGAAGCGCCTCGGGAGAGTTTCAGACTTCCACTCTGGATGCGTAAAGGTTGAACTCCTGATCTCAAATGGCTTTCTAGGTTAAGCTTTTCATGCCGTCGCTAAGAAGAAACAGCAGTGGAGGTAAAAGTAGATGCGGGTGAAGAAACCGGTCAAACCGCAACATGTGTGCAGGAAGCCGGGGAGCAGAAGTGTCAGCAGTGATTAAGCTCTGATTTTTTTAGACTTGGGTAATTTAAGAAGATAACAGCAATGTGTTTTTCCTGTGAGAGAAAGCTACTGCAAAGCAAGATTTCTCAGGAAAGCTGCTGTCCAAAGGTATCTTTTTCACAATAATGATGTCATATTGAAGCTACTGTTAGCCTTCTAGCTATGAGCTACTTTGAACCAATTTCTTTCCTTTTTTTATGTTTTTTAGGCTCAACTTAAAGTGTATGTAATGTAGCAAAAAAAGTCGTACATTTCAGAATAAAACACTTTGCAACTTCGGATCAACCCACAGACGCCGATTCATGACAATAGGTCTCTTCAAATTCTAAATGTTCATGATAGTATGGTTAACAATTCTTTGCCTTAATCATGAGTATTTCTTGATTTCACAATATGATTGCAAAGTAATCCACTGCAGGAGTAATGCATTGCAAGCGGCAGCATCTTAACTTTGATGAGGTTTATCGAACCATGCAAAGTGGTGGAAGTCCTATTTTTCTTTATAAATGTAAAATGTGTCCGTCGTTAATTACATACTTTAATGTCAGAGAACATCAACGTTAATGCTTTAAGATTTATTTTCTAGTAAATGTAGGATTTTAAACTTAAACCTTTTCTTTCTGAAATCTGTCGACTTGGCTGACTTGCTGCTGTTGATGCTGTTGCCTTCAGCTACCTGATGTGTTTTACTGGTTTGTATTCCTTTATTTAGTTTGTCTCATTGGCAGCTTCCTCGCTAAATACAGGACACATCTTATTTTGCTCGTAGTCTCTTTTGTGTGCTTTGTTTTGGTATATGTCACATTTTCTTGACCCAGCTATGAAACTGTTGTTTTTGTGACTCCACCTGCCTTTGACATCTGGACAGCATGTGTTCTGTGTTTGTGTACGGAGCTGCAGGGCTGCGATAAAGTAGTTTGACCTTACCAGGGTCCCCTTTGAAATGTCAGGGAGAAGCCAATGAATGAAGTTCCTATTGAGTGAGTCTGTTCACTCTTCAGAAACACTTCTCAGAGTAGTTTCAAGCTACATAACGTAACCAATATATGGTTTTGTTTATGATTTACCGACACAAAAAACAGATTTATCCGTTTAAATGTCTCTTTTTTGTGTTTACATGTTTGTTTGCTGCATGCTTGAGTGGTCAGCTGACCTCGGTGAGGCCTATAAAAGACACTCTGTTTACCTTTAGGGCTGAGGTCCATGCCCTCCACATAGAACGGTCCATTCCTCAGGGCTATTTCCTGCAGTATGATGCCAAAGCTGTACACATCCCCCTTCTGAGTGCCTTCAGGAGGATGGCGGTCGTATATGAGTAGCTCGGGAGCGGTCCACATCTTCTCTGGGAAACCAAAAAGCAGAAGAACTCATAAAATGTCTGACGGCTAATGTTTTACTGAGAGGATAATAACTTTGAATGCTGCCACCGTATTCATGAACTCCACTTACTTGCATAGAGTGCGTGCGTGTCATCGTTTTCGCAGGACGAGCGGAAGCTGGCCAAGCCATAATCCGTGATTTTCAAAACAAATCGACTGTCCACCACGCAATTAGATGACTTCAGATTTCCATGGCAGCTAATGTAGCTGTTGTGGAGATAGTTCATTCCCTGGTGGAGAGGAGAAGTCAAGCATTTTTTTGTTTTCCTCCACAGCAAATCACACATAACACACAAATCCAGACATATGGAAATAATACACCCTGACAAATGGATGTATGCTGAAGGTTTTCTTGAAAAGAGGCCATGTTTCGAGGGCAAAGTGTCAGGGGAATTTCTGTCAAATGACTGCTAATTCCTTTGGGAAAGGGACTGAGGGTACTGAATGTGCTTGTGTTCAATATGTTGTGGAAACGGTGAGTCAAACATCCCTCTTCTCCGCAGAGTTATCTGTGTGGAGAAATGTAGCCGGAGAGCTCCGTCATGCATGCAGTTCAATATCCAATCCATCCAAGTGGATTCTGACAGAAGCCTCTTTGTGAGGACAGATTAAAAAATAATCTTCTGATTTAAATCCATGATTAGTTTCATTAGGCTGGAAGGACAGTTTAAGCTACGTTTATGAATATGTTTCTGTCCTTCTTTGCACGTTATAAAAGCAATATAAACAGTTTTTTGTGCCTGTTGGTCCTTCTAAATCTTTTATTTTTACAGTTTCACAAACTTTCCATGTGACATGATGGCAAGAGAGGCATTTTTTTGTGTGTCTCAAAAAGCATCTAATTTAATATTGAAAAGCGACCTTTTTGCAAACAATTATATAAAAACATATGAGGAAGCACTACAAACAAAAATGGAACAAATACTCTGGTGATCCATTTTCTAAGACTGATCTAAATTGATTTTGACTAAAGATACGTTTTACCAGGATACATTTTATATATTTTCTTCTCACTTGCATCTCAGGGCTTTCATATATTCGATTGTTTTGGATTGGATCTCTGTCTTTCTTTTTTTCTTAGCTTTCTAAGTGAGCGTCACATACCTTCACTATGTCATTGATCAGAGAGTAGCGGAACATCCAGTCCAGGTTGATGCTCTCATTCTCCAAAATGTCCTGGGAAAACAAAACAAAAAACAACGATAAATAATGTTTTACAGACACAAAATAAAAAATACAAGAGCTTGTCGGCAGGAGGGATTTTATTTTGGCACTAAGTCCAGAACCACCTTCAGTCCAGATACTGTACAGTATATTATTGTCCGTCCTCAGGGTCAAACACTTTTCCCTGCAGGACGTTTACTGGAATCTGGGTCCAGCTTTGACACCCAGCCACATCACATCAGTTTCAGCTATCTGCCTTTTGCACAGGAGTCTCTGAGTGCGAGTGATGAAGACCATGGCTGAGTTTCCTACTGTTTCCAGCTCGTCCATTTAAAGAGGCCACTGGCATGTGGGGAACTCAGAGTGCTGGCCAACAACAAGTTCATTTAAGGCATCATGCACTTCTTATGGGAATAAAAAGAATACAAATGGCAAAATAATTAACATGAGACTAAAATATGTCAGACTTCCAAGGTGAGCTGTCCTCGTACTGTAAGCTCTCTGTAGACCAAATAGACCCGTGTTGGAAAGCTCATTGCAACACTTGGTTCAAACACTGCCAGGAATAGCAAATTGACAAGATTGTTTATGCTAGAAAGGTTTATACTCCTGATGCTGCAACAAGGAAAGTTACTTAGGTTGGCTTATTTTAGAAAATGTTTATTCAGCGATTATTAAGGCAACACTTTAATGTACTGTGTGTACTATCCCTAAGCAATCAGTTTGTTTCTAGGTAGAACCACTCTCACCTGACAAAAGATCCTAAATTAAATGTGGGTATAATGGTTAAGGAACAAGAGATGCTTGAATGCTAACGAAGTACAGCACAGTTATGGTCAATAGAAATGTAAGTGTGTTTGTTAGAAGTCCCTGTTGGCTGCAGTTAAGTGCACTAGGGTCCACCCAGATTCACTTCCTGTTACAAGAACTATTTAGTTATTGTTTTGTTACTCAATATGTGACCTTCACACTTAAAGAGGTTGCATTCTGGACCACAATAGGTCTCCAGGCAAAGACGAAATGTCACAAAATCTGCTCGTATATGTATTGGAGATAAACCTTCTCCGCATAACAATGAATGTAAAAGCAGCCTTCTGGTGTCGCTCATCATATCTAAAAGAAGTAAGCAATCAAAAACTGTTTTTTACAATGACGTTGGACAGTTTTTTGCTACCAAGATTGCAAAATCCCTCAAGTAAAAAACATTTTATATATCAACAAAATAATTTACCCAATGTTCTGATTTCTGTTCCAGAACTTTCTGCAAATTATCCATACTTAATAACATAATGCCTCACTGGCATGGGCATCATTACCCTGGGAACACTGTAGTCCTCATCACTTTTTCAATGTTTAATATATTTAAAATGTTCTTAAAAATAGAGAGAAATATAATTAATGAAAACACTTTGAGAAAGATGTATTTGCACAGGGATATAAATCATAAAATCTCAGGAACAGTTCGTCCGTTCACAATTGATGGATGTATGTGTAAGGGTATACGAGGGGGGGTGTTACCTGCAGGCTGCCTCTGGGACAGTATTCGGTGACGATGCAGATGTTGGGAGGGTCGATGCAGGCTCCGATGAACCTGGTTAGATGGTTGAACTGAACGTCTCTCATCTGAAAATAACCACACAAACACACTGCAACTGTGAGTGCAACTCTTTCCAAACATCACATTCCCAAACCCCATGGAAACAGCAGACTGACGGTTCATTTATATACAACGTTTTTTAAGAATAACGCTGCCAGCAGTTCTTCAAAATAGTCTATTTGCAGTCGGCTCGTTTGGCACGGTGTTCTTTCTCGACGTGTTGAGACGCATTCCTGCTCAGGGCACCCTTGTTGAAACATGTGCATGTGCATAAATTGCCCTTGGAGGTTTATGAATGAGCCTGTGTGCGAAGGATGATGAAAAAAAAAAGAAGGTTGAGGTGTCGAGAGGATGTACGGAGCAGGAATATCAGAGCGGAGCAGAACGTGTACAACTGCTCGACATGGAAAATAATCACACCGGTTTCTGCAGTGAAGTGATTAGGGGAACACTTTCCTTTTTAATGAGAAACAAGCATAAAACAGTCATATGCCAGAGCAATTAAAAGTAGCCAGCATTAACTACAAAAAAGGTGTTCAACAGTTCCAACAGTGTACTTCTCTTTGAGCACACTGAGTGACAGCCGCGTTCGCACCTAAAGCAGGGAGTTAGTCGCTCCTGTTTCACGGCTTCTGAGATGTTAGCCTACCCTTTGGCCTATATAATTTCCCCTGCTGCACCCTGGTGGGGAGGGGGAGTCGAACCACCACATGGGGGGAGGAGGAGGAGAGGGAGCTGGAAGACAAGTGGTTAAGTTTCCACTGGCAGGCCCCGTCTCTTCCCCCATCTGGTTGGCTTTTTCATGAGCTGAGGTTTGACAGCCGATCAGGCCCTTGGGGCGTCTGAGAATCTGCCAGCTCAGACAGCACAGCAGCCCCCCTACCACCCCATGAGTGCTGCCTACTGACCGAGAGGCCACAGAGGCGTCCACGGAGCCCAAACTGCTCTCCACCAGCGGGCTGCAGTTCACACGCAAGATAAGGGAGCAAGAGCTGTAAAAAAGTGAAGAGACGGCCACAAATCTGGTTCATGAGCACCCATGTAATTTCCGAGTTATGGGCTTACCAGTGCCACACTGTGTTTCCATCACCAGACCACTAACATTTTCCCCTGTCGGCTTCCTTATCGCTGTCTCGTAAAAAAGGGAGCTTGTTGTTGCTGTTAATGCTTAAGAGGGGCAACGCTTCACCCAAGTGCGACCATTTGTTTATCAATCACTCACCCAGTGTTACATTAGTTTCTCCAACCCTAACCTTCTGATGCAGCATCATAGACTCCATGTCAATGTTGACAATATTGCTTACTGCACATATTTTAAATTCTATAATGTATTACATTCTATTTCAATGTAAATGACTGATTTATTGTATTGCTATCTTACTATTTGTATTACAGTGTTCTTAATATAGTTCGCTATCTGTGTTCTTTTAAAAAATATTTTTTGCTTTTTATTTGTATGACACCTAGTCAAATTCCTTGTACGTCTTTCCGATTCAACAGAGAACAAATGTTCCCAAGAATGTGAGAAAAGTCGTGATGATTGATTGAAATGTTGGCTGCAAAACATCTTTCAAAACATAATTTTAAAAAACTGTCACAAACTAGTTTTTAAGAATTAAAATAAACAGCCTCACGCTTGCCAATCTGCATTATAGTTTGCACGATCACTGTTTATCGAAGTTGAACTTTTTAAGTGTTAATGTTTTAGTGAAACACGACTTGTGCCAAAGTTTGTAAACTGATGTTTTGATAAAGTTGTCTGTCATTAAATGCTGCCCCATTTACCTTAATTGACTTGGGTTAGGGTTACTTTCCCTTGGTTCAACAAGGAGGCATGTGAGAAAAATGGGTTTCACAAATGCAAGAAAACGCGTACACATGTTTATTATGCATGTGAAGTCTGCCTTTAAGTATGTTAGGTCTTGAACACTTAACATCCTGTAGTGGTGCTGCTTGAACATGCTAAAAATAGGCCGGGAGCCACTTACTGCCACAAGTCCGGAGAAATAAACAAATGCAGCTTTATTAGAGGCCTTTTCGGTAGCGTTTGTTGTAAAGCAGGTGGAGTGTTTAAACACTGTGTGAAGGTCTTTTCCCTGCACTGAGCACAATGAAGTCAATTCATGGTTGTTCGATGCACATGTGAATGGTTTGCTAAACAACTTCTTGAAATAGAAATATCCCAATTCACCCCCGAGCCGCGCAAGTCTAACACCGAGGACAATATAAACACTCAGATAGGAACCTTCTTTCTTTTAAAGAAAAGAGTCTAGGAAATGTGAGCAGTACAGACACAGTACCATTACCCCCCAAAATACGCAAGAGTTTGACTTAAGTATTTAACTTTTTTAAATATTTTCAAAAATACAGAGGTTGCAGCATGGATTGTGAATAGTTTAGGTAATAAAAGTGTAAGCAAATCAAGACTTAAAAACTGTCAGAGGAACTTTTATTGGTCATATTAATGTGCCAATTTGTGTTCAGAAGGTCAGAAAGATACAGTGGAGCCAATGGATTTAATTCCTAATGAGGGAATTTGATATGTATTGAACTGTAATGGGAATCCAGTGAGGGGATACTAAAGATGGGATTGGATAAGAGCCTTGCCGCTGCATTTTGGACTCACTGCAGATGATTTACAGCAGGGGTGTCAAACTCAATTTCATCGCGGGCCACATTAGCATTATGGTTGCACTCAAAGGGCCGGTTGTAACTATATAAATATATAATATATATATAAAATAGTGTATTATATTACATTATTGCCTCTGAATTGGATTATTATCGGATAGGGTAATAACTAACTACATTTGAAAGCAGAAGTCCAGGGCAAATAATTGCAAGTCTCTTCAGTGCCATGTCACAAAACGAGATGCATTGTGGGACATGTAGTTTATGGGCAACCTGCTTCTGTAAAGTGGCACGTAACCGTATAATAAACGTATTATATTCTTTGAAAGCTCTTGCGGGGCCACATTAAATGAAGTCGCGGGCCGGATTTGGCCCCCGGGCCTTGAGTTTGACACCCCTGATTTACAGAGTGCTCAATATACTTGGCAGGAATAAATAAATACTTCATTGCAAGTTTATCTTTTTCTGCATATTTGTTAAGTTTACGAATCCAGGATAGAGTCCTTTATGTTGTACAGTTGGCAATGCTTTCAGAAACACTGCTTTTTGGCTAGATACGAACAAAACCTACAATTGCACATTTAATGGACACTTACATGTTTGAGTTCCAGTAAAACTTGTCTTGTCAGCTCTATCCTCTTCTTGTTCACATGCTTGATGGCCACCAGGTTCCCCTGTGTGCACAAAAACAGAGCATTGAAAATAAAACAACACACAGATGACAAGGACAATGTAGAGGAAACAAAGCAGCGTTGAGAGAAAGGAGCAGCATGTTGCAGTTCAGCCTTCAGGTACATTCTGGGCCTATTTTAGTCTGCGGCTGCACAATCGTATATGTCCCTTTGATATGTGAAGATCAGGAAGAAAGAAAGCGAGGTATCTCAGAGACACAGACTGCAGGAAAGCGCTGCTGTAGCAACTACAGTATATACATCATGTGTGAGTCCATGTGAGCTTTATTCTTTTATATTATCCAATAACAGTAAGGGGAAGATGATGGGCGTATGTTTGGAAGCAGATACATTTGGCTTCTGACAGCCAAACAAAAATAAACACTTTATTTCGGGAGTTATTTTCCGGTGTTTTGTTGAGGCTGTCTGTGTTTGAGTTTCGGTGTCAGACTTAATCATAATTTGAGAAGCATATCAGTGCCTCTAATGATCCATGAGGCGCTCAAGCTGAAGCATAGCATCACTATTTAAATAAAAACCCAGCATCATGCAGCCGTACACAAAGACGTCTCATTATTCAGGATCTTTTTGTCACATTTCCTCACACCTCCTTCCGTCTTAAGCGGATCAATTAACGGCGGCAACAAGTTGATGGCCATGTCCAGACTACGAGGCGGGAAAGAGTAGAAAACAAAGCAATAAAAAAAAATAGAGAAGAAGAAATTGACACATTCTGCAGCTCACATTAAAACCAACTACCTACACTCGCCCACACTCTGTCTTTCTCTCTCTTCCAGCGCTCCGGCTTTTCTCTGCGAGTGTGCACATGTGTGGGAGGGGAAGGAGTGCGCAGGAGTTGAAAATGTCAGAACTCACTAAGCCTTACCTTAAAATAGCCCGTTTTTGCAAATAGCTGATATTTTCCATGGGCAGTTATCAGGGAGCCGTAGCTGGAGCCTCTCTGAGAAGGTGGAAAGGAAAAGATAAGTCAGTTAGTGAGGTTAAGATTAGAGAAAAGAGGATTTAAATATGGGTAATTTATTGCTTCATAGAGAGGGGTTGTCCGCTGATATCCTTATCCGAAATAAATGAAATTGCCAATTCAAGAACATAAAGTGCTTTCAGTTTTTATACCACCAACTCGAGTCCTTGGGCTAATGTCTGCAGTGCACACAGAGTGAATAGAAATCAAGTGGGCGCCCTGCACACACACAGCCAGCACAGTAAAGTACACATTTTGTATAGAATGCAAATGTTGGCAACACATGGCACGCTGGAAAATACATTGGTCTGGAAAAGGCTTGTGTTTTCCACATGCACATTATCCCAGGAATTGCATGGAAAACCGCTAATGAAAAAGGTGTGTGCATGTGCTTCTCATGAGCGCTTGCACTTGTGGAGATGAAACATAACCCCGAGGAAATGCATCAGACAACAGAAAGTGATACTCGGAAAGCGTGATGAGGTATTATACATGTGTATGGGACGGGGCCAGACGGGGGCTTATTTTAACAATCATTTAATATATGCCGCCGCGAAACCCAGCCACCTTCAATAAACCACCGGGAAAGCTCTCAGGAATGTGTGAACTGACAAAGAGACTTGGACTCTCTCAGGGCTGAGGCTTCGCTTCTTCTAAGAAAAACCACAAAGAGCATTTTAATGCACAGCACAGTGTGTAAACACTTCGAATACGTCAACATTAGCGTTTTTCAAACTGATAATCCAGACCACCCTCCCCAAAATATGACTGTATAGGCGTCTTCACACCAGACGATTAAGACCCTTGTTTACCTTTATTGTGAGGCAAATGGGGGGGGGGAGGGGGGAAACCCACTTTGGCTTATTTTATGGTAATTTACTTGCAGTATTCTTGCTGTTCTGCAATTGGTATCTCCATGGTTGATTGCACATATTGTAAGTTTGGATGAGATCATCAGGTTAATGTAATGTCCAGACGTAAAGGAGCATAAGGAATAGGTTGGGGGGGATGAATTGGTCAAACAGATACTTGACTTTTATCCCAGGCCCCCTGATAAAATGTTCTCAAGTGTTTAAATTCACATTTTGTAGGTGGTAATCAGACAGATATACTGTATGTGGTTCTGAATAGTACACAGAGAGAGAACATAGCAATATTTGAATTGCAATAAAGGGCACACGGAAATCGATGGAAGATGAGAAGTGTTGTGTTTAACCCCAGGAGACTAGGGTTGGCAACCTGCCGGAAACCAACATGTTGTTTTCTTTGTGTTCTCACTTTTACCGCAAACTTGCAATCATTTTTAAACCAAACCTTGTTAATAATCTAAACTTAACCACAAGTTTTGTTGTCTGAACATAAAGAAGTTGTAGTTGTGTTTCGTGAACGTAGAGTTACTTTAGCTCGTGCAAAACAGAACGTATAAAACAATGTTGTTTCCACTTTTTTCTCAATCAACCATGAGAGTGATGATCGTATAGGTCGTACCTCTCTGAGCCACATCAGATGAAACACTAACAACAACAATTGAATCACCGGATAACATTAAAATGGTCGCCATATGACCGGGCGGTGGTGGCGAAGTCGATAGGGACTTGGCTTGGCAACTGGAAGGTTACCAGTTCAAGTCCCGGCAAGACCAAGTGCTACCAAGGTGTCCCTGAGCAAGGCACCGTTCCCTACACTGCTCCCCGGGCGCTGTTCAAAATGGCAGCACACTGCTCCTAACACAGGATGGGTCAAATGCAGAGAAACAATTTCCCCACAGGGATTAATAAAGTATATCAAATCAAATCAAAATATGTCTTATCCGAAACCAGATGTCAACACGTTTCCTTTTTATTACCTTAGGTACAAGTTAACTCATGCAATGCACTTAACTCAACCCTAACCAATATATTTTCCTATACTTAACCAATGGCTTTTTTCAAATGTATATCATTATCCTGTGTTTAAAACTGTGACCGTTTCATAACGCGCGCCTTTCTCTTGTACTCCCCAACGTCGTATTTATCGTTTTTTGGAGTCGTTCAACTATAGTTACGGGGGCGAATTGCACAATCGGTCCTGTATGAATGAAATCTGTGGCACAGTGTTCAGTCTATCCCACTTGCAGACATGGCAGTGTACGATGCCAGAAGAACTACAACGTGTTAATCACACACTGGAGGCCGAGCCAGCAACACTGTCGGAGTATTCGGGGATATAAAGCTCAGAATTATGAATAGATGTTCGGCGCTGCCAGTTGTAATATGAGATCATGGGGGTGTTTTTAAATCTAAAGCCACAGAGCGCTTGTTTACCTCACCTGCACATTTTCTAATAAATGTATCTGACAGTGCAGGTACATTAATCTGTACCTACAGTGATGTCTGAGAAGATGAAGTACCTGTGAGAGGGTGAGGCGACTGCCCGCCCGTTTGTAGTATTTATTGGGGCTCTCGAACTGAAGGTCCTCCCACCGAATCCTCCACAGCATTCCAGCCAGCTCTTTCTCCAGCTTCAGTTTCCTGCAAGAGAAGGAAACCAGGTGGTGAAATCAACAAGGACACGAGCACAAAGAACAGAGGAACAATAAAGTGGATTGGGTTTGTGAGATGATGTTTTTACCACAGGGGTGTGAATTCGGAGGCTTGAATCTCAACTTTCTGCACACTGAAGTCTTTTAAATTCTTACAAATCCTTCAGAGGCAAGGTGGTCTTTTGACTCAAGGGTTTTATTATGAAGGTATGGGATTTAAAACAACATGGATTTAATCTTGCAAATCAACCTTAAACAAAGAGTAAAAAGCCGCAGTTTCTCCATCTTTCTGGTGGTGTTTCCCGAGATAGCGCTCTCAGATCTGTTTGGGCTTGTTTGTTTGCATTTTATTAGATTGTAACTTCCCTGGGCCGTATGCTCTACTTATTAAACTTTGAAATAGAAAATTACTTTTTGAGGTTATTGTTTTTAATCCTGGTGGACAAAGGGCTCTTTCTTTGGAACATATGCAACAAAATTACACGGTATTAACCGCCAACACTGGAATGAAATAAACAGATGTAAAAATCAGAGGCTTTAAGAGAATATAAATGCAGCCCATAAGTCTCAATAAATGGCATCATTTTTCACAGTTTTTTTTTAATCTTGTATTCACTATTTGCGATTTAAAATGATATGTTGATTGAATGCCATGCTGAGAGGGTCTCTTTCTTCCTCTACCTCTGATGACTCAGTCTTGTAAGAAAAACAATGGTTACTATGATGAAGATAAAAAACGCTTTCTTACTCCCACCCTATTTTTCAAACTCACTCAGATGTTCTGACCTTATCTCAGTACTAAAGCTAGTAAATAAATAACTCCTAGCTCAAATGAAAAAAATGATGGCTCCTTAAAACTGATACATTTTAAGTAACTGGACGAGTAAATATGATAAAGCATTATTGTTTTAGCTCAAATTTAAATAATTTCAACATGCATGGCTCACCCTGGTCCCTCACCCTGTTCCAGTCCCGCCTCAAAACCCACCTTTTCAACTCTTTATCTATAAAGCCCCCCCCCTTCTTAATCAACTTCCTCCTGACTGCTTTTCTGTTGTGTTTTGTTTCTTTTTGGCTTTGTCTCTGTTTTTTTGTTTTGTTTGTATACCCCCCCTCCCAAATGTAAAGCGTCTTTGGGTCCAGAAAAGCGCTATATAAAATGAATATATTATTATGGCTGCTCCACAACGATAAACAACCTCCAAATGTCTGCACAGCCTAACCAGAAATAGTCATTTTCATGTCAGCTGTTATAGAAACTGTTATTTATGTGTGTTTATTATCAGTCTGACTGGCACACGACGAGCACCACCGAGGAGGAAATGGCATCCGAGCGGATCAACACATCTGGGGCTCAAAGGAGCTGCTGTCTCTGGATACCTAATGATTTACAGAAAAACACTCGTACTATTAGCACCGTCTGGATAGCAAGTTCTTTTTTTTGTGTGAGGGAGGAGGAATTTCATTTTCAGTTTGAAACAGCAGAGGCCATACATTCCAAGCCAATCTAAAAGGTGTAAAACACTTCCAGATGGCAGCAGGAAATTATTGCTGCGTTTGCATATCACCGCGTTTTACCCTTTCCTTAAAGTTGGCCCCAAAAGTGTCTCCTTTTTTTTTTTTTGACCTCTTCCTTCAAACTGCGTAGTTAGTCATTCCAGGAACTTAAAAGGGCTCCTGATGCTTATTTGTGTCTACAAATACTCCAGGTTATGCCTATATGCGACCGTTTTGAGAGCAGGAAACACCATTTAACCGCACCATCACCCAAAGAAAAAAGGTTATTTTCTATTTAAGGAGCCTCGTTTAGAGACCTCTGGCAGCCAGAGGGGCAAAGTGTGGGGCTTCACACTGGGCCTATTGTTTCAGAAGTCCCACATGTGAATACCTCTGCTGGACCAGCCCCTGCATTAAAACAACAGAGATGCTCTGCTCAACATCGTCTCACACTGCACAACACACACTCCAACATCCCCTCACACTGCACAACACACTCCAACATCCCCTCACACTGCAACACACACTCCAACATCCCCTCACACTGCACAACACACTCCAACATCCCCTCACACTGCACGACACACTCCAACATCCCTCACACTGCACGACACACTCCAACATCCACTCACACTGCACGACACATCCAACATCCCCCTCACCACTGCAGACACACTCCCACATCCCCTCCCCAGCACAACAACACTCCAAACATCCCTACACTGCACGACACACTTCAACACCCCTCACACTGCAACACACACTCCAAAATACCATCACCACCTGAAAAAACACACACTCCAACCATCCCCTCACACTGCACGAACACACTCAAACATCCCCCACACTGCACGGACACACTCCAAACATCCCCTCACACTGCCAACACACACTCCAAAAACATCCCCTCACAATGCAGACACACTCCAAAATCCCCCTAACAATGCACACCCCCACACTACAACAACCCTCTCAACACTGCAACACACACTCCAAACATCCCCTCCCCTCACACACACACTGCACAACACACTCCAACATCCCCTCCACACTGCACGACACACTCCAACATCCCCTCACACTGCACGACACACTCCAACACTCCCCTCACCACTGCAACACACACTCCAACATCCCCTCACACTGCACGACACACTCCAACATCCCCTCACACTGCACGACACACTCCAACATCCCCTCACACTGCATACACACACTCCAACATCCCCTCACACTGCAACGACACACTCCAACATTCCCCTCACACTGCAACGACACACTCCAACATCCCCTCACACTGCACGACACACTCCAACATCCCCTCACACTGCCACAACACACTCCAACATCCCCTCACACTGCACAACACACTCCAACATCCCCTCACACTGCACGACACACTCCAACATCCCCTCACACTGCACAACACACTCCAACATCCCCTCACACTGCACAACACACTCCAACATCCCCTCACACTGCACAACACACTCCAACATCCCCTCACACTGCACAACACACTCCAACATCCCCTCACACTGCACAACACACTCCAACATCCCCCCACTCTGCACAACACACTCCAACATCCCCTCACACTGCACAACACACTCCAACATCCCCTCACACTGCACCACACACTCCAACATCCCCTCACACTGCACGACACACTCCAACATCCCCTCACACTGCACGACACACTCCAACATCCCCTCACACTGCACGACACACTCCAACATCCCCTCACACTGCACGACACACTCCAACATCCCCTCACACTGCACAACACACTCCAACATCCCCTCACACTGCACGACACACTCCAACATCCCCATACTGCACACACACTCCAACATCCCCTCACACTGCAACACACACTCCAACATCCCCTCACACTGCACGACACACTCCAACATCCCTCACACTGCACGACACACTCCAACATCCCCTCACACTGCAACACACACTCCAACATCCCCTCACACTGCACACAACACACTCCAACATCCCCATCACACTGCACGACACAACTCCAACATCCCCTCACACTGGCACACACACACTCCAACATCCCATCACACTGCCAACACACACTCCAACAACCCCTCACACTGCACGACACACTCCAACATCCCCCCTCACACTGCAACACACACTCCAACATCCCCTCACACTGCAACACACACTCCAACATCCCCTCACACTGCAACACACACTCCAACATCCCCTCACCCTGCAACACACACTCCAACAACCCCTCACACTGCACGACACACTCCAACATCCCCTCACACTGCAACACACACTCCAACAACCCCTCACACTGCAACACACACTCCAACAACCCAATCACACTGTCACGACACACTCCAACATCCCCTCACACTGCACAACACACTCCAACATCCCTCCACACTGCAACACACACTCAACAACAACCCCTTCACACTGCACGACACCTCCAACATCCCCTCACACTGCACAACACACTCCAACATCCCCTCAAACTGCACGACACACTTCAACATCCCCTCACACTGCACAACACACTCCAACATCCCCTCACACTGCAACACACACTCCAACATCCCCTCACACTGCACAACACACTCCAACATCCCCTCACACTGCACGACACACTTCAACATCCCCTCACACTGCAACACACACTCCAACATCCCCTCACACTGCAACACACACTCCAACATCCCCTCACACTGCAACACACACTCCAACATCCCCTCACACTGCACAACACACTCCAACATCCCCTCACACTGCACAACACACTCCAACATCCCCTCACACTGCACGACACACTCCAACATCCCCTCACACTGCACGACACACTCCAACATCCCCTCACACTGCAACACACACTCCAACATCCCCTCACACTGCACGACACACTCCAACATCCCCTCACACTGCACAACACACTCCAACATCCCCTCACACTGCAACACACACTCCAACATCCCCTCACACTGCAACACACACTCCAACATCCCCTCACACCTGCACAACACACTCCAACATCCCCTCACACTGCACACCACACTCCAACATCCCCTCACACTGCACGACACACTCCAACATCCCCTCACACTGCACAACACACTCCAACATCCCCTCACACTGCACGACACACTCCAACATCCCCTCACACTGCACGACACACTCCAACATCCCCTCACACTGCACAACACACTCCAACATCCCCTCACACTGCAACACACACTCCAACATCCCCTCACACTGCACAACACACTCCAACATCCCCTCACACTGCACAACACACTCCAACATCCCCTCACACTGCACGACACACTCCAACATCCCCTCACACTGCAACACACACTCCAACATCCCCCTCACACTGCACGACACACTCCAACATCCCCTCACACTGCACAACACACTCCAACATCCCCTCACACTGCAACACGCACTCCAACATCCCCTCACACTGCACAACACACTCCAACATCCCCTCACACTGCACGACACACTCCAACATCCCCTCACACTGCAACACACACTCCAACATCCCCTCACACTGCACAACACACTCCAACATCCCCTCACACTGCAACACGCACTCCAACATCCCCTCACACTGCACGACACACTCCAACATCCCCTCACACTGCACAACACACTCCAACATCCCCTCACACTGCAACACACACTCCAACATCCCCTCACACTGCACGACACACTCCAACATCCCCTCACACTGCACAACACACTCCAACATCCCCTCACACTGCACGACACACTCCAACATCCCCTCACACTGCACGACACACTCCAACATCCCCTCACACTGCACGACACACTCCAACATCCCCTCACACTGCACAACACACTCCAACATCCCCTCACACTGCAACACACACTCCAACATCCCCTCACACTGCACGACACACTCCAACATCCCCTCACACTGCACAACACACTCCAACATCCCCTCACACTGCAACACGCACTCCAACATCCCCTCACACTGCACGACACACTCCAACATCCCCTCACACTGCAACACACACTCCAACAACCCCTCACACTGCAACACACACTCCAACATCCCCTCACACTGCACGACACACTCCAACATCCCCTCACACTGCAACACACACTCCAACATCCCCTCACACTGCAACACACACTCCAACATCCCCTCACACTGCAACACACACTCCAACATCCCCTCACACTGCAACATACACTCCAACATACCCTCACACTGCACGACACACTCCAACATCCCCCCATACTGCACCACACACTCCAACATCCCCTCACACTCCAACATCTCCTCACACTGCAACACACACTCCAACATCCCCTCACACTGCACGACACACTCCAACATCCCCTCACACTGCACGACACACTCCAACATCCCCTCACACTGCAACACACACTCCAACAACCCCTCACACTGCAACACACACTCCAACATCCCCTCACACTGCACGACACACTCCAACATCCCCTCACACTGCAACACACACTCCAACATCCCCTCACACTGCAACACACACTCCAACAACCCCTCACACTGCAACACACACTCCAACATCCCCTCACACTGCAACACACACTCCAACATCCCCTCACACTGCAACACACACTCCAACATACCCTCACACTGCACGACACACTCCAACATCCCCCCATACTGCACACACACACTCCAACATCCCCTCACACTGCACAACACACTCCAACATCCCCTCACACTCCAACATCTCCTCACACTGCAACACACACTCCAACATCCCCCCATACTGCACAACACACTCCAACATCCCCTCACACTCCAACATCCCCTCACACTGCACGACACACTCCAACATCCCCCCACTCTGCACAACACACTCCAACATCCCCTCACACTGCACAACACACTCCAACATCCCCCCACTCTGCACAACACACTCCAACATCCCCTCACACTGCACAACACACTCCAACATCCCCCCCACTCTGCACAACACACTCCAACATCCCCTCACACTGCACAACACACTCCAACATCCCCTCACACTGCACGACACACTCCAACATCCCCTCACACTGCACGACACACTCCAACATCCCCCCCACTCTGCACAACACACTCCAACATCCCCTCACACTGCACAACACACTCCAACATCCCCTCACACTGCAACACACACTCCAACATCCCCTCACACTGCACGACACACTCCAACATCCCCTCACACTGCACAACACACACTCCAACATCCCCTCACACTGCACAACACACACTCCAACATCCCCTCACACTGCACAACACACACTCCAATATCCCCTCACACTGCACAACACACTCCAACATCCCCTCACACTGCACAACACACACTCCAATATCCCCTCACACTGCACGACACACTCCAACATCCCTTCACACTGCAACACACATTCCAACACCACGAGGGTTGCTGACCGGTTAGATCGACTGCGGGGCGATATTGAACCTTAAGGATCAGAAATCAGAGAGTTTTTTTATGTTTTGACAGTGTACGTGAGTTGATTAAATCACCTGTTTTGTATTCAAATTAACGAGTCGCAAAAATATCGTATTAGTGCAGTAATCTGCTTTATTCTGTCGTGTAGACACGTACAAGAATGCTCCAGGATGTCATTTTTGTTTCTAAGAAAAAAGTGATTTTAATTATAAAATGTACCACAAAGAAATACAAAGAAGCAGTCAATTTAATATACAGGTCATTTATTTTATTTTAATTGTATATTCACAACATTTTACAGGGGCAACTTATTACCAACACTATTTAACCAGCCACCAACTTCTGTTAATACACCAATCATTTCCCAGTATTTGCCCCAGACACATTTTGGGGTTTTCAATTCTTTCTGTCCGGTGCAATTTAATATTCCCACCACCACAGCTATCAGGAATGTATATAATCTTTATAAAAAAGTATAAAATATTTATAAAAAATGTTTTTTTAGCAGCAGCAATTACAAAATAGATAGAAACAATAATATATTTTCAATAAAAATATTCATATATAACATATTAATATATAATTCTTATAAATTGCAACTCCCAAGGTTGAGAACGTCTGTATCAGCGGATTGAGGATAAGTAGGAACAGTGAAGAAACTCCAAAGTGTTGAACATTTTAGTGGTGTTTTTACAAGTCAAGTAGTGAACATGGAGGCCTCTCAGCAGCCGGAAGATCTTAGAGACGGCTGTAAACCTCTCTGCTGCCTCATGTCCATCAGCAAAGCTCCACTGGTGTCTGCAAAAACAGGAAGTGATTTGTTAGCTTTTACTATCAGACAGAGCAGTCACAGAAACGCTTGTAACTTCTACTAATGATGTTTTTTGGTGAAAACAGGAGGGTTACTATTACTATTACAGTCTCAAGGCCATTTGGGCAAGAAGTCGACTCAAAATCAACATTTCAGGTCTGTGAGGGATGACTTTCCATTTATAAAACGGTCATGAATGTCAATGTTAGATCTAAATATAGAAGGAGAGAGTATAAAACTATGGGTCAGGACCAAAAATGGATCACAGAGTTTCCCTGTTGACAGAAATAGATATGTGTTGCTATAAGTCACCAACACTCAATGTGAAATGTTTTAAAGGCAAACTAAGGAACTTTAAGGATCATTCTTTTCCAAATAGCCAATGGGAAATTATCAGCCAAATTCTGGATTATTGCAGAATTAACCTCATGTTGTTACATGATACTAAGATGTTTAAACAACAAGATGATAGGTAGAAGTAATAAGCTGACACCACGGTCACATGACTTCACGCACCCACCACTAAAGGCTGGTGTTTCTGTCATAGGATTTTTTTAATCCTATGGATGTGATTGTTTTAAAGGTGTCTTTGGTCTTGTATTTTGGTCAGTGGTAGAGTTTTTGTTAGCACCATAAAGCTAAAGGTGGGGCGTAATGTCTGGCTGTAAACTAACTGCACCATGGCTGTTTGACTTTACGCCACTTAGCTAAGCAACCAACACAATATCCACAAGTTTAGTGTTTACTGGCATCATTTATTACGAAACAACAACAATTGACGTTGAGAAGAGGGAACCGGAAGTGCGAAAATGCTCACTCATTTGTGAGTTTTAAAGACTCATTCCTCCAGCACTTTTTTGAGTAGTAAGGCAATTTGGGCCGAAGATATATTTGTTTTTGCCCAAACTGAATAAGCAAAGGAAGTGAAAAACGTAATTATCTCTGACAATATTCATGGGAAGTCTGGAATTGACACCAGAGAAGGAAAGATGAAAGTTATGTCATCCTACAACCAACCAGTCTATGCTAGAGGGAAGGTGCCACCCTGATTTAAGAGAAAATAGAGCTTGAAGAAAATTAAAGTATGTTTGACAAAACTTACTGGCCGAGTGCAGGAAACCAAGCTAGCTAGTAAGGAAACCATGCTGTACTTGCTGAACTGTGATCTGCAAAAAAACAGATGAGTACATGTCAATGTTTTCAGAACAAAAAGCAGACTGTGTGTCTAATTATCTGGTTGTCAATTGATATCAATTGAGATAAAATCAGATTCAGTGAATTTACCTCAGGCAGGTAGCTGCTCCTCCATCTTTCCTCCACCATTCTTCTGATGAAAATCCATTGATAGTGGCTGGTGATTAACACTTGTTTGTGTTAATAGTCAGTATTAGAAAATGCAGATCAGATTACCGAGGTGATTTGTTAGTGTGAGATGTGTAGAGACACACAAATCAGCTCTTACATAAAAATGTTTATTAGTCGTGAACATGATAAACCGCCTATGTAAAGACACCTTTGAAGAAATGATGGAAAGGGAAAAATAGAAACATTAATTTATTTAATTTCATGCAGATTCCTCCCATGAAATTACCCAGAATGTAGCAATCCTCCCAGTAGTTTAATTGCTTAGAGCATGCATAATTAACTTCTTTTAATTAAATGAGGCTCAGAAGGATTGCCGTAAACATGTAGACTGTGCCACTTGGGACATTTTAACAATTTCAATTAAATACTTTTTTACAGTCAAATATGGAACACAAAGTTAAAAAAATTTGCAAAGATGCAGGCAATTATTATTTAACAGCTCAGGAGCAGCAAAGAGCATTTAACATTATTAATACATGTAATTACACAGTCCATATATTTGTACAACACAGTCTATAATTATCTTTTAAAGATGTTATTGCCATCTATGTTGTGTCCTAACCTGAAAAAATTACTACACTGCAAAACAACCCAATGTTATGACCCAATGTCAATTTCTCTAGGCGTAGATGCTTTGTTTTCAGGGCTTTAGCAGCATTCCAGAGATATAAGGTCATAAGTGCAAATTCCAGTCAAGTTTTTGTGAAAATATTATCTCTCGACTTGAAGCTACAAGCAGAGCATTATCGCTCCCAACGGGTCAAACACTTACCGTAAACGTCGAACTATGTTACTCAGGTGACTTAGTATAAAGGAGGTCAGTATAGGGCTGAGATTGGAGGGTATGGAATAAAAACATGACTTCACCCAATAACTACTATTTGTGTCTTGAGTGATACCAAAAAGTTGACTTATTTTAAGTAATGTACGTAAGTTAGCTAACATAAAAGACTCCCCTTACGTCACCAACGTAACTTATTAAGTGAACTTAATACGTTTTAATTTTTTTTTTTTTTTGCCTTAACCTAGCCAGGAAGTAATATATCTTACCACGTACCTAACATACTGTAATGGCCCCATGTACGTAATGTCCCTAACTTACGTTCACATACGCAACATACTTAACTTATGTGTGTAACAAGTCTACTTATTTTGATCCCAAACCATGATCTTTTTCTTAACCAAGTAGCTGATTACTTTGAAATCTTAAGAGCACAGGTTGCTGTCTATGTTTAGACCTACAGATTGGATGAGGTGAAACTCTTTTCCAAAAAGAAAATGGAACTGCTAAAAACTGCTTTGCATTGGAAGCACTTTCTCATGGAGATTTATTCGATAATTAAAATGTGGCTTTTAAGGCGCAATAAAAAAAGTTTTCCGATGTCAGAACTTGAACCTCGTTAAGAGCCAAACCACTTTGCTTTCTTCTAATAGGATTTATTTAAGCTATTAACGCATACACAAACAACCGTGTGATCCTTTGCAAGAAGCACAAAAACACCGTCACAAGTTTTTATATATGAAATCAGCAGTGCGTATTAAAATAGGTGTTGTTTAGCTGTAATCCAGCGCAAAGAAAACACACTTAATGAACACACTGTAATGCTCATTAAGTGTGAATAGCAGTGAGGCTTGTTTTGGCCTCACTTATATGAGCTCAGTTGGCAGCCTGAACACACTTCAGCGCTGCTTTACAGCCGTCACCTGCTGAGCCGTTGCCCAAGCAACAATTGTGTAAATACCACACTGGCACCTATAGCACGACCGGCTTACATTTTAAGTTGCAGGCAGCGGGGAGGAGAGAGCGGAGGCGAGAGAGAAGCGCTGCGAGCGTATAGAGAGAGAGAGAGAGAGACGCGAGAGAGCTAGATAGCGAGGAGTAGAGAGAGGAGAGAGAGAGAGATCGCTCTATATATATATAGATGAGTAGAACTAGATCTAGCTCCTAGATAGCGCTAGATCTCTCTATCTCTCTCTCTCTGATCTCTCCTCTCTCTATATCTTATGTCTCTCTCTCTCCTCTCTCTCTCTCTCTCTCTCTCTCTCTCTCTCTCTCTGCTTTTCTGCGTCGGCGCGATGTGATCAAACTCACCTGTAAATCAGGAAACTGGAGATTCCAAAGATGATGAGCGCTAAGCCGGATCCCACAGCTACGATACCCAGAACTGGCAGATGACCTGGAAACAGGAGAAGAAGAAGGATTCCTCACTCAGTTGTCTCTCATATGTTCAACAGATGTCCACATTCATATATTTGAATAGAAAAGAAGACGGAAAAAAAGCACTGTGCTGTAAAAAAAACACAGCTGCGATTTCCTGAAGTGCAGCTGCAATCTGTCAACCACACAGCTCTGACATTCCTGATATATATTTACAGCCCTAATGAAGACTAATTATAGCACGTGCTGTAAATCACAGGATAGGATGACACTCATTATCAGGGGATTATAATTTATGACAAAATATGTTTGAAACTGTTCTTTCTGGCATGAATTACAAATAAAATACCTCAACATTATGCTTAAAGGGTCAAAATCGCACAATAAACAAAGATAAAGATGAATTTGAATGATAGTGTATGATATTTTATGGATGTTATTGTGACTTATTTGGGCCACTTTCATAAATTGTGAAAAATCTGATATTGTGACAGCTCTAATATCAACTGCAGGATTTACACAGCTGGAGTCCGGACATGTTTAGCCTAGCTTAGCGACGATAACAAAAATACTGTCAGTCTGCCATTCCTCTGCAGACTATACGCTCCTACAATGTTCTGTAATTCTCCACCAATTGTTTTACAGAGAGAATAGCCCTGATGATAGGAAGAGAGAAACACAAGGATAGGACGGGGGTTAGCTGGACTTGTCTCAATACATGGGACATAATGGAAAATCAAGCCAAAACACCGGGTTCATCACTGATAAGCGTGGGAAAATGTATTTGTTATAAAATTGTGTTTTTCTCTTTAGTGTGTTATATAGGTTTTAGTGCATGTATACGGTCTTCAGAGGCTGAAATCCCAAAGTTCACCCACACACTCCCCCCCTGAAAACACCTCCATTGGACTCCTTTGTTTACTTGCATAACATAGTGACATCAGTATGTAACACTCAAGCTTGTATTGGCTAACGCTCCAACACATTGTACGCGACAGGCTAAAGGGCGGGACATCTCTAAGCGGTTAATCACAACAGAGCCGGCCATCTAACCAATCAGAGCAGACTGGGCTCTGGTTTCGGACTGAAAGCATGTAAACATGTCACAGGAGTGTCACAAAATACAAATATGAACCTGAAGAATACATGCACATGCTTCTTATACAGGTACATACAACTACACACAGTTTTGTTTGTGCACAACATGCACATGCATTTTTGTTATACATATACAAATACACACAGTTATATGCACACATGCAGTTGAGAGGTCCAGAGCGGTGAGGCAGCCAGTCTAGCCGGTGCAAGAGAGCCGTTGGGGGTTCGGTGCCTCGCTCAAGGGCACTGGTGAACTGGCTCCTCTCCAGTACCAGTCCACACTCTGTATTTGTTGGTCCGATCGGGACATGAACCGGCGACCCTTCGGTTCAAAGTCCAACCCCCTACAGACTGAACCACTGCCGCCAAAAATGAGCATAATAGGGCCCCTTTAAAGTGTCGGAGAGGGGGACCTGATTTATAATCTGCGCCAGAATGATATTTATAATTAATGATCAACCCTTCAAGAAATGTCAGGGAACAAACATTAGAGTGGATCGTGTAGGTGTACGACATTTAAAACTGTTAATCGTCAATCTTTTTCCTCATATTTCTGATCACATATTGCCGCAGGTGCAGAAAGCGGCACTAGAGAAGGCGACATCCAGGCTCTCAACTCAGCAGATTATCTGCGGATGGCTCAGGATTTGTGACAGAGTTAGATTTATATCTCCTCCACTAATTATCCCTCCTTCACACCAAAACACATTTTATAATTGCAGTGGTTTCCCTCCTCAGTTCATCATCCGTGACATTTTCCCTGAGAAACTGTCACTCTGTCCATGCAACAAAGACTGATTCTAGCACTGCTTGTTATTCGGGCAAATATTACACTCTACTTTTGATCTGTCACTACGCTGAGAGACAGAGTTGGGATGGATTTGAATGAAAACAACACATTTATCACCACAGCGTCAATGGTAATAACCCAGGCCCTGAAGAGGTGACAGCGATAATATAAACAAAGCATCAGTGCATTGTAATATACTTCCAGAAGTCATTAAGAGTGGGATAATGACTTCATGCAATCTCCTAAAATCAGTGTGTCCATTAGTCAACCTTTAGTGGATGTTTCTAGAAAACTTCAGAAGCAGGTATAATGACTGTAGCAGGTTTAGTGTGTTGTATGATGGATGAGTCCGAGCGGTCATACCATCATTGCAGGAGGGGTCGTCTGTGGAGAACACGCAGGGGGGGTTATCGAGTGGTGGACCCCCGTTGGGCCAGTGGATATTCTCTGTCTGGGACCAAATGATGTCTTTGTTGGTTCCATTGTAGTATGCCACAATCTGCAAACACACAGGGAAACACTCATTTAAATGGAGGAACAAAGACCAAGTTGATGACAATGTTTATCATTTGTTGTGCAACCGAGTGATTACAGATGTCACTTCCAGGCAAGCCGCTGTTCCACAAGCTAACAAAATAAATAATATGAAACCCTGTCTCCTGAAATGTTTTCCTAACTAAGCTAAACTGAATACACAAAAAACTATTTTTGAGAGTATTGAAACATAGTTAGTTAGTATAAGTTAATATTGATTATGGTTTCACACTGGACATGAACGGTGGACACATCAATAACAGATTTTTAATTTTTTTCCTTTCCTATAGTGTGTTATATAGGTCGTTGTGCATGTAAATACTCGACAAAGTTCGCTCTGAGTGAAAAGACAGACTGTATGAGAAAAATAAAGCACTTTCTGAACGTTATAGCATGTAAACATGTCACAGTTGAGGCACAAAATACACATATAAACCTGAATTAGCAGAATAGGGCCTCAAGATGTTTCTCTCAAACACGTATAAGCAATACGTTTCCAAATGTTCTAAAACCATGTTATAACCAGAGCATCCACTGGTTGCTCCTGGGACGAGTATTTCCTAAAATGTAGGAGTATTTAAGAAACATCAATGTCATTTAGCTTTTACTGAGATTAAATAAGTTATATGAATAATTAATAGTGATATTAGAAAAGCTAATTTGAGATAGCATGTCAGTATAATCCAATAAGTAAGTGAGGCAAGATGTCTACCGGCTTCGTCATGCATTACATTGCATTTAGCTGACGCTTTTATCCAAAGCGACTTACAATAAGTACATTCGACCAGGAAGACACAACCTTGAAGAAAACAGAATCATATAAGTACATCAGGTTTCATAGAGCCAAACATTTCAAGTGCTACTCAACTGGCTTTAGATAAGCCAGTCCTTTATTAGTATAAAAGTGCTTCGTTAATAGTTCTAACGCTCGAAGTGGAGTCGAAAGAGATGAGTTTTCAGTTTGCGCCGGAAGATGTGCAAGCTATCTGCCGTCCTGATGTCAATGGGGAGCTCATTCCACCATCTTGGAGCCAGGACAGCAAACCCACGTGTTTTCGCCTGATGGGAACTTGGGTCCCCCTCGCAGCGAGGGCGCAGCGAGTCGTTTGGCTGATGCAGAGCGTAGTGCACGCGCTGGGGTGTACGGTTTAACCATGTCCTGGATGTAGGAAGGGCCAGATCCATTCGCAGCATGGTAAGCAAGTACCAGTGTCTTGAAGTGGATTCTAGCAGTTACCGGAAGCCAGTGAAGGGAGCGGAGGAGCGGAGTGGTGTGGGAGAATTTAGGAAGGTTGAAGACCAGACGAGCCGCTGCATTCTGGATGAGCTGCAGAGGTCGGATGGCACATGCAGGTAGACCAGCCAGGAGGGAGTTGCAGTAGTCTAGGCGTGAGATGACGAGAGCCTGGACCAGAACCTGAGTCGCTTTCTGAGTCAGCTGGGGACGTATCTTCCTGATGTTGTAAAGCGTGTATCTGCAGCAACGGGTTGTAGCAGCGATGTTTGCAGTGAAGGACCGGTTGTTATCTAGGGTCACACCCAGATTCCTGCCCCTGCATACATCAACACAAGCAGAGTTTTCAAAACATCCTGAATAGCTGTGTGTGTGTGTGTGTGTGTATGTATGTATGTGTGTGTGTGTGTGTGTGTGTGTGTATGTGTGTGTGTGTGTGTGTGTGTGTGTGTGTGTGTGTGTGTGCAGGGCCGGCCCTGACCAATTTGCTGCCCTTGGCAAGATTTTAGCTGGTGCCCCCCCCCCCCCCTCCCCCAAATGCAGACACTCACTATGATGCATGCACGGTTGTGGCATGAACATCAAAACAGAAAGATATGGACACAAGATATGTGCAAATGTATTTAGTATCCTATCCATTTGAACATGATTTAAGTGGGGGGTGGACCTAACCTCCTCTTGGGGGGTCCGGGGGTATGCTCCCCCATATGAAACAGAACTGTAAGCAGATTTTCTTTTTCTTTATGGATATTTTACAAATCACTCCCCTTTTAAACTGTATTCTTGTTTATTAATAACAACTTGTTTTACTGTCATATAGTATTTTATACTATAAGAGAATAGATGAAAATCTATTCTCTTGTTTTTTTATAACTATAATGATCATATAAAGGTGTGCCTTTAGTGCCACAGTAAATTCCAATGTTAATAAAAGCTGTATACGTTTTTTGGGAGTTTGATTTATTTTAAATAAACACAAATACAAAATTAAAACCTATAATTGCATACTAAAACCATTATTTCAAAAAAAGAACTATTTCATATAAACCTCTGGTTTTTACTGGGGCTGGGGGGGGGTGCGCCATAGTTTATGGACGCTGTATGCAATATAGGCGTAGTTATGTTAGTATAAGATAATAAGATGTAATTTATTGATCCAAAATCAGGAAATGGTGTTGTTATGAAATACATTTTCGGCGCCCCCCTTTGATTGATGCGCCCTTAGCATTCGCCTAAACTGCCTATGCCAAGTGCCGGCCACAACTGTGTGTGTGTGTGTGTGTGTGTGTGTGTGTGTGTGTGTGTGTGTGTGTGTGTGTGTGTGTGTGTGTGTGTGTGTGTGTGTGTGTGTGTGTGTGTGTGTGTGTGTGTGTGTGTGTGTGTGTGTGTGTGTGTGTGTGCGTGGGTGCTGTTGACGTTACAGCCTCATGAGCAGCATCTGTCGTCCTGCTGTGAAACTCGACTCCTGTGTTTCTAAGCAACCTGAGGAGTTTTTATGTTTTCCTCCCCTGCTCCCAGCATGTTGTGGCATCTCTGCTGAAACCCTGAAGGGCATCACCCCGACAGAGGGTCATCAAAACAATGCAGAATGTGTTTGGTGATGGGAAGAGGGAGGCCTGTCTGAAATAGCTGCAGCATGTCAGTTAGGGGGCTCTGTTTACTGCACCGCGATCACCTATTGCCTGAGCTCACTCTGAAAACCACTATTGCCTAAGGGTCTGTGGGCTGAGAGAGACATGTTTTCTTTTGCAGCTTAAAAAATATAATGGCGGTACATCAACAGCATACATAAAGCTATACAAAACATAGAGATATATGTAGAAAAAAGGGAATATACACTTTACTGTAGATGTGTTTCAGTTTAATTGTCGAGCGAATTTAAGTGAACTTTTGAAATGTTGAAAAAAAGAAATACGAATTAGTTTGGGTTATACTGTCCACATCTTTAATGACAGTTAACGCAGCATACAAAGTAGAAGTTGCAAACAAGAAGCAAGAAATTGAGATAGGTCTTCAGGTTTTATGCTTTCTGGAGACAAATCTCAAAGTAATGATAAACCTGTGAGTTGGATGTAAAAAAGTCAGAATCAATATAGATGTTTTTTATTTTAAAGAAAATTTGGATTGAACATGGTAAAAAACTGTAAATGATAGTGTCTGTCCAAAAATTATTTTTTACTTATAGTGAAAACTACCCTTGGATGATGGTAAGGTAGACTAAAAGCTTTAGGAATCCAAAGTACAACATATAATAAGTACCCTGTATCAAGATTGATGCAAAACAAGTGACATTTGACCTTTTTAGAGAGGTTTAGCAAAAAAAACCTCTGAGGTGATTTGGGTGGAAATGGGGGTTTTACCGTTTCTCTGGAACCCATTGGTCGATTTTGGTGATTGACATCTCTTTCTGACCGTTAGAGCCAATAGAATCGAAGGGGAATCTCCCCACTCACACACATGGTAAAACAAAAAGGTGGGGGCTTGATGCAAAAAGTTTTGCATGAGAGTGAACCTATCTCTCGCTCTGACATCTGAAAACCGAAAAGCAGGTTTATTGCTCATGGATTATCAGAAATCATTTCAAAGGGACACAGACACATTGGATTAACCTATGGATTAACTTCAGCAGCGTTTTTATCGTTTTAATGCCATTGAAGACCACTTTTGACCAGACTACGACACAGGTGAGCCATGTTAGCGTTTTTAGCTACCTAGCGCCATATGTTTTGATGTCTGTTCTTGTTATTATCTCAGAGAGTTCGTATCTTTGAGTGATAATGAGGGTACCCATCGATTCTGTGTCACCTCACGATGTGAAACGATGGGTTGGATGTGCAGCAAAGATAAATAATAAGGTTTTGTGAGTGAATTTCGGTGCAGTCATCTGTTAGCATTTTTCGCTCGTTGCTAATTCAGAGGCTCAGCGTTAGCATTGTGGGGGTTTTTTTGAAGAAAAAAATTAAAATGATCAGTTAGATGACTTTCTTCCCGTTACATGGATATAAAACATTCATAGTTTATTAAATGAACATGCCCTCAGACACTGTTTCCTGCAAGATGTTGCAGGAGGGCCCCGGTATCGAGGGTCTCTCGGGCTTAACAGGTTTTAAGCAATTGACAAGGTTTTATCCCATTTTTATACAGCTTTTCTCATGTGATACTTTAAAATTAGCATTCAAATATAGTTATGGGATCATGGCTCAGCAGCCAAATCTGTGTGGATACCTCACACAGTACACCTAAAAGGGATGATGCTTTCTTTATGGACCTGGCTTCATGTATGATGTACATTTTAAGTAAAACTCCAATAGTAAACCCTTTTGGTTTGCAGGTATTGGCAGTACTAATGCTTATTAAATCTGGAGTCTGACAGGGGGGTCCCTATATTTATTTTATAAATTAAATTGAGCTAACAGCTGCACATCCACTGAGGAACAATCCCAAATGTGGTAATCATGTCATTTATTATGTAAAGACATGCTTCTAGCCTTTTTTCAGTTTCAGCTATTTATAGCAATGCCAGATCAACAGAAATGTAAGATATACATCCTTGTCTTGAATGTTTGCATATACAGTCAGCGTAGTTATCATTTGACAGATTATTGCAAATGTACTAACATGGTAGATGACAATAGATACACAACATGTTTATAATCAGCTGTCAATTTATATGAATCAGCCGGAGTCATTTTGATATTGATATCTTGTTTTATTAGCAGTCTGAGATCCTGTAGCTGAAATCAACCTCGGATGTTTTCAACCCATCTGCTGGCTACTCGGCCGTATAAATGAACCAATTAAAAGCAGAGGATAAATGAGAGCAGGAAGTCCTGACGACAGCCTCTGCGGGCCTCTATGAAATTCTAACTGAAGTCAAATTGAGCACTTCTCCCACCCTCAGACACACACTGGAGCAGTTCACAGCAGTGTTTGCACAGCGCAACATGCACAAATATGTTCATCGGACTGGGAGGGAAATTTGAGGTTTTATGCATCTTATCATTAGAGGAGTCATGACCCCAGAATATGTCCCAGATAGTAAAATCCCTATCGAAGAAACGAGAAGGCTAAGGTTTTACACTGCTCCATTAGAATGAAAACAATTTAGAGTTTGAAAGTCTGATTGGAGTTTAAAGGGACACATGAAGTTAAGGAGCCTTGCATTATGTTGCATTAATGTCGTTAGTATTTGTGACCACAGCTTTACATACGGAGACTGAAATTGACTGTATTAAAGGTCACCTATTATGCAAAATCCACTTTTTCCTGTCTTTTATACATCAACATGTGTCCCCTCTGTGTAAAGAGATTCTGAAAGTTTCAGGAAAAAAAGATCCGCTCTCTTTTTGTCCTGATCCATTTCTATAAAAACCTGTCTGAAAATGAGCTGAGCAGATTTTGGCCACTTTGTGATGTCATAACGATTTGTTGGCTTGTGTAACCATTAGCCAATCAGCAACCAAGGTAACCCCCCCCCCCCCCTCCCACCTTATCACCTGAATCTCCTCCTAGAGCACCATTGAGTTCTTTGTAACCAAATATCTCTCAGAGGGGCGTGGGGAGGGGCTCCTTATTTTCATCTAAAGTAACAGACAGAGAATCAGCACTTTTGAAACAGGGCTGAAACAGAGGGGATTATGGGATGCTGCGTTTAGTATATATCTGAGACCTATACTCTATTGATGAAAAACAGTATAATAGGGGACCTTTAAAGAGTTCCTTTATGGGATAGTTGACAAAAGGTTTTGCAAGGATAGTCAACATCCAAAATTCAGCGTCTATTATCCCATATATTAAAATCTGTAAAACACATTAAACACAGATCATATTATCGAACAATAACCGTGAAAACTCAACTTACCCCGTACTCTCCCGTCTCCTGATTGGTCATCGCCCACAGGTTGACGTCTATATCCCTGGCATTTTTTTGGTCTGTGGTAACAAGTCCCGTCACTCCTAAAAACACATATCATATATAAACATTACGGGTGTGAGACGTATATGTTTCTAATACAAACTGATATTCTTGTATTGAGTTTGCAAGCCAAAAAACAAACAAATATGAGTCAGGATTTTTGGACTTCTAGTTCTATTGCCTTGAAGGTTTTATGCGTGAAATAATGAATGTGGAGATTTTAAGGTTTGTATTACGACATAAATTAAGTCGTTAATATACATCGTCGGAAATTGGAAGCTTTTAGATTTCATTGAAAAGGAAGCTGCTAAAGGAAGTGGATGAATAAATTATGTTAGTCGTCGTTATTGCGAAAAACTAGTCTACCCCTTAGCTTTGTGGAAGGGACAAGAAGTCATGTGCTAGTGGTCTAGCTAGTTTATGGCTTTTTACTACTGCCTTAATGCTTCAAAATGCATACAAGTGGTGTTCATTTGAAGATTATCTTGATGAACGAAACAGCTGAAGGAGCCAGGGCAATGCTAACTTCCAATGTGGGCTTAAAACTGTACAAATCCACAGAGCATCAGTTTGGCTCATAACATTGATTTATTTGCATTTTTATTACACCACAGTTTCTTATTGAGCTTTATCCATCTACAGAAGAAGCATGAATTCCAGCATTATCCCTTTATAGTTTTATACTGCTGATCAATCAAGTAAAGCTTAACAATAAGATGGGCTGTGATTTCTAAGATGAAAAAATATACTTTTTCAGCTGGTAGTAGATATTTGAAAGTTATTTTCCATCTTTATCGTTACATTGTCAAAACATCCACAATCGGTTAAAGTTTCTATTGTTATTTCTCAACATCGACTGTATATTCTTGGTTTATTTCCCATCATGATGATGATCAAAACAATCTTCAAGCTGTATGATAATATTTTTATTATCATACATTTTACCTCCTTGTGTCTATTAACCTGACAAAATGTTATATTTTGCTGCATGTACCTTTTTAAAGTTATTAACAAATAATCTTTGGGGAATTTCTTGATGTTTTTAACTTCTGATGTGTCATTTTGTAAAGCACTTTGAGTTTAGCTTTATTTATTATTATTATAAGTAGAAATGTTTGTGCCAAATCTAAAGATATTCCTCGTCATGTTCCTGAGATATCGAGAATGGGACAGACAACCGTAACACATAATACAATAATAAGTTTAAGTCTGTCAAAATGTTACACAACATTTGCTCACCCCAGAATCTGCGGTTCTGCGTCCTCATCGTAATGTTGATCCCATCGTTCTGCGCCCCGCCGTCTGCCAGCGTTTCCTCCAAGGCCATCGCGTAAAGAACAAATCCATCATAAAAGCTGCCGGCGATGTAGTCCTTCTGCAAACAGGGAAACATCATTATGATTACCAGCAGCAACAATGATTTAAGACCTAATGATGGAATACAAAATTACACTTTTAATGGAGGAATTTCCTATCCTTCAGCCAACATTCAAATAGCTGCTTGTATAAAAAGATGATCACGTAAAAGTACACAAAAAAATGTATTCCTTCTAATGTACTTTTGTGAAACTCCCCTACTCAAAAGTTGAGATCAAAGCCGTAATAAAAGGGAAAGTATTATTTGCTAACGTTAATGTGTCAACATCATTACTGCTCCCAATTACACAGCACAGTGGGGATTTTGTTTGCACATCTAATAAAAGATTAAAGAGGTTATAATGCTGCTGAGAACGCGTACTGTTTTCATTGGCTGTTATTTACCAATGATGGTTCCAAGTGCACACCGAAATCCCTCTGAGCTCTGGCATGGAGTTTTTTCTGGAAGTCTTTGTACTCGGGATTATCAGGAGGCCGATACGTAATGACGAAAACAGACTGGAGGAGACACACAGAGGTAAAAACATTTAAAAAGAACTACAACATCATGTCATATGGGATCAATTCTCGAACAGTAAAACTCAAAAACTGTAAAATCATGTTATTATCATGTTGGTTTTAGCAGTCAAAAATGATCAAATCGGCAAAATACATATTTTGACTCATTGAGCAAATCTCAATCTATACACTTAAGGCATTGTTTGTGACACCTTTTAGTTGTTTGTGGTTGGTGTTACAATCTGTTAACTGAACAAGTAGCTAAAAAGCCTACAAGCTAACGGTTGTTAAACTAACGGTCAAAACAAAGCTAGCAGTCTGCTAGTCTGCTCTGCTACGTTTCGTCCCCCCAAGAACTTTGTCATATATCTCTTCATCTGTTATCAGAAACAGACAGTGAATGAAAACACGTGCTCTGTAAAAAAAAAAAAAAGCTACATTTTTACAAGATAAGTAAAAGTCAGCTAAGATTAAGTTAAGTTAAGTTAGCAGTTGTGAAAGCCTCAAAATGGATGTTTGCCGTTTCCTTTCCCCTAAAGCTGTCAATTGAACTTCTAGAAATAATTGTGACCATACAATGAAATGAAAAGTCCTAAAACATGACTGATATTATACAGTAACATCCTAGTCCAGTCATATACAAGACAGTTAGTAATGCATTTAATTGTTTCTGCTTGAGGGTCAATGCTAATACAGATATAAGCATGCTCTGTCTAACCAAAGCTAAAATCAACAACCTTTCATTATTTTATAAAGACATCGTGTAGTCAATGACCATATAACTACCAGTGCTTTGTAATGTGATCAGCAAAGATTAACATGTCAGCCTTTGATATGTAAAATGGGAACAAATCGCTGTATCACCATATGAGTAGAAGTTTTGGATGGAGAAGTACATTATTATGCCAGACATTTCAGTCCAAATATGTGTTCGAATGTCCTTTGAAACTGTTGATATATGTGCTGCTATCACACAACAAATATTTGTTTTAGGCCTTTTTAGAATATGATTAAGCGTCGCTCTCAACTGGAAGAACTATAGATCGTTTTTCATGTAAGAACAGTTATTGGATCCCCACCACAAACATCCACATGCAATTAAAGCACTGCCATAATGAGCTTGCAGACAAATTAACGCCTTGCATGATCAGCAAATGTAACTTTTTTTCTACAGACATAAGGTGAGGAGGAGTTCATATTGAGACAAACAGACAGCGATATTCCTCCGTTTGAAGCTAAAGCTGTTTAAGTCATGATGTCTCCATTCTTAAAAATGCTTTGTTCTTGTATAAATCCCACCTTTCTAAATAAAAGTAGATATTATCACACAGTATCATGGATGTGTGTAGGTGTGTTTAAAGTAGCCGTTTGAAGAATTTTCAGATAATACTGTACTTCAGTAAAAGTGTCCGTTCCCAATCATTGTTTTCACTTCCTTTGAAGGAAGTTAAGAATCAGTCATTTGCATTTAACATGTAAATATTGCAATGCTTTATGCCTTTAACATATTAGAAAAAATAGTAAAAATGTTAAGACTAAGAGGGTTTGAGAACATTTAATTACTTTAAAACGGAAAGCAAAGAAATACATACATTTCCATTTCATTCTTATGTTAATGTTTCACTTGTTTTAAGCCTTTTAGTCAGGCCATTATGACAGAAATGTTCACCATGCCTGAGATTTATATTCACGAAGCCACTCTCCATCAAACCCTGAATTAAAGAATTAAGTAAAGGCATGTTTGACATTCAAGGAGATAGATTAGACGAAGCAACACGTGTGCGCCCACTCTCTTATGTCTCATGCACTCATTTAAAAAGGGCTGAATAATGTCCGATGAAACACATCCCCTCCATTTATTAATGTAATCTCGAGCCTTAATGTGGTCGAAAGGATTGAGGGCTCCTTGTCCTTTGAGAGACATCATGTGATTACCATAAAAGCTTCCCATAAATATGAAGAACCTTTGTGGAAAAAGTGATATTTAATTAAAGAAAATTGATTTTGAAAGTATTTAACTAGCACTTCTAATTTGGATTTAAGGAGTTATTCAGTAAGTAAAGCCTGATCGAGATTATGGGATTTAGAGAGAAAATGAGAAGAAGCAGGAATAAAATATGCATCGTCAGGGACATCAATTTCTCATGCCAAATTGTGGTTTCGGTCTTCTATTATTTCCTGCCTCCAATTACAAAGCGGGTGAAACTCTGACAGTAGAAAGAATGCGAACACTGTCTCAATGTATCACTTTAACATATGCATGCTTGTTGCCAAACACTGTGTGTCTGTGTGTGTTCTGTGTGTGTTTCACCTTGAAGACCTTGATGGGATCGGCCCAGTCGAGGTCGGAGTTCTGCCACGGTTTCCCTTCGGCCAAGCTCTCCGCAAACACGTCCAGATAGAAAATAGCGTAGTTTTCTGGGTCCTGGATCTCGCTCTGAAACAGTTTCATGATGCTGAGGAAAGTCTCCAGGGGCCCGCAGATGTACACAACTGTAGAGAAAACAACAATAAAACACATTTATTAGTATTTGTATTGAGCCAAAGATTAAACGTTAGGCCTCTTTTCCATTTTCACACAAAAAAACGATTCTTGTAAATTCACAAATATGTTCCGTAAATGATAAAGGGTTGAATTTTGAGAAACATAAGTAAAACAAGAAAGGCAACGCAGGGACAATGAGCGAAATAAATGATTCAATGTCAATCTTTAATTATAACCATTATTTGCAACCCAAGATAAAATAATCACAAGTAAACACTACAACTTAGAAACTCCTTTGTGTTAAGTAAAAAAACAACAGAAATGTAAGTAAAGTAAACAAAACAATTATGTTCATCTTAAGCACTGACTTCTTCAAAAGGTTGCTTTTCATTAAACACGTTTAAGAATTATTGGATTCAATTTCGATTTCCAAACGATGTCAGCAAGGCGACATATTGAGACTTTTATTTTTAAATCAAATTTGAGCAAAACTGTCATTGTCTATAGATCGCATAAAATAAGATAAGAAGTACTTTATTGATCCCTATTTGGGAAATGTTTGCGTTGCAGCAGCATAAAAATACATGGTATTGCACATTAAAAATTAAAAGACTAGAAATAAAATATAAACATCTCAATAGAAATAAAATAGCATTAAAAAGGTCGAAAATATACATGTTGAATTACAAATTTACAGTAACAAAATATAAAGCAGGATATTATATATACATTAAGTATGTGAGGCATGGAATATCCACTGCTTTAGAGAATCTGATCCACCTTCTGCCCCAAATAATTGCATGTAATTAATAACAACAAAAATCTTTACAATGTTTTCGGGAATTACTACGCTATCAGAAATCATAATATTGCAATACTCAATGCATCAATATTTTCTTACCCCACTAGTACTCTCTTATAGTTACACTCAAGATAATCATTAAAACAGGCTGAAATAAGGATATAACAATGGTAAAAATACTTTATTTAGGTAAACAAAACCTTCAGGTGTTGACAATAGACAACAATTGCTTAACAAAATAGAGATTTGACCGTTGTTCGACGCATGCAAAGTCACAGGCCACATTTACACCACAGGAGTTGACACACTGTTCTGAATTTGTGTCCAGATCTGAATTAGTTTGAACACCTGTTTATTTCTCGTTTCAGCAGTAAGCCTATTTGATTATTTACACTCACAACAAGCGGTAAGCGAATAAATGCCAGATGTAAGGCCGTGTGCCGGGCCAGCTCACCATCTGCTCAAAGGTCCACTGGAGCAATGTGTGTCAGATCATTTCTGCAACCCCTCTAACTGACCAATAGTATCTGTTAAAACCAGAGTCCAAAGACATTTTTCACCTTTTCTAGTAGTTACACATCTTGAAATCAACAGTGTTACACATATAGTGGATAATACACTTGGATCGAGATATTAAATATCCAGCCAGACATTTCAATCCACATTTTTTTGCCTCAGGTGACCTTTGATTCTGTCGACATTATTGCTGCTTTCACAAAAACAAGTTTTTGACAGTTCTGGAAGTCCTCAAACTTTGCTCTTTTGCTCTATGTACTTTTCGAGTGTTGCAAATGTTGGATTTAAACAGATGCCAGGGTTTGCCAGAAAATGTTTTCTCCCAAAATAAGCCACAAATCGTGATGTTGGATCAGAGGACTTCTCAAAGTGGCAATAACCAAAGGAACCAAGGAAAGGGACTCAAAAGAAACTATCCTACCAAGAAAAGCAATGGCATCAGACCTTTCATCATTTGCCCAAAACCAACACATGTTTACTTTAAATTGCCAAAGCCCTTCAGCAGGAGGAGGAGAAAGTCATGGACGGATTGATCAACAAAATGTTGAACGTCAACACTTTAAAGTTTACTGTTTCCAATTGACTGCCACTTGGTACCTCTTTGGCATCATTTTTCAACATAAAGGTAGTCCTGATTGACTTCAAACACGTGGCTAATGTTGCCAATTCAAACAAAGCTACTCTGTTTAGGAAAATATTGTGGTTGGGGTTAAATATGTACGTTTGTTACGTTAAAATTGAAGTTACGTATGAACCCGAGATGCATAAGTGATAAGTTACGTACGGTAGTCTCGTCAGATCAGTACTACTTGTCATGATCCTGTTTTCAAGGTAATCTGTTCCTTGTTTTTATTTAGAAGTTTTCTCAATCTGTCATATCTGTGTTAACTTCCTGTCTTTTTATCCCCAACTGTTTTGATTGTTCGTCCTGGCCTTACTAGTTCCAACGGTGCCCCATTAACCCTGCAGCTACCTGGCCTCATGTATACCCACACTTTATTCCCCCATTAGTTCAGCTTCTACTTAAGTTTTCTCTTAGTCATTGTCAGATTCTCGTATGTTGTGCAACACAGAGTTTTGTTTTCTGTCTACTGCTCAAGTTCCCGTGAAACTATTGGTACTATTTCCAAAACCCAAGTTTCAACAACACTAGGAAGAGAATCCCAAGTTCACAAATGTTAAGTTTAAACACAGAGCTGAACAAGACCGTTGCCAACTTTTTCTTTGACAACGTTCCATACCTTTTGGTTAATAGGCTAAGAAAAACTATTGGCACATTTTGGTTGGCATCTAAAAAAGCATTGGATTTCAGAACATAATGTCTATTCAAACAGGAACACACAGTTTAGCTTTCACCTCAATTAGACTTGTTCAAGGACACTGGTGCAGGAATCGAGACTTCTGTTACAAGCTCTGACAGTGTCTCTGCCCGTTCCTTCCACCCTGCCACCTACACCTTCCTGCTGTTGAGTCATGAATAAAAAAAAACATGGCATTATTTTCACTCTCAGTGTATGTCAGAGCGGCTGCTGCCAGCTCCCAGGCAGTCCTTCCAGTTAGCAGACATTTCCTCATGTGTGAGACCAAAGTCGGCTGCTGCTTAGACCCCAACCCTTGTCCCGTCCAACAAGGTTCTCCGTGCCAAGGAGTCCTGCTGTCTCCTGGAGCACCTCCAAAATAAATGTGCTGCACAGCCGGGGGAAAATGTCCTCCTATGTTGTAGCAGTCGCCAATATATGGACCTGCCGCGGCTTCACTCCATACAAAAGTACATTAAATTGTTTGGTACAACTTGTTCCACCACACAGACTCCAGTATGATAATCAGTGCTGATCCGCTACACTGCAGGCTGGTTATGAAGTCCAATATTGAAGAATAGTATATAACCGTATTTCATTTGTACCTCCACTACCTGTTGTTTTTTTGTCTTATTGGGCAAGATATATCAAAAACTTGTTGACAGATTTCTACGGTCGACCAAAGAAGTACTTTTGTATTGTTTTCTCAATATTGCAGGAGACCAAACGTACTTTTCCGCATTAACTACTGGACTTTACAACCTGTGATTTTGTCGTTGCAATGCGAATTTGGCTGCTGAATGCAAAGAATATTTTTTAAACATTTTCTGTTATAAAACACAAACACAAAAACCCATCAATATGACAACGTGAGAGCTCTCTTAGTTCTTTCTCCTGGACAACAACAGTCTGCCATGCTTCAAGATAATGATTCTCCAGGACTTTGCAAAAAGGAACAATGGGATGAGGCAAAGAATTATCCAAATAGTCAAAGATTATTCATGAAAGCTGAAAAACAGAGCGTATGACGTTAAGAGCGATCTTTTTTCAGCGTTCCACACTTCCTTTTCTAAAGATAATGTCTGAAGTGTGGAAATAAATATTACAACTAAGTCCAAAGGGAATACTTGTTGCTGGCTGTTGCTAATATATTTCCATGTGGTTGTATTCCATTTCCATTTTTTGTTTTGTATTTATTGATCGATTAATTGTACTTTCTGTTATTGGTTCCTTTTTGGAGTCCAACATTCCTACATAGGACTCTGATTACCTTTAGATGTATTCATATGTCACAGGGCAAGGTGCAGCATGTTTGATTATATTTAAAGTTTGATGTTTACTGCTCTAGAGCAGTGTTTCTCAAACTTTTTCATACCAAGGACCACTTAACCAATAAAAAAACACTCGCGGACCACCTAACTCCACAAATATCCAAAAACACATCGTTTTTTTACAAATCGCCTGAAAATGGTACCAACAAGTGGCAACATGTGTGATGAAGGTGTTTATCTGGGCTATATCATGCAATCGAAAGTTAAACTTAAGCTCGCTCCATTGCGGAGATATTCCCGCGAGAGTGCGAAAAACTTAAATTACTTAATTAATTTCAAATGTGAAATGTTACCAATATACTCACGGACCACTAGGGGGCGCTCACGGACCACCAGTGGTCCGCGGACCACACTTTGAGAAGCACTGCTCTAGAGGTATACAAGTCTTTAAGTGACATTTTGTAAGATTTGGTATTTTTATGATAACACCCCTGTTACTTCAGAGTAAAATTCACTGGATAATTATCTGACAGAAGCTAATTTGTTAGCAGTAGACATCGGTTCCATCACAGACCTCTGTAAATCAAAGAGAGTAAAGACGGAGCAGCCAGACGATTTTGGGGGGAAACATAGAAACATTTTTCTCCGTAAAAGATGATCCAGATTCATCCATTTTAAAAGCCTCCCAACAATCCCAGCCAAAAGTAGTTTTCAGAGTTTGCAATCTGTTTAGTTGTAAAACCGCCGTCTAATGCATCGCAAACTTCATCCACAAAAACGATCATGATTACCAAGTGAATTTAACACTTCTCTAACAGAATCAGTAAAAAGTTCTGAAATTAGAAGAAAAAAAACACTTTATTATCAAGTTTTGAAAAGAAGCTAATTGGTGTTGGAATTGCCAGATTGTCCTTTTAACCCTCCTATTGTCTTCGTTTCCCCCCCTTACTTTGGTGTTTGCGGTCAAATTTGACTGGTCCTGTTTTAACTGCTATTACATTAACACAAAAAACATTAATCATCACCAAATGTCTTAGTGCCCCGGCACTTATTACCCCAGGGCACTAAGTACAGATCGCGTTCACACTGGAATAAGTTCCCTGAGGGAAGGTTACGCAAATGAGCCGCTGACGTCACCTCGTCTTCTTCTGCTTTGGATTTACTGGCAGGCCGCAAACCAGGGTGCGAACTGGAGGGGAGCAGGGGGAGCTATATCTCCCCTAGTGGTGACATGAGCTCCCCTGGGAACATGGTTTGTGAAATTTGGGGGGAGCTCTCTAAAATACTGATATGATGACCAAATCAATTCCATTTTGGGCATGTTTTTTTTTTTCAAAGGTGTAAAATAAGTGAAAAATTATATTTAGAGTTTATGATTCATGAAAAAAGTGTCGCCTGCTTGCACGCTGCCCGCAGCTCCACGCACTACCCACTCACTCACAAGCTCGTTTAGTTAGCACTGCATGTTTACCAGGCATTGTTGCTGCTGCTGACATGTCGAAAAGAAAAAAACAACTTACCTTGGGCAATTTCTTTAAAAAGACGGCCAAACAACCTGATGATCAAGAAGACCAACCGAATGTAGCTGGTGGTAGCACATCGTACGTTGTGACTGCTGCTACAACAGAACCGAGAGAGGAGGGAGCTAACGTCAGTGCTAGTGCTAACTTGACAGCTAACGTTAACTTGGGGGCTGAAGAGACACAAGAAGACGAGCCAAGAGAAGCTAACTTGATGACTACAACTACCAGTGGCGGCGGGTCATTAGGGGCAGGTGGGGCACAGCCCCACCTAGTGTCAGAAGAAAGTATTACAAATAATGATTACAAAAAAATACTAAAAAATAAATAAAAAAACATATAAAATATATTTTAAGGTCATGTTTAATAATCTGATTCGTCTGTACATTTCTGTTTTAGTCTGTGTTCTTCTAATTAGTGTCTAGAGTGCCGTTTTGAGCTGTTTAGAGCCATGTGGGACAAAACCCGATCCTGCCCTTCCCTCTCACAGTCTAAGTGAACGGTGATTGTAAAAACTACACTGCGCATGCTCAGAGTATTTTTCTATTGAATGTGTGTGGCAAAAAAATAATGACCGTAGGGGCAGAGTGCTCCCATCCCCACCATACGTCATCTCACATAATTCAGAATTGATTGGCTGTAAGTACTCACGTGTGCAGTGCTGCGAAACGTCACGTGTAGTTTGAAGAGGAGACGAGAGAGCAGCATATAGCTAACATCACCAGCGATTAAAAGAAGTAAAAAACTGAAAGAAAATGAATGAAGTTGACCATTTACTGGAGCACACATTTGAGACACTTAGTCTCGGAGAGAAACTGGAGGTAAAGCGCCTCGGTGCCCACCATCCACCGGATTTCCAAATGGTCCAGACTGCGGGCAAAGTTTAAACGTGGGTTTAACGCTGAGTGGTTTGCTAAAAAGAAATGGCTAACGGCGAGCATCCAGAAGAATTCCCTCTTTTGCTTTCCTTGCCTGCTTTTTGGTGAAGATCAAGGTACTTGGTCGAGGACAGGTTACAAGGACTTAAAGCATCTTTCGGAGAGGACAATGAAGCATGAGAGCAGCAACAGTCATTTGGAAAATGCCGTAAAATTGGGATTACTTGGAAGGGTGAATGTTGCAGCTCAGATTGACAGCGCCTACAGACGTGGCATTGATTCTCATAATAGGAAGGTGGAAGAAAACAGGTACGTGCTTGGTCGGATCATCACCTGTATTAAACTGTGTGGGAAATGTGAGACAGCACTGCAGGGCCACAACGAGTCGGCGGACTCTCTGAATCCAGGGATATTCAGGTCAATTTTCGAGACAATGTGTGAGGCTTCAACGGCACTACGAAGCTCAGCTTGTTTTCAAAGGGACATCAAGCACCATACAGAATGAACTCTTGGACTGCATGTATGATGTGTACAGGGAGGAAATAGCCAAGCAAGTGGACAACACATCATTTGTTGCCGTTCAGGCCGACGAGACAACCGATGTCTCCTGTAAATTGCAAATGGTGATTGTGCTGCGATACATTATGCCTGACCTCACAGTTACAGAGCGTTTTTTGGAGTTTGTGGAAGTAAAGGACAAAACTGGTGTAGGTCTCTCTAACAGCATCAAGGCTGTTCTGGAACCCCTGAAGCTGAAAGAAAAGCTAATCGCTCAGACCTATGGACGGGGCGGCCGTCATGAGCGGGTAACGTGCGCGGGGTACAGACGGTGATGAAGGAGACGTACCCAAACGCTCAGTTTGTTCACTGCTACGCCCACCAACTGAACCTGACCCTGCAGCAAATGTGTTCAGCAAGGATGAGCATCCTGAAGGTGTTTTTTGCAGATCTAACTGCTTTTTTCCCACTTTTTTCTCCGGTGCTCCAAAACGTGTTGCAGCTCTTGCAGAGGCAACACAGAGACGCATACCACGGCCACCGGCTGTGAGATGGAACTTTAAAAGCAGAACTGTGAACGCGGTTTGAGAGACCCGAGATGCACTACTTCAGTGTATGAAGCATATACGCGCACAACCAGGATGGGATGCGGTCACCATAAGTGAGGCATACGGCCTGTCAAAGAAACTGCGGGACCGAGCATTTATGCAGCTCCTGGAGTTTTTTTCGTTGCTTATGCCAGAAGTGGATGTTCTATACAACACTCTGCAAAAACGAAGCATCGATGCACCTGGGATCAACAGCGCGCTCTGCCGTTTCAAGGAAAATGTTCAGAAAATGAGGCAGAAAAACTGATGCATGGCCGCCACTGCTCATGATGGAACAGACGAGCCAGGCCGACGAGTCAGCAGCCACAGCGCCGGTGATGAAGGAGGCTTGTGACACAGTCATCTCACAGGTGGGAACAGAGGTTCTCACAGAGTGACCATTTGATCGCCTGCAAAGGTTGTTGACAGCTCATTCTTCCCACAGCATGTCCTGTCATTTCCTACACCTGAGCTTGACTGCGCCGTGAAACTGTGGCCTGCGTTGGGAAACAAGGAGAAGTTGAAGTCTGAGCTGACCACGCTCTACCGCCACAGTGAGCTTCACACTGGAAACACTGCCCTGTCTCTGTTGAAATCCATTCACGAGAACAACTTGGAGGAAACGTTTGCTGAGACTGTTATTTTGGTCAAATAATAGTGACAACTTCCGATGACGACATCCGAGTCAGAGAGGAACTTTTCACCCTCAAAGGATAAGACTTTCACTCGCAACACCATGGGACAGCCGCGACTTAACGCATTGGCATGCTTTCAATTGAAAGCCAGTTGATCCAGCAACTACAGGACTTCATCCCCAAAGTGATAGACACATTCTGTCAGAGGAAGGACCGCCGTTGCCGCTTTTCTTTTCAAGTGAGCCTTCAGCTTTGGTAAGTTCATTTATGTCTATATTTTGTTGATCTTCTGTGTTTTGCCTCTGCTGGATCGATTGATATTGTGACCTCGATGATGAGTGTCTGTGTTTTCCTTATATTTACAGTCTATGGTGTTTTAATGCTAAAGCATTACGGTTGTTGTTGTTATTGTTAAGAATTACTTTGTGATGGTGACCTTTACTCCATGTATGAAGGTGCATTACTATGATATCCCCACGCTGTGTACGTAAATGTATGCCCTCACAGTGTTGCTCCTGTGGTCTTCAGTATGTAATTTGACACTACCCCTCTCTCTCTCCTCCCCCCCTCTCTCTGTCCCCCCTCTCTCTCTCTCTCTCTCTCTCTCCCCCGACCTCTTTCTGCCCCCCCAGTTTTGCACACCTAGAAACGCCACTGACAACTACCATAGTAGAGGTCGAAGGAGATGTGGAAGAAGATGATGATGATGCTGCTGATGACCACCCCACCTGTTCTTCCTCTTCCTCCCTGCCTGCTGCTCGAGATGGGGGGGGCGAAGTTGCTGCGGTGGTCCCGCGGCCGCAGGCTGGCTGGACCAGCCAACAGATCACACGCCTCCCATGGCTGTTCTCCAAGGATGGATGCATAGGCTGTACTCTTTGCAGGGATGCTAAAAGCCTTCTCCTCAGTAGGGCTACTGATAAAGGATTATTTATTATCAAGTTGATTGAAGTTTGCGTAGCCCATACATGCTCGGGAAATCTGTTGACATGAACATGATCCATCGGGACGTTTCATGTAAATGTAGACCTGTGGCACCACCCCGTGTGCAACAGATTTTCTCTTTATAATAGGCCTATGTCTGTGCTGTTGCTATTAATGCACGGATCAGCATTTACCCCCCCCCGCGCAAAAAAAAATCCCGGCTCCCCCGGAGACCGTGGTATAGTTCGCACACTGCCGCAAACCACTTCACGGCGTATACTGCCACCCGAAGTCCCCGGCCGGAAGTCCCTGGAGTTGGGGACTGGCTTCAGTAGAAGCTGCTGGGACTCCCAGCAGCTTCTACTGAAGCCTTCCGAGTAAATCGCCAGAACGCCGACATCTCCTCATCTCCACTGCTCCCATGTTTTTTTTTGTGTTGCCATAAGTTATTCTCTCTCCGTTGGTGCACTGGGCTAATGCTAATGCCAGCAAATACAATGGTGGCTTCAAAAAACTTTTCAGAGTTTTACGGGGCATGGTTTTCAATTCGCCCAGCCAATAGAAATTGGTACTTTTTTGGTATCACCTCTCTAGCAGGCACTAAAAATGGGGGTAATTGTTCCCGGCACTAAGTACTCTTTTTGGTGTGAACGCGACATAAGGGGTACTAATGGCACTAAACGGGAAAAGTACTCCGGTGTGAACGCGCCTACTGAACATGTATTGCGTGTGGCCAGGTGTGATCCATGTGGGGGGATGGGCACATAAGAGCGGGAAATGTGTCAAATTGTGTTGTGTGTGTGTGTGTGTGCCAGGTGTGTTTCACATGGGGGGATTGGGCACATAAGGGGGGGGGGTCACATCTAGAGTATGTGTTTTTGTGTGTGTGTTTTATCTGATCCGGATGGTTACTAATTCCTTTTCTTTATGTCGGTCATTTTTGACCGGGAACACCATGGGTGTTACAAAGTTGACTAAATCGTCCAAAATTCAATGAAAGTGGTGATCAGCAATTTTATATGTTCAAATGTCTACTGTGAAGGATATCATGAAGCCTTAATGCAATCGAATGTAAAACAAAAAAGTTATGATTGATGAAAGTAGTAAATCGGTCAGATTTGACCCGAAGACAACAGGAGGGTTAAGAGTTAAGAGATGAACACTCAAAAATATCTAGATTAACTGTTAGTGTGGTTTGCAAATTGTGACATTTCACTGTTTTGGAAGGCTCCATAGATAACAACAGGCAAGTGCACAAACAGAAAGCAAACCAATTACTTCACTCAACGTGTATTTGTTACAGCTGGAATGTGTTTGACTTTCTAACACGACACTGTGTCATGTTTGTCTTCGAGCAGAATCCTTTTCAAAGACGATTATCCTCCAGCACTTTGTTGCTTTATGCTCGTATCTGTCTGGGGGGCTTTTACGGCTCTGTTGTAAACTACACGACATAATGCTCTGCCTCTGCGTTTGTTGGCAAAAGGTTTATCTGTGAAACAACACCTTAAACTCTAACCCTTAGCTTCTGTAATTACACAGAGGACACTCTTTTCATCACTGACTGCTCCCTACAAACTGGCAAATGTACTTGAAAAAACTAAATGAAAAACCATAACACGGCCTGATATTTCCTTCCACTTCTTTTTGCTAATAATGGACTAAAAAGCATTAAGGTGAGAGTGTCAAAATGTGATGGGAGATGGAATATATTCAGTGTTCTGAGTGCTGCTTTTATCTCACACTGCACCAGAGATAGCAAACAGGCTCCAAACCTTCACTTAAAGGATCAGAGAACAATACAGATACTTTTGGTTTTAAAAATCCATATATCTGAGATTCCTGCTATGATTTTCAGTTCAGCTGAAAGGTAAAACTCTCCTCTACAGCGCAAGAAAAGCACTGTCTAAAATGGATTGTGGCTTTCACATAAACCGTGCCCTTCTGAGTTGTAGACATTTAGAAAACAGCCATATTCTATCATGTTGCCTATGGAGAATAACCCTGTTGACTCCACCATCCATCCACTATGTGTTATGCTTGTACCCCGTCAGTGGCAAATTCACACTTTTTTTCAATCTAATAACAATACTTCCTCATCCATGCTACATTGATAGAGTTGTTGTTTACTGTAAAGTCCAAATTTACAGTCATTTAAGTGCAAAATGTCCTCAGTCTGGATCCCCAAACAGATGTTCAAGGTAAATAGAGAAGGACTTGTAATGGCTTGAACATATTGACCTTATGATGGCGCTGGATGACAAGTCGGGGATCACCACTTCATCACAACACAAACCAACTAAAACGATATAAACAATTAAACTATACATCAAGTTTTTTGTTTGATTTAGTGTTTAATGTTAGCATGATAACACCCTAAACTTAGATGGTGAACATGGTAAACGCTAACACCTGCCAAACATCAGCATGTTAGCATTGACGCTATTAGCAATCTGATGTTAGCATGATCACCCTCACAGAGCCGCTAGCAGGGCTGTAGACACTGTGTTCAGACTACCAGTCACAAAGCAACAGGATACAAGACATTTTTAATTAAAGCCGGTTGAATAAAGATCAAATCTGACCCCAAACAGCCACTAAGCCCCCTTATATTAACATACTATTCCTGTTCTGACTACTGGGGCCACACTGGCCCGGGAGATTGTTTGGTAGCTTATAAAATGTAAATTCAGAAAACAATTTCCAGCAGTCAGAAGGAGTCAAATACAATTCTAAGGAGGAATAACATAAAGCATTATATAAGGGAAAATACTCAAATTAGATTCATAAAAACGTAAGTAAGTGTCATTGGTTGCTTCCCGCATGTGCATTTTTCCAGGTTCAAAAACGAGGAATTTGAGGAATTAGAGGTGGTGGTTATGGGAGGGGGTGTAAAACTCTGCAAAAGCAAGCAATTACTTGGTCATCTGTCAAAGCTTCAACGATGTGTAGCTTCACTTTAAAAGCCCCCGTTTTCCTTTCCCATCCCTGCTCAGCCTCTCGCCGTTTGAACCCAACCGTGGGGTGACTTTACAGCGCTGATAGCCCAGAGGTTATCTGATGGGAGAGAAGTGAGATCAACGCCAAGCCGGGACAAGCCCTGACAAAACCATTAGCTTCCGTGACCTCCAGCTCACTGCGGTAGTTCCATAATTCATTTGGGAAAGAGGGGGGGTGTAAACGGAGGGTGTTTGGCGCCTGGCACCTTTCACCTCTTCCCCTTGCTGCTGCGGAACCACCCTTTAATTACCTTTACTCTGTGCTTATTACATTATTTGTTGATGCTGTTACTGTAACAACAGGTTAAGCAGTTTAAAACTCTTGTTTGTCTCACAGCGCCAGAAACCACAAGAATTACTGCTTGGACCAAATTTTGCTCTGAGATGTTGAGTTGTTTCCAAATGTGATTGCCTCCAAACGCTCCCAGGACTAAAGGGAGATACATATTTTTGAAACACACCCATAGCTGGTCTACAGAACACAAGAATTCAAAGAAGAAATGGTTTGAAAGCACATTTGCTCAAACTGAACACTTCATTATTGGGGTTTAGTTTAATTTAGTAAAATGTTTCCACCTTTACTTAGAGGTTTACCACAACAACATTACACAGTGAGTCTATTCACATTGCCCTAAGTGTTTTTAAGATAACTATCTGAACCAGAGGAGCAAACATGTTCTGCAAACTAAAGGAAATCAAAATGTAAATAGGTATTTCCAGGACAACTCATACGTATTTCCTGTTTTGACGGCCCTTTAGGCTTTGTTTATCAGTGCCTTCCACACAGCTACCTGGGCAGGTTCATAATCAAGTCCCTAGGCAAGGCAACGCAAGGCAAGTTTATTTATATAGCACCTTTCAACACAAGGCAATTCAAAGTGCTTTACAAAAGACAGTAAGAAAATGGCATTTAAAATCAGTCATTAAAAAGAAAAGATAATAAAATAAACATTAAAAGAAAAAATACATGGATAAAAGTTACAGTGCAGTTTAAGAAGTAAATAGTTCAATTAAAAGCAGCGGCAAAAAGAAAAGTCTTCAGCCTGGATTTAAAAGTAGTCAGAGTTGCAGCGGACCTGCAGGTTTCTGGGAGTTTGTTCCAGATATTTGGAGCATAATAACTGAACGCTGCTTTACCGTGTTTAGTTCTGACTCTGGGGACAGAAAGCTGACCAGTCCCTGAAGACCTGAGAGATCTGGATGGTTCATAATTTAGCAGGGGGTCAGAAATGTATTTTGGGCCTAAACCATTCAGTGCTTTATAAACCAGCAGCAGTATTTTGAAATCTATTCTTTGACACACAGGAAGCCAGTGTAAAGACTTCAGAACAGGAGTGATGTGATCCACTTTCTTTGTGTTAGTGAGGACTCGAGCAGCAGCGTTCTGAATCAGCTGCAGCTTTCTAATATATTTTTTAGTGAGACCTGTATAGACACCATTGCAGTAGTCCAGTCTACTGAAGATAAAAGCATGGACAAGTTTTTCCAAATCCTGCTGTGACATTAGTCTTTTAATCCTAGATATATTCTTTAGGTGATAGTAGGCTGATTTAGTAACTGTTTTAATGTGACTGTTGAAACTCAGGTCAGAGTCCATGACTACACCTAGATTTCTGGCTTTATCTGTTGTTTTGAACATTGCACACTGAAGCTCAGCGCTAACTTTTATACGTTCTGCCTTGGCTCCAAAAACCATTACCTCAGTTTTATCTTTGTTTAATTGGAGAAAGTTCTGACACATCCAGTCATTGATTTGTTCAATGCACTTACTCAGTGTTTGAATTGGAGCATAGTCTCCTGGTGAAATTGTTATGTAAATGTGTGTGTCATCTGCATAGCTATGGTGACTTATTTTGTTGTTTTTCATTATCTGAGCCAGTGGTAGCATGTAGATGTTAAAGAGAAGAGGCCCCAAGATGGAGCCTTGAGGTACCCCACATGTCATATTTGTCAACTCAGATGTGTATTTACCTATAGAAACAAAGTTTTTTCTGTCCTTTAAGTAGGATTCAAACCAATTTAGAACTGTTTCCGAAAGTCCCTCCCAGTTTTCCAGTCGGTCTAGTAATATGTTGTGGTCAACAGTGTCAAACGCAGCACTGAGATCTAATAATACTAACACTGAAGTTCTGCCACTGTCTGTGTTTAAGTGGATGTCATTGAAGACCTTTACAAGAGCAGTCTCAGTGCTGTGGTTTGGACGGAAGCCTGACTGGAACACATCGAAACAACTATTTAAATGCAAGAAATTACTCAACTGTTGAAAAACAACTTTTTCAATGATTTTACCTAGAAATGGCAGGTTTGATATGGGCCTGTAATTGTTCATTACTGAAGCATCTAGATTATTCTTTTTTAAGAGCGGTTTAATGACTGCAGTTTTCAGGGCCTGTGGAAAAACACCTGAGTGAAGAGACTTGTTTACTATATGAAGTAGATCTGAGGCCATGCAACGAAAAACATCTTTGAAAAATCCTGTTGGAATAATATCAAGGCAGCAGGAGGAGGATTTCAGAAGTTGAATAATGTCCTCTAGGTTTTTATCATTAATCTGATGGAATTGTGTCATGGTGTTTGAATTGATATTAGGTGGACATAGGGACAACACATTTGCTGTACCTGATGCAGAGGCACTGACTGCTTGTCTGATTTTCTGAATGTTGTCAGTGAAGAAGGAGGCAAAATCATTGCATGCCCTAGTGGATAGAAATTCAGAGGCTACTGACACTGGGGGGTTAGTTAGTCTGTCGACGGTAGCAAACAAGGCACATGCATTGTTTTTGTTTTTGGTAATGATGTCAGAGAAGAAAGACTGTCGTGCGTTTTTCAATTCCAAATTATAAAGGCCAAGTCTCTCTTTATAGATTTCAAAGTGAACCTGGAGATTTGTTTTTTCGCCACCTACGTTCAGCTTTTCGACACTCTTTTTTCTGCTCTCACGGTCATGGCCTTTCTCCATGGAGATATTTTCTTGCCAGACACTTCCTTTACCTTAGTTGGAGCAATGGCATCTATAACATTTTTAATTTTTGAATTAAAATGATCTACTAGCTCATTTACTGAGATGTTAGCAGGGGCAAGTGTGGAAGAACAATTCTGAGTAAACATTTCCCTAGTATTTTCAGTTAAATATCGCTTTGTGGTTACCTCTTTTTGAACATTTTTGTGAACAGAAATAGAGCTCTCAAAGAAAACACAGGAATGATCAGAGAGTGCAATATCAGTCACCACAACCTTAGAGATATTCAGACCCTTTGAGATAATTAAGTCCAGAGTGTGCCCCTTATTGTGCGTGGGCTCCGTCACATGCTGAGTCAGTCCATAGTTATCAAGAACACAAAACAAAACGCTAACGTATCGTCCAAACGGTTCCGTCGCATTGAAGCTTGCCGGTGGGCGTGCCTGGCGCGGACCAACAACCAATCACATTAATCTTCCGCCCCGGACACACAAGCTCGCGGTTTGATTGGCTAGCGCTTGTACTGGCATAGGATTTGATTGGCTGGCGCTTCCATCGACGCTTGAAAAGTTGAACTTTTCTCAACTTTCGAAGCGAGCAACGGAGGCAAAGCGACGCGACGGAACCACAATGCAGTTCGGCAAAGCTTGAATTCAAAGTAAATGGGAAGCGTCTCCGTTGAAGCACGCAACGGAACCGTGTGGACGTACTGTTACGGCCCCTACACACGTGCATTGAAGCTTCAACGCTTCTGCCCATTCACTTTGAATGGGGTGACGTCACGCTTTGCCGAACTGCATTGTGGGAGCAAAGCTACTTGTTCTACTTTTGAAGCTTCGACGGAAGCGTCAGCCAATCAAATCCCGTTTATGCAAATCTGCCAGTACAAGCGCTAGCCAATCAAACCGCGTGTATGCTGGGAGAGCCATACCGCAGGTCATTTCCTCATGTTCCAAAAAATGGAGGACAAAATCATTGTAGCGGTAGGGAATCACCCGGTGTTGTATGACCAGTCCCTGTTCACCTACCGGGATACAAACCGGAGGAGCCAGGCATGGAGGGAGGTGGCAGAGACAGTGGGTGAAACTGGTAGGTTTTCGCCTGTTTGCGGAGTTTATATCCAGTGTACTTTGTTTGAATGGACAGCTAGCAGGCATAGACAGTATATTTAGCCAGCATGGAATGCAATGTAATTCTATAACATGAGATTCATGTGATTGGTTGTTGGTCGCGTTGGTCACGTTAACTCCCCAAGCTTCAGACACGCCCACCGCCAAGCTTCAACGCACGCCGCCGTGTGTAGGGGCCGTAACGGCAGCCCCTACACACGGCGGCGTGCACATACGCTTTGCTCCCACAATGCAGTTCGGCGAGGCGTGACATCACCCATTCGAAGTGAATGGGCAGAAGCATTGAAGCTTCAACGCACGCCACCGTGTGTAGGGGCCGTAACCCCTAGATTCCACCGGGTCCGTCTGCGTCGCGTTCCGGCCATGTTACGGCTGCACCACGGCGTCCTTAAAGATTGCGGCCACTCTAGTCAATGGGTGCTATTCCACCAGAAGCTTCTACGGCTCAGAAGCGTCCCAGAAGCGTCTCGGCGCTGGGCTCCGCTCAAAATAGGATTGAAGTGTATTTTTTGACGCGAGGCGTTGCAGAGGCGCCGGGCAGGAAGTGGACCGGTCAGAGCATCCGACCCATCCCCAAAATAAACTAATTTGCCAGAAATGCCAGCGTTCTCCTCCGGTTTACAGGCACTGTGTAAGTTATCAAACCATTTTTATTTTTAAATGCATTTTTTTAATTATTCAATTGATTGAATGCATTTTTTTACCACTAAAATACAGCAACACATCTTTGATTCATGTCGTTTATAACTGGGATATTACAATTATTATTAACTTTGTCTGTACAGAGTAGCCTGTCCAGGAAATATGCCCAAATCAACAAAAACTGCGAGCCAGCAGGCAAGACGCTGCACTTCTGAAATGCTTCTGAAAGGCCGGACCAAAACCGCGGCGCAGCCGTGACACGACGCAGACAGACCCGGTGGAATCGAGGGGTAACACGGCCGTAACGCGACGCAGACGGACCCGGTGGAATCTAGGGGTGAACCTTGACTTTCGAGTCCTAAACAAGCCCTTATGTGTTTCTAACACATTTTGACCTGTAGTTTTTCATACTAGGCTTGAGTCCAGCCTGTCCTCCTACAAAAAATGACCAAATAGGTCGATGGTTTAAGCACCTTAGATTAAGACCCATAGCCAGTTTTAAAGTGTAGCACCTCTAGTGGTCGTGTAAGAAACAACATGCTCCCGTTTATTCACAAATAACCCTCTCTGGAAAATCCTAAATTGTAGAATAGTTTGGCCATTAAAATGCTTTTTTATTTAGATTTCTAGCGAGAAGTGTATATTGTACTTTTAGAATCCACGTCCAGTGGATGTGTAGGATCTATAGTTTGATAGATATTACGAAGATGATTTGAGGTCTCGCCAGGATAACGTGTATATGCGGCAGCTTCCATGTAAAGTTAGCGTGGGTGAAAACAGTTTTTCCGGTCTCGAAGTTTTCATAATAAAACCGGATATATTCCCCTCACTGTCAAATGATTACACAGTGATATCTGCATTACTCATCCACTAAAAAAACATCAGTTTATCCTTGTTAATTACACAATATTGATTGGTTTAAATTGTGTACAATGCTTTTGTGTTTTTAACCTTCGATTCAGAGAAACAAATCGTGTTTTAGGAGTTTAGACACTACATGTAAGGTTTCAGCGTTAGAGTCTGTGAGCTTATTGTTTTGTGTTTATTCTGGTGGCCTTGCAGTTTATTTTGATGTTGGCTCTGTCCTCTCATTTCAGGTGTCATCACTTCCTGTCGTGGGGTGTCACTTGCCAGCTTGATTGTGATCTCCTGTTCTGGATTGTTTGCACCTGTGCCTCATGAACTGTTGTGTATATGTAGCCCTGTTCTCCTGTTGTCTTTTGTCGGTTCGTCTTGTCTCTATACCAAGTCCATGTCTGTACTCCCTCGTGTAAACATTGAGCATACTAGTCGAACCTAGTGAACTATTGAGTATACTAGTAGATCCTAGAAACCTTTTTCTTTGTAAAGTCTTTTGGTACTATTAGTTGAACCTAGCGAACTTTTGAGTGTCCTAGTTGATCCTAAAACCTTTTTGTATATTAAAAGGTACTTTTTGAAATCAAGAAAGAATCGTGCATCTGAGTCTTTGTGAGTCCTTCGTGTCACTACAGTTTCCGAAGACACTACACTACCCAGAATCCCCAGCTATCGTTTGGGACTACAACATCCGCCTAGCTTTACAAACCCCGTGATTAGTCATCAAGCCCTGTGATTGGATGTTGGAGTGGCAGTGCGACAAGGTTACGCTGAGCGTCAACAGCTCTTTGAAATGGAATGGAACCACGGCAGACAGATTGGACGGGTCCACCCCCCGGCTCCAGCCCCCCCCCCCCAGAACTACACATGCTGGCTATTGTGTGTTTCACAACATTATATGGCACGTCTCTTTATAAGACGTTTTCGTATTTCCCACAATTAGAAGTTGCCAGTATTAAACTGTGTACACCCTGGAGGTTTAGGGGATACGAAACACAGTGGTGTTATCAAATGTAAAACATATAATTAATAAATGGGTGAAATAATATACCCACATGACACCTAAGGTCAGAAGAGCTTTATTTAACAGCTGGTCTTATGTCTGTGACCCCTCCTGTTGTTCATTGATAAGCCTGAAACATGCACTTGTCAAGGTTCAGAGGCAAATTTTGCAAATATGGCAGTAGCCATCGATCATCTTAAGATAAGATAAGATATACTTTATTGATCCCAAGTTGGGAAATGTTTTTGTTACAGCAGCATACTACTTTGTTCTACTCCACTACAATTCAGAGGTTAACCTGGGAATTTTACTCCACTATATGTATTTTAGTTACTTTGCAGATTCTGATTAATGATGTGAAATATAAACAACCCTTAAATCAGACTTTAGTTACACCTGAGTCAAATTCAGGGAAGGTGATTGTCAAGTGCCAAAATAAACTATGCAATATATTAGACGTTAAGTACTTTGTCAGACTTCATATTTATCTGTAGATAACCCCAATGTTATTTTCTTATTCAAAAGAAGACCTTAACTTAAAGTAATCTTTAATGTTTAAATAAAGCCTAGTTGGTCTGTTTTGCACATCCTCCTGCTAATATCTTTGGACGTCCTGCACTAAACTGTTTTATTGTAGAGATCACTACAGTATCTTCTTGATATTTTCAATTTTGTATGTAGGCTACTCTTAATATTTAAATGTTTTCATCAAATAAAACGTATTCAACAACAACATTCAATAACGTGCTTTAACCACTAGGCGGCGCGGGTTAAAAAACCAGTGGTGTAGTTAATAAAACATAATAATATCAAACATAATATGACTATTAACTTTATTGTGAAATTAAAACAGAACGGTAAAGGAAAATACAGTTTCAGTCTCTCGATTTGAAGCTTATGCATTGTAACATGAACCTGTATAGACCTGTAACAGTCAACTGCATGAGGAGTTGGAAAGGTAATGAATGAATGAATGAATGAATTAAAATGTCGAACTCGGACTTCATTTTAAGGACATTTCGGCCAGGGATTTAGAGCTATATTTGTTTAACCACCGGATTGGCAAAACAGGAGAGTGTGTGCACCAGTCTGCCTTGATCTATGTATTCATGTCTGTGACACTCACAGTATCTGCTGCCCACAGCTGTTTTATAGAAGGAAAACCTCCTTCACTTCATGAAATCTCTGCAGCACCAGGAGGCAGCGGGAGGGTTAACTCAGCCTCTGAGAAGAGGAGCGCGCAGTGCCTTTCACGCACCGCCTTTCACACACCGCCTTTCACGCACCGCCTTCACTGTGTTTACCTTCAGAATCATTAGAAAGGCTAAGAGCGACCGCAGGCTGATGTGTTTTAACCACACACACCTCTACACACACACACACACACACACACACACACACACACACACACACACACACACACACACACACACACACACACACACGCACACACCATATACATCACTTCAGGGGACATTACATTGACTTACATGCATTTCCTGGAGTCTTATCCTAACCTTAACCATAACCAACACATGCCTAACCCTTAACCTTACCCTAATCCTAAACCTAACCAAGTCTTCACCCTACAATTAATGATTCCCCTCATGGGGACCTCCAATTTGTCCCCATAAGGGTGGCGAGTCCCCACACGTGACTGTGTAAACAGATTTAGGTCCCCACAAGTATAGTAATGCTAGGCCACACACACACACACACACACGATTTAAACGCAGACTTCTGTTCCTCCATGTTTCGTTGTTATCGTTTCACTGAGTGGACCCGCCCCTTTTTTTCAAACGCTCCCTTTTTTGGTCCATCTGCGGCGGTAATAGGTTTTGTGCGCTGTGATTATTCGGCTGTACCTTTAGTAATGAATATTAAATGTTCATTTGATCATTGGTTTTATTATGAAAACGTCGAGACCGGAAATACTGTTTTCAACCCGTAACTTTACATGGAGGCTGCCGCATACCTCAAATCATCTTCGTAAGATCTATCAAACTATATATCCTACATATTGACTGGACGTGGATTCTAAAAGTACAATATACACTTCTCGCTAGAAATCTAATCAAAAAGCGTTTTAATGGCCAAACTATCCTACAATTTAGGATTTTACAGAGAGGGTTATTTGTGAATAAACGACCATCTGTAACGTTTGCATTCAATGGGAGCAGGACGTATTAAGCGCTTGAACAAACGACATATTTGGTCGTAATAATTGGGCCTGAACAATCGGCATATTTGGTCGTATGAGTTGGAGGACTTGTTGCAGCTTGAGTCACGAGTCATTGGTGTTATTTAAAGTCCAATCAAACCCCACTGTGATGACAAAACAGAAAGGTAAACTGCACTGTGTCACTGCATTAGGCTGTTACTCATCAAACATTTTAACTTTTATTACTTGAAAGTTAAAACTAGAAATGGGTACATTTTTAGAAATGATACACTGGGTAAATTATTCAGCTGAACTCTCTCTCTCTCCTCATACACCAACACATGTGCTGCTGCGCTCACACACCAGCCATAATAATCACACAATTAACTTTTCACTACAGCAGTGATGATGAAGTGAACCTCACAATGTTTCCAGTTAATTAAACTTAAAGCGAGAACGGCGACGAGTGATTTAACAGCCGCTGTGTGATTTATGCCTCATCAACAAAACAGCTGTGATGTTCATTTGTTAAACACAAAATTAGTTTTGCAAATATTTCTAAATGTGTTCTATGTAGTTCCCTTTCTCGATAAGCTTTAAGGGTTGGAAATTATGTTATTCCACACTGCTGACATTCTGTATCATCTTACTTCAGCTTCTCATTGAAGCTATTTGATGTTTCCACAGAAAATAATATTTAATCCCAAAACTGACGTGTTTTTTATGGCTGCATCAATCCATCGAAAATAAATATTCTAGCTGTCATCTGCATCTTTTTACACACCTTTCCCCTAAATTCATCCTGACATATTTAGTATCGAAAAACTTTTCAATCTCAAATAGAAATAATAAAAAAAACGTTTCCTTTATCAGCACAAGGTTAAGCATTCACTTTCTCTTGGATTTTCATCATGGCTGCAACGACATCGATTCATTTGAGTTATTTTCTAGAATAACAGTTCTTCTGACTATAACATGTCAGACAATAGTGAAAAATGTCAACGTTTGTTAAAGTCCGAAATGTATTTAAATGTCTTATTTTGTCACTCCAAATCCAAAATATATTCATTTTATGAAGATATAAAATGGAGAAAATAAGGAAATCTGACATTTTTGCATGAAATCAATCTCAATATAGAACCCGATTAACAAAATGTGTTTGCCCATGGATTGATTGATCGATTAGTCGACTATTCGCTAGAGCTCTCAATCGTTACAGGAGACCGGCAGCTGCAAGAATGCGTAAAGTAAACCTCACACACAATGCGTGTTAAGTCTGAGAGGGCACCAATATCACAAATCCATGCGCCTCTCTGTTCCCGTAAAGAGCGCAGGTGGTGGTCTTCCGCAGGCAATAAAGCAGCAGCAGACTGCCCACAGCCTAAACATTCCTCTGTAATAACTCCGAAATAAACAGGCTTTCCCTGCACCTATTCCTCCCTACCCCTGTTTGTATCTGCTGGGAAATACACTCCGACTTCTCTGTAGAGCGGAATCTCCCATTGTAAGCCACCTCATGTCAATGCACTAAATAAAACAGACAGATTTCAAGTATTTGTCCTCCTACGCAGCTCAGGCACAGGTCGACATTTTTCTACAAAGAGCAGATATAAATCTGCCTGAAGGCGTTTGATAAATGTTACTAAACAGTTTCCCAGATCATCCATTTAGAGGGAATTTCCTCCTCCATCCGCTGACATTATCTTTATAGTAACCAGCTGGTGATCTGCACTGTCTCCAGATAAGTTCACACACTCATGCAGGAAACTAAAAGATAGCCTATGAAATAGATAAAATAAAACAATGACATTGTTTTTAAGGGGATATAGACACAATATGCATGCGCATTTGTATAACCACCAGTGTGTCATGCGTAATTTGCCACAACTTTAAATCGCTTTTCCCTCAGCATGGACTTACTTCTCCCACGCTCCTTCATGAAACTAATATGCTCCTTGTAGTACTTCAGGTCGTCCCCGTACGGCTGGGCCTCCACCGTGATGTTCATCTCCTCCTTCAGGTTCAGGTAGATCCCCTCTGACAGAAAGTAGTGCGGCCGGTCGTCATGCCGCAAGTCGTGGAAGATCACCACGGCGCGGGACGTCCAGTTGAAGTGCGTGTGCAGGACGTTGGCAAAGTCCCCCAGCTTGGTGGTGGACGGCCCGCTGCGCACGATGGTCCGGTACTCGTCCCGCTTGTCGAAGCCGTACGCCGGTCCTCCTGCGGTGATCAGCGGGAGTTTCCAGTGGGACGCAAAACGCCCCACGGAGGCCAGTGGGTACACGCACCCGGGTCCAAAGAAGGCGTCCGGGCGGATGTAGAGCTTGGCGTCCACGGCCACGACCTGCGCCCTGCTCTCGGCGCACGATCCCTTGATGGGGTCCTCGGTGCTGTAGTTTAGGATGTTGATGTGGCGACCGAGAAGTAGCCCGTGTTTGCCGTGAAGGTCCTCGTTCGCCATGAGGATGGCCGGGAGGACGCGCGGCAGAGCCCACGGGTACTTCTCGTGGTTGTCCGGGAGCATCACCGCAACCGTAATGTTACCTCCGCAGCCCGGGAGCAGGCAGCAGGACAGCGCGAGGAGCAGGCAGCATCCCCGCGCGCTTCTGCATCCCATGTCGTGTCCTAGCCGCTTGGAACAAACCCCCAAAACGAAAGTACGCACGGTTTGGAGAGGAGACACGGCCGGCTGTGGTACCCTGACACCACACCATAAGTGTCCGTCTTCCCCCACTCTCTGTTTCTCTTTATTTCAAACGTTAAAAGTCGGTAAAGGTATCATCCTGTCGTGCCAGTCCGGCGGTGCCATGCGTCTCCGCTGCGTAAATCCACGGTGAGTGAAGTTCCCGTATACTTCCAAAAGAGACTTCTCCAGCGCAGCACGGTGCTCCACTGACAGGCTCCCGGAGAGTGATAACATCCATCCAGATGACTGCAACTTAAATGAGAGCAGCCCTCAGCTCGGCCCCCGCACGTCACACACTGCAAGAAAAGTCCATTAATCATCTGACCATTGGGTTTAAAATAAGTATTACTCAGGTAAACATGTGACCTAATGTGCTTCTTTAGACGAATTGAGATCAAGTCAGTGTAGAACCTATTTGTGCTGATTAAAAAATGAAAGATTGATTATCTTAAAGGCAGAACCTGAATGACATCTGTGTTTCTTAAGACAAACTCACAAATAAAATTGATTTGGAAACAAGAGGTTCCTGTGTTGACATAGTGGCAAGTTGTTCATGTTTAGGGATAAATGTGACAATAAATCAAAGAGAGACGGATATAATTAAATGTAAAAATATTATGCCTGTTTTTTGCAGTGGATGAATAAAGCTTTTAAAACGGACGTGAGTCGCCCCCTGCCTGCCATTTGACCAGTATAGACTGTATATATAAGGTATAAACCTGCTACAGTTACCAGTGCGTAATAACCATAATAACTGTTGAGGAATTTGGGGATCATTAAGGGTGTAGTTTTCTAAACATGTTTTTTAGCAAGTGTTTGCTGCTATTTTATGGAGTTTTAGGAAAGCCATAAGACAATAGAAAAAGAAATGTGGACATTTAAAGACAAATAAACAAAAGAGTAATAATGCATTTAACTTGGAAACAATTCTATAAAAATATGTAATGTTTTGCAAATGTTTTTGTGAATTAAAATAAAAAAGTTGCCTGGCAGAAAAATTCATTTCGAACAAGGAGATCCTTTGAAACATGTCTTGTACTTTTAAAATAAAAAAAAACGGGTCTGCAGTTTTTAGAAGTGGTGTAGTTTTTAGAAATGTGCAAAATTGTCCAAGGAATGTGCAAAGTTCAAAACATAAATAAATACCGGATCCTAAAACAGAAGCAGCTGGAAGTCAGCCATTGTTCATTTGACTAGTTACCCCTGTGAAATGGACACTTTTTAAAATGTATAATTGAGTTTATAATTATATATAATAATCCAGTCAACTAAAATGTGATTTGAACCCATCACGCCGCCTACATGTCTCCAGAGAGGTCAGAGGTCAGTTTGGGGGTCACATCTTCCTGCTCTTTAACGGACTGTAACTTGATGAGTGAATCATCGCCCTTGCTTGTTGTTAAAAGATCTGAAAGGGTGTTTTTAAAGAAATGTGGAGCATATCCAGAGACATACAGCACATTCACAGGATGCTGTTTGTGTGTCTTCTCTTCACCGTGCAGCTGCAGAACGGCCCCCGCCCACACAGCAGCACCTTGAATTAAGCGGAAATGATTCATCGTATTAAAGCTTTTCTGGAATCTCTCAGATGTCAGATACAATTATATTAAATATGTAATCAATGTAAGCAGGTTTTGACCTGCAACAATCCTATTTTATGTTCTTAACAATTGTATTTGCTAGTACTTAAATCCTTAAAAGCACTTGACTGTGTTATTTTTTTAAACATATTTTGTATTAAGTGCATTTAATTATACTTGTATACTTTGTATGAATAGTAGACTTTTATATGTGCTTTTGGTTATATGTTTTCAATGAGAACTATCTATGTGCCTTAATATACAGAATATATGTGTTTATTGTAATATAAATAAGTAAATATCTGGCAAAGGCAATTTGAATAACACGGGGAAAAAAATGTAAGGTCTAAAAACAAATGTATTCGGATACAAGAAATTATAACAATGGTGTAAAATCTAATTTCTTAATTTATATTACGTATAATTAATACATCCTTAGTATTAAACACGTCTAAAACCCAAGCGTTAATTTTTCCGGATCATATAAGGACAATAAAACAGCTAATCTACTTTAAATGTGTGTAGAATCAGCCTATATAGCAGCAACGATATCAATGTTTGCTTATGAAAAACCATGTGACAGGAAGTGCAGAAAGGTCTTAATAAAGCGTGGCTTAAGTTGTAACAAAGAGTAAAGAGGTGATGCATTACCCAGCATGCCTAAAGGTGAACAAATAAAAACCCACTCTCACTTGTAGCTCTGAATGATTTTATTCCCTCTTTAGGGGAGTGCTTGAACTGAGGCAGCAGGAACATATCAGATTATTGCTCACGAGTCATACAAGTACCTCCATAATCACATTAGTTAAGAAATGACTTGATTGAATGCTGATCACACTCACACACATGAGACAGTTCCTGCTAGGAAACATAGCTTTTACATTCTCAGTGTTCAGCCCTTTAAAAGCTTTAACAGACATGAAAGACACAAGTCACACAGGTGAACATGTGCATACTGATATTTAAATATCAAAGCTAAACAGAAAAGACAAACAGGCCTAACATGTTCTCATACATTTCATCCATTTGATTTAGCTTAGCTCTGTGCTTGATTGAGTTTTCATTTTGACATTTTTAAAAGGAGGTGTGTTGGTCGGTCTCTAGGTCCATCCAGGATTTGCTCTCAGATCGTCGTTCTTCACTCCTTCAGCCAGCTGAGCAGCTGAGGTGTGAAATAGGTGATGATGATGTCAGCACCTGCATCACAGAGCATGGAGACATTATTAGCATATAGCCAGATTACATTTAAAAGTGACTAACAATAACATTCAGTATATCCATAACAAGGAACACAAATGCATTTTAAACCTGCAGTGTGGAACTGTGTCTCCCCCTTCTGGCAGAAAGAGGAATTACACAAACACTGTAAATGGGGCATAATGATAGAGCTTGAATGTTATCTCCCCCTTCATCTGCCAATATTCATGTTTGTGCCAGCCGACAGTCTCTTTCTGTTGACTTTAATCCTTCAACTGAATGCTGAGTATCTCTTTTAATCAGGAGCGTCCACTCCAGAAACTTTTCTTGGAGTTTTTTTAGGATTATCTGCCATAGTTTTCGTCATACTCCTAGTTCCTACTCTGTCGTTGTGGTCTCTCTTTTCTTCCTGTCTCCTTTATCTCTGGCTGATTCATGTAAAATGCATCACTTATAACAACAAGTCCAGTTGACTGTGAGATATGGAAAGTTTTCCACGGCAGGCGTTATGTTAACTCATTTGGCCAGGATGTAACAACATACGTTAAAGTTCCGCAGCTTTAATGTACATAGGTATTCATTTACTTCAGGAACCCAGGGACGTTTGACTCCCACCTCCTCCTTCTTACCTGCCCTGCGGAAAGCAGTCATGGCCTCCATCACGGCGGCGCGCAGGTCGAAGGCTCCGGCCTGCGCTCCGTGCCACATCATGGCAAACTCCCCCGACACGTTGTACACCGCCAGCGGGTGATTGGGGAACTGAGAGACAATGAGGGACAAACAAAGAGTCCTTACAAGGAGGACACTTCCTCAACAAGGCACAAGGACACTTTTAAAGGAAGTATCTCTTGACATTTTGCGAAATATGCTTCTGGGACATTCTCATTTGTGTTTTAAGCAACAGAGCAGGTTTTCTGAATTGCACAAATGCAGGATTTTTTCTTTATTGACCTTATTTTTATCATGCTGGACAAGTATTCTGATTCTGATTGGATGTAGTTACAGACCTTGTCCTTGACTTCTCTCACAATGTCCAGATAAGGCAGACCCGGCTTCACCATCAGCATATCAGCTCCTTCTTTCACGTCTCGCTCCTGTAGAAATATAACAACAGTGAGATCTCCTGCAGCTGCATCTGTAACCCTGAATCTTCAAAGCACACACAAATAAACGGACCACAGCTCTCAGCGCGAGGCCTCTGGCTCCAGGAGGCAGCTGGTAGCAGCGTCTGTCTCCAAAGGCAGGTTTGGACTGAGCAGCGTCTCTGTAAGCAACACAGTGGAGAGCTGACGTTTATCCCGCTTTATGGTGATATTTCAATGATGTGTTTACGCCTGATCTAGCGCTTCCTCACCTGAAGGGACCATAATAACAGGAGGCAAACTTTGCACTGTAGCTCAGCACTGAAACCTGGAGAAGAGAGAAATGTGAATATTAGAGTCCGATATTTCTTCTTTCTGTGCCGTAAAGCTCTATTGTTGCTATAGAAACATCAGTGAGCTACACTGTTGTACTTGGTATGTACTGTAATGAACACACATTGCAATTTATTTGGACTCAATCCCACACAGACAGTTGTACAAAATGTGTATGCATTTTATGTGGTGCAGTGGCTAGAGCCTTGGTGTTGGGATCAGGGGGTCACAGGTTCAAACCCCACTGCAGTCAGCATGTCGTTGTCCTTCACCCCAAATTGCTCCTGTGGGGATTGTCCACAGTATTGAGTATGTAAGTCACTTTGGATAACAGTGTCGAACATGTAATGTAATGTGTATTAATCAGCCACTAAAAATAGTCCCCAACAAACTCACAGTTTACTCCTGGGTGAGTACATTTCCAGCTGTTTTAGAAGAATCATTTATATAGTAAGAACTTGTTAGACCTTGATTACTTTTTGTGAGGGCTTCTTGATTTCCTAGTTTGTACAAGTTTCTTTCTTCTCCAGGGATTCAAAGTAATGTACCTTGTTTCCCAGCCCGTTGGATATCAGGGCTCGTTTAATGGCTCTGACTCTTCCATCCATCATATCAGAGGGAGCGATTATGTGACAGCCTGCAGAGCAACATGACAACATGATTAGGGAACACACCAATATACTGTCATGACTGACCAAACTGACAGAGTTGAATTCGTCAAATTTAATTATTTAGTCTAAAAAAACAAAACCGGTATCAAGCTTTTGTTCCTTATTTAAACAAAAAAACAATTGGAAAGTAAACTATTTAAAGGTGGGGTAGGTACGTTTGGGAAAGCGGCTCGAGATACACTTTTTGTTATATTCCATGGAATGCTCTTAACATCCCGATAGCAATGAATATCTGAAGTGCTTTGACAAAAAATCCATAGAAAAAAGTCATCTGTGGAAGCCGTAGTGCTGTAAAAAGCACGACCAATCATTTTAGCCGGCCCGGCTAAAATAACTGGATGGCCTACCTGCTTGTCAGCCTTCCATCTGTGCACAAACTTATCTCGTGCCCTCATTGGTCATGTGCGCGTTCGTGTGTGTTGGAGGAGGGGCTCTGTAAGGAAGTGGCAGATTTGTTCCGGCTGTGTATTTTCAAATTCTAGCGCACTCGAGCTGGTTTCTCCAAAATGACCGACCCCACCTTTAATGCTTACCACCAATAAATCCCAGAATACAAACATGATGGTAGTTCTGGCTCCTTCAAAGGTGAACACAATTAAACATGTTTTCCTTTCATTAAAATCCCCATAATTACATAAAGAATGTTTGAAAAGCCAAAATCCCTAAGTTGTAGACCTACTCTAAAAATAGTTGTGAATGATCATAGGCGATGATAAAGTCTTGATCAATAAATAAAAACGTGTGGAAACATGTTTACCAGCTTGAGCGTACGCCAGCGACACTTCTCCCAGACGCAGAGCGCTGGCGTCATTGTTCAGAGTACCGTCATCGTTCAGGATACCTGCAGGAAAATAACAGAAAATAAACGTAGTAAGAAAATGTAAATACATGCCGTTATTTCTCTCTGCTCTTTAAGTCAAATGAAATAGAGATAATCTAACCGCAGTGTCCGTGTGATGTGTAAGGACACAAGCAGACGTCACACGCCACCAGCAGCTCGGGGAACAAAGAGCGGATCTTCTTCACCGCCAGGACCGCCGGCGTGTCGTCCGTGTCCGCGCCTGAGCCTCTGTCGTCCTGAGGGAAGATCACAGAGTGTGTTAAGAAGACCTGCTTCTTTACAGAGATGGTGAAGAAGCAGCTTTGATGCCCCTTCGCATCCGTATTGCAAAAGCAACACCCTCTAAGGGGGATTTCCTCCAGATTGTGGAACATCTGTGCAGGGATTTCTTTCAATATCAACACAAGATATGAGTGAGGTCCAACTATATTTAATGATAAGGCTCAACTTCTTTATTGCACTATTATTATTTCCTTTTTTTATGTCTCAAGTATATTGTACTGTTGGTGGGGCTGTAGCTTTTATGTGTATGATAATAAAACCTTTGAATCTTTGTCCATATCATACATTTTTATAACTGGCTAATTCCTTATTAAGGCCTTGTACTTTTGCACTCAGGTCAAGGTACAGGGGCTGGGTTTCTCATTTACCAGTGTAATACACATATGAAAACCATTATTAGATATAGATTGACTTGGCAATATTACATTTCTACTAACCACTTCCTTAAGATGAATGTTGACAAAAAGGCAAGACATGCATTTCATTCAAGTTGTTTAGCATGTCTTTGGGACATCTTTTAGTCTTCCATACCTTTTCTAAGTTAGCAGGGACACCAAATATCAGCACACATTTCAAGCCGTTCTCCACGAGAGGCCGCAGCATTCCCTCCAGCTTGTTCACCCCATATCTGTGGATGGAAATACAGATCATATTCATTTTAGGGTTAGGCGTAAATCCCAATATAGCTCATTTCATATTTTTTGAGGAAATGAATCCAAATACTTATGTTTTTTTATGTGTGAATTAAACATTTAAAAAATGAAAAGAACGTTAATGCAAAATGAACTTTACACTGGTTGTTACATTGGCCTCAAACCAAGTGGTAAAGTAAAGTATGATGTTAAAACAAAATCGCAATCTTCAAATTGTATTCCATCAAAATATTTCGGATGACATTATCTGAGAAATTGGAGTTAGTTTGTGCTTGGTATTATCAATTTAGACAACTTAATTGTGTATCATGATATCTCAATAAATAATTGATCTCGATACTTTCAAATTAAAGACAAAAAAATATGATATTGAATTATCGCCCAGCTCTATATGAACCTTGTATCAAAACAGGGAATGCCTAAAACAACAAATTGAAAATATATATATTCAAGGGACTAGAAACTGAACTATTGAAACGTAATGTTACATTTCAAACAGGAACAGTGTGCAGTCCCTGTTGATGTAATTCAGAAGGACCCTTAACACAAAGGAGCGTTTGCAGTTCGGTTTTGTTGTGAGGAATAAAAAGCTCTAACGGATTGTCTCCTTATCTCAGTCCAGCTCCAGTGTTTGGCTCTGGGTCCGCCTTGCCTGACTGATTTTATCTGAAGACAACACCCTGAGTTTGTTCACAACTGCAGGGTTAACTGTGTGTGTCTTTTGAATTATGTTTAAATGTAACTCCTACAGTTAAAGCAAGGCAACAACACACAAACAGAAACATTTGTTTAGAAAAATGGGTGTTGTGTCAATTCAGTTATGGGATGGCTATAAATGAATGACTCTTACCTGGCCTGTCCCGGCAGGCTACCAATGGGCTCCACTGCATCTGCACTGTCTCTGTAGGAGAAAGAGACAAAGGACCAAGATTAAAACCAGTTAAGCGTAACATTACAAAATGTTGCATTATATTTCACTCCTTGTGGGGAAAAGTCCATTGTTGTTGACTATGTAAACTTGTTTATTTCAGCCTTTTCATGTCAAATAAGGAGAACAAATTGCAATTACGTGACGAAGATGGGGTAGATGAGGTTGTCAGGTCTTATATCAGCAGCACAGGTCTGCCAGTATCGGAGCGTTGGGTGGAAATAGCCACTGTGGATGATGGACTCTGCTGGTGTCTGCATGTTTACCCTGAGACAGAGGGATTATTAGTGAAACAACACAGAACGTGGGAACAGGGAACAGGTCCGGTTCTGTTTGGACATCAGTCAGAATACCACTCGCACACTCTTTTGCTTCAACACAACTAATTCACCGTTAAATGTGAGCAGGCATGCGTGATGCTGCTTCTCTAAACACCAGCTTAGACCCACCTCACTGCACACAAAGCAGGCTGCAGGTTTTCAAATGATATTAAATAGAAAGCTTTTAGTCCCAAAGGCAATGTTTACCACTTTGTTCTCCATGCACATGCTTTGTCTTAACTTTGCAGCAATGCTTTAATGCACAATAACGAATATCTTCCCGAGCAAAGTGATAGATTTACATGGCAAACTGTAACTTTAAGATGAAAAACATTATTCTTACGGAGCAGTTTACTTTTTTTTTTAGCATGAAACACATCAGTAATGACGGTTGTGTAATTGCCATTTAACTTTAATGGGTGTTATTTTAACATTTTCACCGCCTGTGTGCTCGTGTGCTTTTTAACCAGAACAGGTTGAGTTACTTTTACAACATTTCATTTGTCACCTTGGTCGGGAAAATAACATTGCAATGTACGGAGGGTGTTAAAGCAATAACCCAGAGCAACGTATGTATTCAATATGTAATACTACAATACACAAATATAAATAAAAACGACAGAAATACAACATTAAGACATTGTAATTACCTGTGAATCAGAATGACTCCTCCACACTTTTTCACACGAACAGTGTTTCTTCTTCTTCGGTTTTGACCCGACTGTTTGCGGTTGAAGTGTCACCTCACTACTGCCACCTAGAGACCGGAGATGTATCTATATATTGAGCCTAATATAAAGAAACCAACCAAAAATGTATATATTTACATTTGTTGTATATCTATTATTATCTCCCCCAAAAAACAGGTGGAATTTCTACTTGTTATACTCACATAACGCTGTAAAATAAGGGGTGATATTGCAAATATTTGCTCATAAACCAAAATCCGTCCCTTCCGGCCACCGTAAAATCCGAGTTTCTCTTCTCGCGATGTTTTCTCAGTAGGCGAGACAAGAGAAGAAGCTACGATAGTAGCCGTTTGTTAGCCTTATGTACTAAACAATTTCGCTTTCAGCTGGATGGAGGAAAACACTTCCGACTGTTATTAAGGTAAAGTAAAGTGTGGTCACAATGAAACAGATGTTGTATAAGGCTTTATGTGTGTTGTGCTGGTAATAACATGGACTGTATCATCTCTGACTGTCATTAGCTAGCATTGTAGTGAAAGGATCGGCTACTGGCTGTATCATCGATGTACAGTAGCTCGATCTGTAACGCTAATATGTAATGTTAATGTATCATTTCTAATTCAGATAGTCAATTGGTTTCTACGTGAGGCTAGTCCTTCTGAAAATTGAGATGACAATGTGATGACATAAGGGAGAAATGTGTAATCACTGCCTATCTTCACTAGCTGTTTACTAATTCAGTAAGATGTGACATGGGCCCTGTCTACACTACGTTACAGACAATGCGGGGTGTTTTTGATTCTTTCTTTCAGATGTGACACACTCTATCCGATTTTCTAATGTTATGTGTTCTTTATTTTACATAAGGAAGGGTTTCCAGAGGACCTTCTGCAGACACCTCCCAGATCATCATCCTCCTCAGTTTTGGATTTGAAGATGTAGCTAAGAGTGAAGTGGGTCATCTCTGCAGCACCTCTCCATTTCCAGGCATAAGCAGTGACTTCTGACCTCCACCCTAACTCTGGAATATTTGGCCCCTAACCAGGGCTGCCTAGTGCGTGACTCGGCCGTCCTCAGTCAGTCCGTCCCTGGTTGAAGACCCTGCTGTCCTCAGCCATGCTGTTCTCCCTGAGGGAACTGGTCCAGTGGCTGGGCTTTGCCACCTTTGAACTCTTCCTCCACCTGCTAGCTCTGCTGGTATTCAGCATGCTGGTTGCTCTGCGATTTGACATGTTCACCCCCTCGCTGAGCTGGTGGCTTGTGTTCGTCCCGCTGTTCGCCGCCGACGGCCTCAGCACCTACTTCACGGCCATTGTGTCCATCCGTCTTTACCAGGAGAACGAGAAGCGCCTGGCAGTGCTGCGGCTCCTCTGGGTGCTGACGGTGCTCAGCCTGAAGCTGGTGTGCGAGGTGCTGCTCTGTCAGAAGCTGGCGGAGCAGGAGCAGGCCAGAGACCTGTGGTTCGGCCTCATCGTCTCGCCGCTGTTCATCCTGCTGCAGCTGCTGATGATTCGAGCGTGCCGCGTCAACTGAAGAGAAGCAATTAGTGGTTCACATCAACAACCAAACGGGAAGAGAAAGCAATCTTTTTCTGCCATTAGAGATTTAAAGCATTACAATGGTGTCTTTTTGCTTTTGGCTCATCGCTATCTTTATTTTCTCCTATAAAAACAATCCCAAAACAGGTCCAAAATACAGTTTGATTACATTTGTGCTCCTAATTGCTTAAACATGAGCAAAACATCTTACTAGCATAAGTGAAAAGTGAAAGCTGTTGTAGCTGCACCATGGTAATCAAAACAAAAAAAAAGCCGTTGCCATAAGTGAAAAGGAAAAAGATCCGTCCCTTGGTTTTTAAAAAATCGGGTCAATAGCTTTTCTGTAATCCTGGACGAACAAAGCCTCATACTAAAACCTGGTGAGTGTAAATAAATGAATAATTATTTCGGCCATGTAAACATAATTAAAAGTAACAATTCCTTTAGGGAACCTTTAGTTGATTCTGAAGACTGAATGGAAGTAAAATGTAAAATATTGTACGTCAGTCCTTTTTTCATCAGGGTCAAATCTGACTTTGCATTTTTGATACTTGTACGGATACAAAGGGGTCCTATAGTAGTACATGTGTATTTGGGACAAGCTGTGCCTTTTACATTGTGCAATCAATGATAGACAATGAGCCATAAGGAAAATGTATACCATAGATATGTTTTAATGCACATGTGCACACAACACATGTAAATGTAATAAACATCTAAGAACCGAAAGGCTGTAATGCCCCGGGCCCCTTTTGGGCACCTGTGATGGGTAACAGAGCTCAAGGAGTTGCGACAGCTGTTTTTGCTTTTTCACCCACAAGAAGAAATTGCTTGCCAGCTAAATTTGGTTTATTATCATGCGTCTCACTTTGTGGCCTGTTTATAGGGAGTCCCACCCCAGAGTTGCCTAGCGTGTCACTTCCATCAGTGGGAATGGTCTGAAAGGCAGGAAGCTGCTTCTGAAGCTTCTCATTGTACAAGAAGTCCACTGTGTGCACACGTCTCCCTGAATATTGCTGTTTATTTGTACTATATGTAATGTACGTGATGTGAGTTCGATCCTGCTGTGTGTATGGACTGCATGTGTTCAAGGCCTCATTTTAAAAGTAATTCCCTATGTGAAATATTGTGTCATATGTATATGTTGATTTTTGAAGGAAATTCACCAAATCTTATTTATGTTCTTGTTATTGCACCTTTTATTGTCTTCTGTATATACATGTAAATAAACCATCAACATGTATCCAATGTGTTCCAATTATGATGTTGTGGTCCACCTGGCCACCAGGAGGCGCCACTGCGGCGTGTATAACAATGTATTCTTTTTAACCTTTTTAGGCTACAAATACTGTTTTCAAAGCATACTTAAAAAAGAGGTTGTATTTGCCTTTATATAAGTATTTCCTCTTCGTGTTTTGTCGTAATTACTTCAAGAAAATACATCACTGCATATGCCATACTTCTATCTTGGTTCTGTCAAATATAATCAGCATTGTATTTGCTTGTAGACATTTGAGTGATAGGTTTAGATCAGTGGATTGGGATGTCTTGCCAATGTAATATACAGATTCAAACTGTTACGTTACAGCCCAAATGAAATATCCTATTCAGACACATGTATGTGTTTTATTTTTTAAAGACAAAGGAAATGTGCAAAAGATATTAAGGTAAACAATATCAGCACAATGCAAGTGATATAAATACATATGAAATATTGAAAGCCAATTACATTTATAAGAATAAATACTACAAATAAAGTAAATAAATAAGTGCTTTCAGGTTTTAAACCAAATTAAATACCAATGTCTTTAAACAGCATTGGGGACGAATAACGGGTGTATTTCATGTAATTATAATTCCTGAGCTTTGTTCCAAATGCAGTGCTAATAAGGTATACACGTGTATCAGTGTGATATAATTAAAACCCATTTGATGCACATTTAAACATTCTCCTTGGTTTTCTGTAAAACAAATTGGAGGAGCAGACAAAGGTAAATGTTTACCTATTTATTTTATGCATTTGATTAAGTTCTCCCCCCGTCTTGCTGTTGTTAATTATGGCTCGGTGATAAATGTTTGATGAAGGACAGTGATCGCTTGTAGTTCCCAATAATAGACCTCTAAGTGCTGATTCATGTGCTACCTCTCAGCTCTTGTGTTTACTGCAGCCGGATTATCGACAGGTGGCATCACCAGCAATGCTGACTGAACAATCGTCGGCCACCACCCTACACTGGATACTCCCAATGTATCACAGCCGAATAACAATTGATAGCTATAAGATCCCTAAACTACAAAACTGGCTACAGGGAAAACTCTACAATTACCAACATACCCCAATGCATTTGGAACATTTTGGGGATATCATAGATTAGGAAAAAAAAGAGGAGGAATCACGAAAGGTCACAATTCAGTGGTCATAGGACAACCACAATGGAAACTGGATACAGATTTTAGGAGTAATAATATTTAGTAGGCTACGTTTCTAATGTGCTAGGTGAATGAACGGCTTTGTGAGGATTGTAATCAAACAACTAGTACTCACTAAAATTAAACCTTTAATGAATGAGTATGAGTAATACACACAATTGACGACTAATCTATATGTAATCCCTCAATAAACGACACATGACACAGTGATAGCACAAATATAGTAACACAAAAACGGGAGTGGCGGATTGAACCTGAACGCAGCATTTCTGATTGACAGGCCTTCCTTGCCCAGTCAACAATAGAAACGGGAGTGGTTTACGTCAACGTGTGACGTTCTGCACGGAGCTGTATATAGAGAGGGAGGGGCGTGTCCCGCAGCAATAACGACCAATCAGGAAGCGGATGGGACTGCCGAAGCCGCTCGTGCTTCTGCAGATGGGCGGGGCCGCGTTCAGGGGCTGTGTGGAGAGAGGAGAGTGAGTGAAAAAGCAGAGGGAGAGGGGAGAAATAACAGACGGTAGGGATGTGTGTGAGTGTGCGGTGAAAGGTGGTGCAGGTACAGTCAGAGCAGGATACAGGTTTTGTAGCCGCACCGGACCGCGGCAAAACCTCCTCAGAGCCTGCCTCTCTCCTCTTCGTCTCCCCCCTTACTCCGCAATGTCTGGCGGAGGAGAGGTACGCGTCGTCCGCCAAGAGCCCGGACAAGAGAGCCCGAGGATGCCGGCCTGGAAGCGAGAAATCCTGGAGAGGAGGAAGGCGAAGGGCGGCGGGTCTGGAGGAGCCGGTGCCGCGGAGACCGGCCCCGTCAGTGCGGGCTCGCAGCGAGTTAACGGTGAGCAGACGGGAAATGTGAACGGTAACACCGGCAGCGGACCGAGCGGCGGGTCCGGGCGGAGCTACACCATCACCACAGCCAGTCAACACTTCGGCAACAACAAAGAGCCGACGGACACGGAGAGGACGACACCGAGGGAGTACACCCGACAGGAGAGCCTGGTGCTGCAAGAGAGCCTGGGCCCCCTGGAGGAGAACCCCTTCATTAAGCTGGAGAAGGAGCGGAGGCGGCGACAGGACCGAGAAAACACCGCCCGTCCGGTCCAGCACATCCTTGAGCTGTATGGCAGTGTACCCGGTATACGGACTATACGTGCAGACAATATTATCATAATTGAGTCGGACCCGGATTACTTTCCGGAAGCTGGAGGGGCACAAAGCGGGTCCAAATGGCACACAAACGGTGTCAGTAATTACGGTGTCAGTAGTTACAGCTCCCTGAACGACCTCCTGGACCGGAGAGGGAGTGCTATTACTGAGATAAGGGCCAAGGAAGTGGTCATTTATGACACCACGTTAAGCAAGAGTGAGGAGAACTTGAGCACTCTGGGCCGCCCTGATCATGAGTCTGCATCATATGAGACAGGTGAGGGTCAGGGCAGGGTTAGCCGGATGCTGCAGAAGTTTGACTGCAACTACGGGAAGCTGCAAAAGAAGTCCCGCAGCACAGAGAATCTGCTGGACCTGGATTGTAGTGCCAGTAGCAGGCCACGACTCTGGTCCAGGCCACAGCCAGATCTGGTGCCAAAGGTCAGGCAAGGCCCGTCGGTCAGCAGCCAGCCATCATCGCCTGTCTTCCAGAGTCCCTCGTCTTCCAGACCAAAGCCACAGCCTGCTTTCTCTGAACTGGGCAGCCCCCAGCGCCTTGCTGGGACAACTCTACCTGTGTCTCCTTTCCGTCAGCGGTTTGCGGAGAGTGGAGGCCCTGGAGATGAGCCAGACAGGGCCCAAACCAAGCCCATCAGAGAGAGGGACTGGGAAGGCTCTGAGGTGTCACCAAAACCCAAGGTGCCATGCTCCCCAGAGACCCGTCGTGTCCGTGCTGAGCCCCCCTCAAGCCCAATCTCATTCAAGGTGTCTCGCTCCTCATCTGACTTCGAAATCCGTCCCTCTCCAAAGCCAGACCTCGATCGTATTCCTGATGGGGACACCCAGGCACGGGCCCTCGCTAACCTGCGCCTGCAGTCCCGTAACTCCTTCACAGTCATTCCCAAGCGGCGTCCTGCTGCCTCAAATGCAACAGACAGTCCTGCACCGTCCAGCCCTTTCAAGTCTTCCCCTTCCCACAGAGTGGCAGAGGTGTCCACACCAGGAGTGCCAACCTCGTCACCCTCGAAGAGGACTGAGGAGAAACTGCTGGAGGAGAAGGAAGCAGAGAGGCTGAAGAGGCTTTCAAAGCCTTCATCTCCTTCTGTTGCCACAAGTCCTCCTCCAACCTCCGAACCTTCATCTCCTGCTCCAACACCAGCTCCCTTCTCTCCTCCTGCCCCGTCATCCCCCTCCTCTTCTCCCCCTGTCCCGTCTTCACCCACCTCTCATCCGGATCTGTCAGACTCCCCAGCCCCATCACCTGTCCCTTCTACCCCCTCCCCAGCTCCAGAACAACCTCCTGTGGATCAGTTGCCTGTAACGAACATAGATGACATTGAAGTGGAGCCCCAGAAGCAGCATGTCCCTGCTCCCAGCCCCATGGGGCAGAGGAGAAAGGGGAACACCTTCACCGTGGTCCCTAAGCGTAGGGTGGAGGCCGAGGGCCAGCCCAGCTCCCCTGAGCCCCAGCAGGAGGCCTCGAGTGAGGCTCCCCTGGCGTCCACACCCCCACAGGCCCCTTACGCTCAGCTGGGCTCCCTGCTGAAGAAACGCTACCCTGCTGTGGAGGAGATCGAGGTCATCGGTGGGTACCTTTCCCTCGCAAAGTCCTGCATCTCCAAGACGGGCTCCACGGGGAAGAAGGTGAGAGCATTAACGGAACCAAACTGTTGTTTTCTTCCACAAGTTATTTGCGGCTCTTAATTAAATAACTGTAAACTGAATATATTTGGGTTTTAGGCCATCTGGCAGACTAGACATGTGAAGACATCACATTCGCTTCTGGGAGTTTGTGATGGGCATGTTGTAACACTTTCCATAAATCAGTTCATCAAAAACACAGATTCATTCATAATGAAAATAATCGTTATTTGCTGCCATAATTGATAGATTATTGTTCTTAATGGAAATAAGCAGCACGACTAGGGTTGGGAACCGAAACTCGGTTCCAGATGAGAACCGATAAGAAAATGCCGGGTACCGGGTACCCATACAAAATACACAATTTCGGTTCTGCTTAACGGTTCCTAAACGGGGTAGACCCTGTATTCCAGCGGGTCCGTCTGCACCGCGGTGCTGCGGTGACCCGGTGGAATACAGGGCGGACCTGGAGAATCACAGAACGGCCGGTCGTCAGCGGGCCGTTGACGGCCGGCTCGGTACGCTGACGGCCGGCACCGCCCTTCATTTTTTTAAACGGCATCATATAAATTGCGCTGACAGGCGACAGAGGTCCACAGTTGCCCCGCAGCGATGCCCCCCCGCCCTCCCGTAGACATTTCACGAGCTCAGTCACTTCATAACACCAAAGATAGGTCGCGGTAAACACTCTGAAGTGAGGCTCCACTACACTAAAAAAGAAAAAGAAAAGGCAAAGTGTAATGCCTGTTAATAGCTTGCCACAGGCATAGCTCAGTTAAAATAAAGCACAGCTATTGTGCAATACATTTGTATTGCATGTATATTTTTTAGTAACAATTTCAGTTAAAGCTTTTAAGAATAAATATATTTTTGTTATCTAAACGTTTGACCTCTTTATTTTACAATTTTGGAATCGAAACGGGGAATCGATAAGAACCGGAATCGATAAGCAGAACCGGAATCGAAATCGGAATCGATAAATTTCAAACGATACCCATCCCTAAGCACGACATCACTGCAGCAAACAGTAGGAATATTATTGTGTCCTTACAATCTAATGCGTAGCCAAATCTCCCCTGGGGGATCATGAAAGCTTTCTCTGATCTAAATTTAGTAACCAAACGTCACACAGGGAAGTAAAGTCTCTGGTTGTCTTGCGTTTTTTAATTATTCTCAAACCAAGCACACCAGTAACCTGTGCTTTTTTTTAAGGAGTCAAGCCACACGGGTAAATCCTCACACTTATTTGCATGCGAGGTGGCGAGTGAGTCTGTCTGCTGCTCTAAATCTCCCTGCCCATCACTTGACTTGCGCTCAGGCCTGACGCCTAAGTGGATTAAAAGGGTGTGTTTACACAGCCACTTGGAGCGACACACAGCGCTTTCTGCTGCGGATCGCCGTCCCACAAAGGCATGTTATTTGTCAAAGAGTGCATTATTGTGTTAGGTGCCCCTCCAAGCCTATTGACTGAACAATCTCACCAAGACTGTATTCATTTCTGAGGATTTGGCTCGGGGTTTGGAGCCAGCTTGTCTCACACTCTACGAGGAACATATTTATTGGTTATTTTTCGGTTGAATTCATCTGTGTTTTGGCCCAAAACTGAGATATTCCCAGGCCTGGTCCTAAATCATAATGAAATGATAACAAAGTTTGTGTTTGGGGCATCACAGTTTTCTTACAATCATAATCAGATAGCTGGTGCTTGCTCGGCGAAGGTCTGGCTGCAAAGTGCTCCTTTTTCATTAGGGATTAATTAGATACCACAGAATGTTTCAAAGGTTGCTGCAGGCTGCGTTCAGCTCGGAATCAGCCTGAGTGGCAAACATTATTTTCAATATGTTTACGTAATTATTGAATGCCAAAGAAAGATCTCAGCCTTTTTCAACCCAATAAAAAACATCTTTGAAGCATCGCGATAGTTCCGGGTGTGGTGCAGGGAACCACAGCATCCTGGGTCCAGCCTCATATCATCCCTCGCCCTTCCTCTAAGCATGTCATACTCTGTCAGCCAAAGAGGAAATGTTTTCAGCACCAGTTACATCACAACGTGTGAGTTAAAAACACCACATCACCTCTAATGCCAAATATTTAGAGCCCTTTGGCAGCTTTAAAATGTAGGCCGGTGTGTCAGTAGCCTCTTAGACGTTGGCCTGCAGTCCTGTTTCCTGGACCTGGTCTGCTGTAATCCTCTGCCCTCTAAATATATCCAAACACCTCTTACAACTCTGGCACAAAACTACTCAAGATTGTATAAGGTGCACACAGTGACCAAATGGAATGATGCGTGAATGAAATATTTTTTCTGACCAGGTCTGGACGGTACTCTTTAATTCCTCTAGGTTATTATATTTACACCAATGTCTTGAATTGAAACCTTTTACTTTGGATTATTTGATCAAATCAAAAGGCTTTACTGAGACTTGCTGTGCTCGCTTGATAGCTTTAGTATTAGGACTGAAAGTCTGTTAGCTATCATATTGCCTGGAAACCTCTCAAACATCCTTAGTACTCGGTAAACACTCAAACCCAAAATGCTTTTTTTATTGTCACACAATTGCTTTAAATGGGAGTTTGTGAAGCAGTTTCTCCTCACTTCCTTGTAATTGAGCTTTGCTTTTTGGCAGGATAAACTCTAGGTACGTGACAAGAATTTAAAACAAAGTTCCGCGGGTTTCGCCTGCAAATCATGACTTTATAATGACGGATATTTCAGCTGCTGACTTGTGTCGAGCCTCACCCATGCGACCTGGTTTTAGTGCATGTGTTGCATGCAGAACACCAGGGACTGTGGCCATAAGACATGACCACATCCTGTCTTTTGTCCATGTCTCTCACACACCAAACACATTCTGCTTTTGTTGTCCGTCCACTCTTTCTCGGTCATCATCAAGGACCAGATATTTTGTTCTACTTCTTTTCTTTTTCCGGGCAGGGCTGCACTGGCAATTACAAAAGCATCGAGGCTTGGCCTGGCCTGTATAATTTGTGCGGAATTTGTGTGCTTCTGTGTGAGAGCAGCCTCTGAGAATGGCCTCCGCTCAGCGTTCTGCTCTGGAGATTGTTTTTTTTTTTTGTTCTGCTTTCTTTTTCCAGCAAACCATTTTTTATGAGAAAACTTGGCCGTAAAAGAATGTTCCACATGCACGTCAGTACTTGAGAACTTAACCAAAGCAGATCATCAACTCTTCCTCCCCAAAAATATTTCACTCTATCCACGCTCTCTTGATGCATGTTCTTATTTTTGAACTCTTTCAAGGCTGTTGCTGAAAGCTGGACCACATCCAGCACAGTCTCATGTACTCTCGCTCCACAAGCACCACTCTGCTTTGTTTGTCTATTTCCTCTACCCACGGTGCACTGCTTTATTCCTGTGAGGTGGTGGTTAATAAGGCCTTTCCCCTCGCTCCCATCTTCCTGTGATCCCCTCCTCTCTATTGAGGAAAGAATTGTGGAAGCGTTATGTAGGTCAAATGCAGCTTCTCGTACCGCATCATTCCCGCAATTTGCATAAAATCGTCTCAGGCTTCCGAGTGTAATGCACAGGCCAGGATCGACTCACTTTTCTTGGTCTGATTTGATTGGAATGGGCTCTCTTGACTTGATCAGTTTTCAAATGTCCTTGTGGTAGACACTGCCACTCTCCTTCAAAAGAGTGCAACAACCAGGAGGGGGTGGAGTGGTTTGTTTTTGAAGTGCCTGCTCCCTCTGACTGGTTATTATGGGGAAAGGGAGACAGACCCATGTGTTTGTCAGCACAACATCCAGAGGGAGAGGGAGAGATTTGATGAGCTTTGCCGTCTTTTTCCACTGTTCTCATTCACACAGACCAACCACTCTAATGGTTTAAACTGCTGCAGCATTTTTATGTGTAATTATGACCATTCTGTCAGGATAATGATTCGTTTTGGTGGAGGATTGTTAAACTGAAAGGGATAATTATTCAGATGCTGTTAGTGTAATGGAATTATGGGATTTGGTTTTGTATCAATCTCTTAATTTGTCTTTTTTTAGTGTTTTCTTACCGCTAAGTGCTATTGCACCATGAAGGCCATCCCATCTAGCTAATGGCTACGTGAAGCTATCTCATAAGGCAGTAGGAGTATATTGGACAGAATTAGTGGGAGCAGTCGTCCTAAGTGGTCCGAGTTGTTTATACTATGCAAGGTAATTTAGTAACCATGGTAACACATGCGCACGTTACTTGTTACAGGCGTGTTCCCTAATGCTTGTTTTGGTTTTTTTCTGTGGACTAAATGAAGCGAACTACAGGTGTGAAAGCATGTCTATTTAAAATATACTGAGCAATAGTACTCACTTTAGTAAAAAAGAAAAAACCTGTGATAATTTCTACGATTGAGGTGGTAAATTACGAGACAAACGTAAATAATACAAGAAACCGGTTGAAGAAGAAAGATTGTATCAACACCCCACAACCCATCTTGTAGACAGGGTAGGCGACACACATTAGTTCGGAGGTGCGACTGTTTGAAACACAGTGGTATCCTTCATCTGTAAATTGCTTTATTGTTCCTGATGTACTAAAGATATCACTTCATTCAAATCAGTGCATTGTTATCATCCGAATAGACCCAATTCATAGCACAACTATTCAAAGTACAGATGTCTTAGATATGGTGTTTCTGGGAAGAAATCCTGAGTATTTCCTTATTGCAAGTGCAAAGTATCATTTGATTAGATCAACCACTGCAGGCGTAATACATGGCAAACAGCGGCGCCTTTGCATGGTTGGATGAACCTAATCTAGCCGTGCAAATATGGTCAATTTCCACAAAAAATCAACACAAACTTTTGACTTCGCAAATCTCAGAAAATATCTCAGTCATAAGCTCAGAGAATATTTGAGTTTTCAAAATGTTTTTCTTTAACATGTGTAAATGTGGATATTTCTTCTCGTATGAATCCTCTGCCTCTCTAGTTGAATGTTGTCAGCCTATAATGGCCGTGATTGAATAAATGAATAAACCTGCAGTTTAAAAACAGTACACATGGAAGATTTCTTTAAAAAGGGCTCTATGAGAAAGGCCTACCTCTCTCCCTCTGCACCAGACACATCAAAGTTTTGCTTTTGCAGCATTGAGTACATTCCTCTACTGCATGCATGTGAAGGTCATTATCTTAATCTGCGTTTAGAAACACACTTGAGGTTAAATGTTATGCATACAGCAGGTTAAAAATACTCAAGCCTAAAACAGGTCAAAGCTCTGTGTAACGCAGGAAGGCCAATGAAAGGGCACACTCCTACATTTACATTGCGCGCCTGGGCTACAGGTGGGAAAATCCATTGTGTTTAATTATTTACCACCGAGCGAGCAGACATTCCCCATCTCAGTCCCTCATACTTCCTGAAAAGCTAAGCCAGCAAACAAAGTAAATACCGACCCACTACCCTGAGTGCTTTTTTTTCTTTCTTTATTGAGGCTGAAGGGAAGAGACAGGAGACATGCTTCAGATTAGGAGTGTGTGGAAGTTGAGTTGTTTCTCCAAAATAGCTTTGGGACAGTGAGTTTTTATACAGTAACGGTGACAGTAGTAAACTAACAACTAGCCCTCTTTTCAGTTAGTTAATAATTGTACAACTAAATCTGTTTTAAGATCTTAAATGTTTCCCTCCAAAGACATAAGAAAGCAGAAATAAACTCCCCTGATAATTTAGACGTTTGTAAATATATCCAGAAGTGAGGGGGGGTCTATATTCTAAATTCTTTCGACATAATTAGGCACCAAGTCATGTTTGATGAGGTTTGAAATTGAATTTGCATTCTGTTAATGTATAGTTTTAAGGCTGCATTAATGAATATAGCATTTCAACTTAGTGCAGCACAACAATCTTAAACGCAACATTGACCTTATTACCATGTGTAATCAAACAGTTGCCTATATACACATCGAGCATTTACTTTCATTTGTTATCGTGTTTCTGTCTTCATGATGAATGTAAGTCAAGTTTAGACCCCTTATCTGCGAGTGCTCATTTTTGTAGGCTGCAACATGGACAATCTGATAAGATGTTACCACATATTTACAGCTATACCTGACAAAGTTAGCTAATGTGCTAATAAGAGTTGCAAGAGTGATTCTAGTTAGAGGGTGTGATTCAACTGTAGACACATACCCACACCAGACGGTACAAACGTTATCATGACTTCAGCACTAAAAGGGTTTATTTACTGTCCTATAAACGTTGTTTTGGTCTCTAACAACTCCAGAGGAAGATATGTAGCTCTTAATCTACTCTCCCTATGTTCACCGGCTACTCTCTAACTTTGTCCATTTGATATCTGAGCCTTTTAAAGTGGGTTTAATAGAGCTGTTGTGACTGAAAGATAAAGCCAGTAAGAGCAGTAAGACACTCTCATCCATTTATATTGAGCTTTTTTCCAAAGCAACTGAAACTAAGTGCATTCAACCACATGCCTGCAAACCAAAAAGGGCAAGAGTCATGCAAGTAAATCAACATTTAAGAAATAGAAAATGAATTTTTGTTTGTTTTTGGGCCAAGTTACTATCTGACAACAACCAAGTCATTAGTGTCCAACATTACTCTTCAAAGAGATGAAACAACTTTGACGAGAAATGGCTCTTCTGATTACATTGAAAACGTTGCTTTCACTTGTATTTCAAATGTGCTAGACTGATGTCACGAGCGGTTTCCTCTTCACAAGCTTGACATTTCTTCCGAGGGCTCTGTGGCTGCAGGATGTGAACACACACTCTCACACACTCTCACAACCATGGTTCATTTCTGCATAAACACCCCTACACACTCGCAGGCTTTCCTCACACACACCACACACACACACACACACACACACACACACAGGCCTCAGGCACATGTGCAACCCTGCAAAGTTAGTGTAATTAGTATTCAGCCAGCAAAGCCCCACTATCATAGTCATGTTTAATTCAGTGTGTGTGTGTGTGTGTGAGTGTCTTGCAGAGTGCACGAGTAAGAAGATGAGGAGACTAAAAGCGGAGGATGTTAACAGAAGGGGCTTTTTTAAAGTTTATAAAAGGAAAGAGAGTGGGTAGATGACGGAGGCAGGTAGAAGCCACTGACTTTTTATAGCTATAGTGTTTTTTTACCCCATTTTCTGAGGGCTACATCCTTTTTTTAATAAAATAATCTTTAGTAAAGCCTTTATTCCTGATAACTTCATCCTGTTCTCTTTCCTCGGTTACACATGCACATTCTATTAGTAGTCTAGGGCTGTAACTGGTGCTTTTCTTGTGTATAATGTAAATCGTATTCAAATACTCTCTCTATGGACACTGTGTGTATTCTACAGTACTTGACTGTTGGTGCTTAACAAGTCCTCTTCCCAGCCGTGAGATGTGCGGCATGTAAATCATAATTCTATTTTTGAATCATTAATGCCCTTTCAATCATTTGTTTTTTCCTGTTCAAACGATGACACCTCTGCCTGTCTTACTGCCTACAGTCTTCTCTCTCTGACTGTCTGTCTCTACTTCCACTCTCCCGTTTCCCCTTTGTCGCATATCCATGGCGCCTGTCGCCAGGGCAACACCACTCGTCGCCATTCTATCCTGTCATTAGGATTTCAGGATAAGGACACACACTGCTTCTGTCTCTCTCTCACACACACACACACACACACACACACACACACACACACACACACACACACACACACACACACACACACACACACACACACACACACACACACACACACACTGTTACATCAGTGCTGACATTGTAGATTCTGTCATTGGTGGATTTGCAGTTGACGAAAAATCTGTGTCAAATTGAAATGTCGTCATGTAGAGATGCTTGAAAGGGTTTCTTGGCGGCCATGTTCTGTAATCAGTAAACCTAAATGACTATTACTGTGGGTGGAGACCCAAACAGCCCTCTATGCTTTAGAGAGGACTGACGTTTTCATGAGCCCCAGCCAAGGTCAGTTATTTCAGTGCAAGGTTGAAAAAGTCTCAAAGCATGTTTTATTTATTCACTTCCTTGGGCCATGTTATTGTTTAGGATGTTGTTATTAGAACCCGATGGATACCGTTTGTTGTGATTGATACCAACACCATCATTTGACAAATCAAACTTAGAATTTAGAGCCTAGCCAGTTATCCTATAAGGCTGTACTTACAAGGCAAGAGCACAGGGTTACCTACGCTAATTGCTAATGCTAGCATAGCAGCATGCTCATATGATGATATTTATCAGTGAGTGTTTACCATGTTCTCCATAAGGAGTGTAGCGAAACATCAATGTGGATTGAATAGGATTTCACGATCGACCACACAATATCAACAAAGCAAGGTAAACATATCTTAAAATAGCTTGCAGCTTTATTTGGAAATAAACATTTATTTTCTGCCCTTTAGCTCGTATCAAATAAATTCAGAACATATTTCGGGATATATTTCAGAATATTGCATAATCTCCGCCCATTGACACCACTTTTATAATAGTTGAAATGCAAAGGACAGTAAAAGGCTAACATTAGGCTATGAACAAACCACATCATGTCACGGCGCTAAGCTGAAGGCGGACTTCATGTTTTATGTTTCAAGCTTGTGTTAACCACAGACCTTATTTCAGGCATCTAAACAAAATGCGTACAACTTCGAGGGCGTCTGAAAGGACATATTGCCTATGTGACATAATTCAAATTAAATAGATAAATTGTCCCCACTCTGAATATTGCAAGCACAACTCAAGAAATCTTTATTGTTGCATAATTTTGAGGACGTCCTCATGCTGCTTTAGTCCTGGATGTGCACACCATCCACCATATTTGGGATCTTTAGCATGTGGTGCCTTGTAACTGTGTCGATCATTGACTCATCTCCGTCCCAAAGTTCACGTCCAAATGAGTGGACAGCCTTTCATGACCAGTTGAACTAAGGATTTTTGGGGTGAAGTGTCTTGCCCAGGGACACAACGACATGCTGACTGCAGTGGGGTTTGAACCTAGGGCTGCTCGATTATGGCAAAAATCATAATCTCGATTATTTGGGTCAATAATTGATATCACGATTATTAAAAACGTTTATCCATTTACTTAATAGTTGATTACCCGGACCTTTAAGTATAATTCAACTGAAAAACCAATACAAAATTAAAAAATAAAATAATCGTTTTATTTCGATTATGTTGTTTTCATAATCGTTGCAAGCCAAAATCGTAATTGCGATTAAAATACGATTAATTGAGCTGCCCTATTTGAACCTGTGACCCTAACAAACGCACAACCCACTGCACCACATGCCTCCCTTTTAGGATCATTGTTAGACACACCCATTGGCTCTTCTTCACTCACTTAAGGTTAATACATTGTAGATACGATGGACAAACCCTTATATTACCAATGAGGTTACCACCAGAGAATATCCCTGATCCTGACCCAGTGTAGGATTCTGTCCTGATACTGGCCTTTCAGACACACCTTTTTGACAGTCTGATATGTTCCGATCTCCACCCTGCCGGTATCACCTTACATATACAATGTGTCATATAAGTCTGTGCCAGATCCTTCTTATCAGCAAAATGGGATGAAATATGGATTCAAATGTCTCCACTGCTGATGTGGTTTTTTGCGGCTCTTTGATAAGTTTTGGAAATGTGTCTCGTCCCACATGGTTTCTTAACAGTCAGATAATCCAGCCCTGATAACACAGAGGGGATTAAACACACACACGTGGCTACAAAAGGAAAACTATTACAACAATTACGACTCACACAGTCTTGAGACATGGCAGTGTAAACACAGATTTTCACATGTTGCACCACTCGCTTGCCCCACCTACACTCGATGAGTTTTCCACGGTTGTATCAGCGATGGGATCATGGATAGTTGGAAGCGTTTCAACATAAACGCTGGAATGATTTTATCCCACGTGATGAGGAACAACACCTACACAAGTACGTTTTTGACTTTAACGCTGCAGGGGTTTCAGTAGGTGTGCTGTGGTTTTAGCTAGTGTGCACTGACCTTTCTCTGACACACTTTTGTTCACTGATAGCCTGAAGGACTGATATTTGATGGACCTCGTAGGCTTGAATCCATGCATACATTCCACAAATGAGTAATGACTCATAACTGTAAAGTATACGATTTTAGGTGTCCTTTTTTACACCAACGAAAGCTAATTATTTAAATAACATTGGTTAAACCTATATTCTTATTTTTTTTCATTTCCTATTTTTATATATTTGGGATTTAAATAAATAATGGTATCGGGGCCTACAAAACAAAAGGGAATACTCATAGGTCACAGTTAACACATAACAGATACATCATTCATTCTCATAAGTATACTCAATGTCCTATTTAACCGGAGAGTTATTAGTATTGCTTTGTGTGTTGTCAAAGATATAAACTTGATTTCTAAGTGGGTTTTTTTCTCTCCATGTTTTATATTTTATTTATGAGGTTTTCATCTTTAAACTAATTCCTTGTAATTTATATATATATTTCCTAGAAACCACATTTACATGACTAGAACATAATCCAAATCAAAATATATGTATATACTATATTTATAAAATTACAACGTAGACAATCCAATTGACAAAGTGCTAAAGTGACTGTTAAAATACTTAGCGTGATGACGTTTAGTCGTTTATTTTGTCACTTGAGAGCAATTGCCGTTTTTATGACACATGGAAAAGTATTTATTTTATATTATATGTCATAAAACAAAACTTAAACATCTCTCAAGCTTGCACCACAGACTTTATACCAGGAATCAAACCAAAAGCATGATTACAAAGAAACGTTAAGACAAGTTAATTGTAAATCTGGGTGTCAGGACTCTTTCCCACTATATAGACCAGATGAGTCATCTGTACTTATAACCATGCCTTATGATCAACAAGTGGTTACCAGGCAACCAGGCCGCAGAAACTGAAAACGGTTGCTATTTTTAGTTCCGTAATTATGACACTATGGAGTTGCACGTCAGTCTGATAATATCGAAGTTCATCGGTTTGTTGTATCCATTTGTTTGTGATTTTGCTTCACCATTAAAGACAGATGCCTGTAACTGAGCATGCAACTCAACACACACACACACACACCATGTATACATCACTTCAGGGGACATAACATTGACTTACATGCATTTCCTGGAGACTTATCCTAACCTTAACCATAACCAACACATGCCTAACCCTAACCCTAACCCTAACCAAGTCTTCACCCTAAAAGTAATGAGTCCCCTCATTGGGGACCTCCATTATGTCCCCACACGTGACTATGTAAACAGATTTAGGTCCCCACAAAGATAGTAATGCTAGGCCACACACACACACACACTTTCTCTCTTTCTCTCTTTCTCTCTTTCTCTCTTTCTCTCTCTCTCTCACACACACACACACACTCTCTCTCTCTCTTTCTCTCTTTCTCTCTTTCTCTCTTTCTCTCTCTCTCTCACACACACACACACTCTCTCTCTTTCTCTCTTTCTCTCTTTCTCTCTTTCTCTCTCTCTCTCTCACACACACACACACCTGCAGCGTGGTCTGGTTTCAGTTCTATGTTAAAAGTGGTTTCCATTGACGGAAACCAAAGCACTTATTTGGTTATCAATTTTTTAAAACTGGTTGCAAATAGCCCTGAAATGGTCTTAAAAGGAAACATCAGCACTTCAGAAACAGAATGCTTTATTTATCTTGGTGGAAATTGGGTGTTGTGACAGTTCTCCATTTCAGAATGAAATAACTATATAATACATTTAAAAAGTATTCATACATTCCTGCTGAATGGCACATTATCATTGAAATTACATCTTTGTCTGTTTTACCAAAGAAATAGTCCCTGTTAAGACTGTCACTTTTCCAAGTAGAAATCCCATTCACCTCTGTATCCGAGTTGAAGACAAAAGGCAATGACTTGGAATTAGTTTTATTGATGAAGATGTATTTACCATGCTGGTTTGTTGTAAAATATAAGATGTTGCCTTTGCACTCTTGTCACTTTTCCAAGATGCTTTCTTTGTTGTTTGTCTCTCTTTATAGTTGTTTGAAGTTTCTTTGTGGTCATGTTAAGATTTAGTGTCTCTTTGAGTGACTGTTTGTGGGTAAAGGAGGGCAGGGCCTCGGACACTTTTGGCCCAGACTTAAAGGTGCGGTAGGTAACTCACTTCAGAAACACTTTTTGTTATATTCCATGGAATGCTCTTAACATCCCGATAGCAATGAATACATTAAATGCTTTGACAATAAATACATAAAATCATCTGTGGAAGCCGTGGCGCTGTAAAAAGCACGACCAATCATCTGAGCCGGCCCGGCTACAATAACTGGATGGCCTACCTGCCTGTCAGCCTTCCATCTGTGCACAAACTTACCTCGTGCCCTCATTGGTCTTGTGTGTTGGAGGAGGGGCTCTGTAAGGAAGTCTGAAGGAAGGGGCAGATTTTATTCGGCTGCGTACTTTCAAATTCTAGCGCACTCGAGCTGGTTTCTCCATTCTTACCTACCCTACCTTTAATATCTTATTTGTTCATCTCTGACGAAGCTATTCTAGCACTTTCCACCTGTGGTTAATGCTAAACTAGGCAAAACACATCTTGGCCATATTTTATCATGGAGGTCAAATTTATACTGATTTTCTCTAAGTATAAGCAAACAGTGAGTACCCAACATGTCTGATTTTCTATTTTATTCTAATGGTTTAGCAAGTTCATTGGAAGAGTTTCCGTCATGTCTTAAATGTAGGTCAAAATAAAAAATGGATCAAAAGAGAGAAGACTTTTGAAATGTGACATCCTCTCCTTCTGATCACTAATCATCCACCCGACACACTAAGCCTCCCAAAATGAGGTCCTCCGGTTCAGACTAGTTATCCTAATTTACCAGCACAGTGGAGAGGTACACCACGTGCTTTGTTTGGATACATGTAGGCTTTATTATCCCTCCTGCTAATGCAGCTGCAGCTAAACCACTCAGCAGATTCATTGTAATGCTGATCTAGTATTATCTACCTGGCTGGAGGTGAACTCTTATCATAGGTACAGACTGTTTAGATGTCTTGTGGGCACTCTATTATCTATATAATCATCAAAATATGTCAAAAGCTCTTAAAATGGCACCCAAAAATAACAGACAAGATATATTTAGTTTTAAATCTAATATTTGTATTGCATCACAGATAGATTATAAATCATAGTCTAAATTAAGAATGAATCAAGTCTATTCTTGCTTACATGATGTTTGTTGTATTTTTAAATCAAGGTCTATTTGTTTTACTATTGAAGCAAATATTTGAATCCAAATGCAATCATTTATTTCCTTGTCATTTCAAGTGTACGCTGTTATGCAAATTAACACTTTAGATGACGACAACAGGGTCAGTTGTTGATTGTTGACTTTGGGAGATACATTTGGGTCGAAATAATCGGCAATGAGTATCTACGGCAAAACTAAATATGATCGGGGCAACTCAGTCTTAGACGCATTGGGTTTTTCTTTGATGCTGACGGATGTAGAATGGCTTACTTACTTCTATATCTGAGAGAGAGAGTTACATATGCACTGTAACAATGTGGAACTGATAGCTGCTTATAAATAACAGTTATTGTATTGAGACAAGTACAAATTGACCAACCATTAACCCTGCCTATATGCTGTATACGAGCAGGTGCACGCCCATTACCAACATGACCATCCACACAACGCCCTAAGCCATCTGGCCCCACTGAGATGAATGTAGAAACACATTTGAAGAGATACACACCCAGTCAGACACACATCATGTTCACAAACGCTCACTTGATGCAGCACCTTCAGTTGTTACCAAGAGCCGCGCTATTGTGTGTCAGCGGCACTATACCTCAGCAGGTTTAGAGTCCAACACGATCAGCTGCACGACCAGGGAGCTATCTGTGTGTGTTTGTTTGTATGTGTGTGTGTGTGTGTCCATTCAGTAGGAACCACTTTTCACCAAACGAGGACACACCATGCCGGGTGGCCTGGAAAAAATTCCTGGCGCTGCTCCTATGTTCGCCTGTTGGCCGAGGTCCATTCATGGAGACATAATCTCATCTGTTGACTTCCTCTCTCCCTCACTTCTCCTTTTGTCTGACTCCCCCATGCCTCATTCACAACATGCAAACAGCTAAAAGGAAACGCAGTGTTATTTACTCAACTCAGCGTCTTCCTCTGTCGGATGTCTCAGTCTGGTTTGCTGCAGAAGTTTCTGACTCAGCAGCAAACCGCAGGCCTAACAAGTGCGCTTTACCTTTTGTATTCCACTCCAAAACCCCTATTTCTAGAGAAAGCAAATAAGAAATGATTATACTAGCTTCCTAAAAGGTGTAACTGTTAAGAGGATTTGTTTCTTTCTTTCATTTAGTGTGAATTTATTTCATGTCCTTCTTACCTTCAGGCTTCATGTGGATCATTACTAATAATATTTTATCATTAGGGTTTCCTTTTTGGGTTATAATCACAATCGGATACTTTATTTATCTCTGAGGGATTTGAGTTTTGTGACAGTTGCTCCATTTCTGAATGAAAACTAATGAAAATAGAAATAAATTAAATACAAATATTTATATAGACGTAAGAAGTTAAAGTCTTAAAATATAAAATAAAATGGGCATATTGTTCTACATTATATTACATGTATATGTATTGATAGTGGTGTATTGGTATTAAAAGAAAAAATCGATTACATATTTTTAAAGGAGTTCATTATGGGTTTCTTTTTTAGGTTTTGGGTTATAATCAGATACTTTATTTATCTCGGAGGAAATTGGGTTTTGTGACGAATGAAAAGCAATTAAATACAAATATTTACTTTAATTTACTTATGCTGCTTTAACACTAGACCAATGACATTTAATAATATTAAATAGTGCTTTATTGATTACAAAACGTCTTAAAACAAAAGTAAGACATTCCTTTATTAAGACATTGCAATCTCAAAATAAAAGCTACATTTCATTTCCAAAATCTCTTTACCTGCATTCCCTGTTTCTCTTCGCTATCACTACTAAATTAAGCCAGAACATTTGCCAGAAATGTTCCAACCTGAAGTTGCGTCGGATAGATAATAGTGTTTTAATGTTAAGGATTTACATTTATTTTAAAGCAAGCACACTCACACATACTGTGATACACAGTCAGTCTTTGATACAAATAAAACAATACCAGAATAATGAGCCAGTCGGTGGCCTGTCATTGGCGCAGTTCGGTCTGAGTACCCTGTGGTGATGAATGAGAAGGACAGTGGGCCTGATTCGGGCCCCTGTTGGCTCGTCCCACAGCCCGAGGACAGAAGACCAATCACTTCTGCCTCCATGATGCAGGCTTTTATCACTGACATGAAAAAGACCCACCACCGACGCTCAAGCACGAGAAGCAGCAGGCTGGGATACACAAAGATCCCAGTTCTATTAACCCCATTTTTTTGTTTCTCCTTCTATAAGTTGTATCCTTGCTGCCGCTAACTAAGAGAGAGGACATGCACTAAGGCATTTCAAAGGAGTCTATTGGGAGAAGAGTGCTGCTAGACGAGACAAAAAAGAAAAGTGAAAGACAGTTGAAGAGGAAACGAGCCCAGCGGCTAGCGTGATTTATTGATAGACTCGCTTCTGTCATCCAGATACTTCCTCTAAGACAGGATGGCAGTTTAGCAAGGAAATGCTTTTTCTGTGGTGTAAGATTCAACACAGGTTTTGGGGCTAAAAATAAGCACTACTGGGACTGAAGGCTCTTTGTTTGGATAGTAACATATAGCCTGTATCTGTTACTATGGCTGCATATTTATGTGGGAAGCTAGTCTGGCTGTTTTGTTGACAATCCAGTGACTGGAGAGTGAGATCTGTCAGGAATTGCTACTCATAGTTTGGTCAGTATTGAAAGAAACCTACATCTGGAATATTTTGTAACTAAAAGTGAATTTAGTTTCATTGGAGGGAACTTTGATGATTTCCTTTCTCAAATCATCGCATTTATTTCTACTCCATCTTCTCAAATAACGAGACATCTTTGTTATCGTAAAAAAAGGTTGATGGTATTTAATTAAAATACCTCCTTTCCAAACCTTGAGAAATTAGAGGACGAAACGTAAAATTACTGTAGGCATTGTGACATGTGTAATAACCCGGAAAACCCACACTGAGTAGTACTTCTCATTAGGTAACATTAGTGAGTAATTGGTTGAAAGGTTACTCTTATAAAGGCCCCTTGTTTAGTTCACAGGGTTTACAGACTGTTCTCTAAACCCTCGTCCTACACCACACTGCCGACTCAAGTTTCAGGTTATTCATTGTCATGTACCCAACAATTACAGAGCAGCAGTCTTTGGAATTGGAAATCTTGGATCTCTGGCTCACATAAAGCTTATTAAATATGTAACAAGAAATCAAGGCATACAAAAACCCCCTCATAATTCCTTCTTCGTGGATCGGTGGGTGTAAAGTTCCTCCTTGGATGACAGCTCCTTCCTGGTGATGTGGAGTTTACCCTCTGACATGACACAAAGACCCATTTGAAAGCAAAACAACACAGCCTTATTACTGATATCATTATCTGCGTTTGGATTTTAATGACTTTTTATTAACCTTAATCAGATATTAGGCAGCTATTACATCATCAAAGCACAATAAGGAAGGTCCAGTGGAGGAAATGATTCCATAAAAGTTGGTAGAGAAATTGGGGATCGATCAAAGATCTTTGTCCATAATCGATAGATCCTTAATCAGTCGTCTATGGACCCTTGTCCTTAGTATAGTAACTACCCTAATCCTGAAGCATAGACTGTCCTTAGACCATATCATGTTTTATAAATCTATAGAAGCTCATTCTGAATCTATAGACCCTTATCTGGCAACTGTAGACTCTCCACCATCTTAAAGACTTCTGCTATCACAAGTCTTAGTCCTGACGGCCCGTCCACACGGCAGCGTGCGTTGAAGCTTCAACGCTTCTGCCCATTCATTTTGAATGGGGTGACGTCACGCTTTGCCGAACTGCATTGTGGGAGCGTTGCTTCGCTTTGCCTGCGTTGCTCGCTTCAAAAGTTGAGCAATGTTCAACTTTTGAAGCTTCGGCGGAAGCGTCAGCCAATCAAATCATCAGCCAGTACATGCTCAGCCAGTACACGCTCTAGCCAATCAAACCGCGTGCTTGTGTGTCCGGGGCGGGAGATTCATGTGATTGGTTGTTGGTCGAGTTTCAGACACGCCCGCCGGCAAGCTTCAACGCACGCCGCCGTGTGGACGCTGCGTTAGCCTTAAAACTCTCACAAAGAGTCTAAATACCCTTGTCTTTAATCTATAGAGCTTGTTCTGAAACAGACCCTCATCAGTAAATCTGGTCTTTACTCTACCAACATTCATTTGGAATCTATAGACCCTAGTAGTCCATAATTTTAAGACCCCCGTCTTTAAGCTATAGGTCCTCTGAATATAGACACTCGTCTATAGACCCTAATCCTTGGGAATCGATTTCTCTTTCATATGACAAGAAAATGCCTTGGCATCTGATCCATTTTTGAACAATTATAATGCCTTCATATTAATGAAATAGCCTGGTATAACCCTTGGTGGAAAACACTATGGCCACATGCTTAGATCTATTTGAGTGGTTGACTATGCCATTGGGTAGTGTTTTTCTATTCAATGAAGCGATCCTTGTCTATAATCTATAGGTGCTGGTATTTTATCAACTGACTCCAGACCTTCATCTCTAAACCCCTCACTTTTGAATCTGTAAATTCAATATGGTCAAAACACTTCCTTTCTTTTTTTAAATAGATGGAAGTTTATTGTATCATGTATAATTAATTAATATAATGGGCTTATCTCGTATAGTAAAGTATTTTAACTATATTCAGTTAATTTGAATGTGTGAAATCAATATAAAACCAATATTAAACCAATCCAATAATATTAATGAGACTTGAGTGGTACAGTCTGTATCTTGAGCCACTTTGAAAGACTTCAGAAGGACAAGGAAATGTGTTAAATTCCCAGGTTATTGAGTAAGAAGTATTGCGCTTCCATGTGTCCTCACATCTTTCTGACATGTCGACTCACTGACCCACATAATATGATGAAAGAACCATTTCCCCATGCACCGTTTGACCATTTAGAAAGTCAGAAAGGATACGGAAACAAGCATGTCGTTTTTAAAGGTCCCCTATTATACTTTTTTCATCAATATATCATAGGTCTCAGATATATATAAAACATGTCTCTGAAGCGTTTGGCTTGAAACACCAAACGGATCATTGCAGCATCCCATAATCCCCTCTGTTTTAGCCCTGTTTTAAAAGGGCTGATTCTCTGTCTGTTACTTTAGATGAAAATAAGGAGCCCCTCCCCACTCCCCTCTGAGAGATATTTGGTTGAAAAGAACACAATAGCCGCTTTCACACCAAGTACTTTGCCGCACTTAGTTCCCAGCACTTAGTTCCCCCATGGAACTAAGAGCCGATCACGTTCACACCGGAATAAGTTCCCTGAGGGAGGATTAGGCAAATGAAGCCGCTGACGTCACTTCTTCTTCTTCTGATTTGGGTTTACTGGCTGGCCGCAAACAACTTCACGGCGTATACTGCCACCCGAAGTCCCTGGCCGGAAGTCCCCGGAGTTGGGGACTGGCTTCAGTAGAAGCTGCTGGGACTCCCAGCAGCTTCTACTGAAGCCTTCCGAGTAAATCGCCAGAACGCCGAAACCTTATGGCAACACAAAAAAACAAAACATCTATGGAACTAACTGATGGATAGTTTCAGAATGAGATGGTTTCTAATAAGCAAACGCAGCACGACAGCTCATAAAAGCTTTTATTTATCCATCTATCATCTGTTTTTTTTTGTGTTGCCATAAGTTATTCTCTCTCCGTTGGTGCGCGGGGCTAATGTTAATGCTAATATTGCTAATGCCAGCAAATACAATGGCGGCTTCAAAAAACGTTTCCGAGTTTTACGGGGCGTGGTTTGTAATTCGCCCAGCCAATCAGACATTTTAATGGAATTTACCTTGGTTAGGGTTATGACATCGTTATGACATCATAAAGTGACCAAAATCTGATCAGCTCATTTTCAGGCAGGTTTTTATATAAATGGATCAGGACAAAAAGTGAGCAAATCTTTTTTCCTGAACCTTTCAGAATCTCTTTACACAGAGATGTAGAAAAGACATGGAAAAAGTGGATTTTGCACAATAGGTGACCTTTAAATTGCGACTGGTGTAGAGTCGGAGGAGCTGTTGCTGGCTGTGGCCTTGTGATGGAGATTACTGCAGATTTAGATCATGGACTTCAGAGTAGAGGGAGCCAGGTACTATACGTTAAGAGCAATCAGCTGAGAAGACATGGACACACACTGTGTGTGTGTGTGTGTGTGTGTGTGTGTGTGTGTGTGTGTGTGTGGTGTGTGTGTGTGTGTGTGTGTGTGTGTGTGTGTGTGTGTGTGTGTGTGTGTGTGTGTGTGTGTGTGTGTGTGTGGTGTGTGTGTGTGTGATGTGTGTGTGTGGTGTGTGTGTGGTGTGTGTGTGTGTGTGTGTGTGGTGTGGTGTGTGTGTGTGTGTGTGTGTGTGTGGTGTGTGTGTGTGTGTGTGTGTGTGTGTGTGTGTGTGTGTGTGTGTTGTGTGTGTGTGTGTGTGTGTGTGTGTGTGTGTGTGTGTGTGTGTGTGTGTGTGTGTGTGTTGGTGTGTGCTGTGTGTGTGTGTGTGTGTGGTGTGTGTGTGTGTGTGTGTGTGTGTGTGTGTGTGTGGGTGTGTGTTTTGTGGTGTGTGTGTGTGTTTGTGTGTGGTGTGTGTGTGTGTGTGTGTGTGTGTGTGTGTGTGTGGTCATCTCCATGGAAACTCGGCGGAGAAAAATAAAAGCTTTTATGAGCTGTCGTGCTGCGTTTGCTTATTAGAAACCATCTCATTCTGAAACTATCCATCAGATGTGTGTGGGCCACTAGAGAGTCATGACTGCACAACCAAATGAAATCACACACAAATAAAATAGAGGTCTATTAATGGAATCATTTTTTTGATCAGAATGGAAGGGTGTAGGGATGACTTTTTTTCTTTTTTTTTTAAATGAGCATTGCCCTGGTTACCGTAACGAAAAGCCAATGGAATTTTTCCTTAGGGTTTTGGATTATTGCACAAAATAAGCTCCCTTGCAAACACATGTTTCTGATACTTATGCATTTCTTTCAGCAAGAAATGAACCCCGCATTAACGGTTTTTCAAGTAAAAAGCCAGAAGTAAAAAGCTAAAGGCAAACTACACCACAGTTACATGACCAAACAATGATTCTCTCCACGCTTTCTTTTTTAAAGAAAAGCCTTTCTTCTTAGCGTCATTTAAGATGGATCGTAAATATTTGCAAATGTGCATGTTTAAACTCAACAAAGCTCTGAAGGCGTGATTTTCTTTAGTGTCCTAGAAAGACCTGCAGTCTAATTTAGGAACTGCTTTTCAATCAATAAATGATTCAACCACATGTTTACCCAGCACGTAAAAGGTTACAAATTCACAATAGGGGTATTTACTGTTCTTTTAAAGTAAAACGTAAAAAAATATTTTCCGCCTGTGTTAGCCACAGATCTTATTTCAAGCCCCAAAAAAATGTAACTTTAAAAACACCCGTTGACTTTAAGAACAATGAACAAAATCGAGCACAGATGCTAAAAAATCTACGTTTTTTTGGACCATCTTCTCTTTGAATGTTACAGAAATTATCCTTAAAAAGGTCAATTGGTGCACCAACCTCTCGGAAAACCTGTCAAATTGTTCTTCTAAAGATGTCCCCTTTGAGAATAACTGCCAGTCAGCGTGCTCACTGGCTAAAACCACAAAGTCCCTGGTGCCATGTTCACGTCAGATTACACGGTGAAGCAAAGTGCAAGGGCCCTTCTCGCCACACGGAGCCATGTTTGCAAACCACTGAAGCGTTGCCAAACAGAGAGCGCTCTAAGACAACCAATCACAGGTCTGAGCTCCTGCAAGGCCACCACCTGTCCTTTTTAGAGGACACGTACAGTAAAGTTCAGAACATGCAGCCTAAACAAACTGCAGCTGGCTCTCCAAAACACCTCATTTTAAAAACACTGTTGAATAAGTTATGAGCTAATAGTTGGTGTTGAGATAAATTGGTGTTACTGCAGCGTTAGCAAAAGTCTGGGACATGTGATAGAGTTCAGTATAGATGGTTTCATTACAGAGCAATAAGGAAGTCATAACCTGTTCATGTTTACTGCGCTGTATAATGCAGAGGAGTGATGTCTGTGTTGTATAAACTGTTCTTTGAAAAGTCCACAGTAGTCATGGGTATTGAGCTTTAGTCAAGTGATAACAGTGCTTGTATATGAGTACATATGTTTACATTTTTATATAATGAATGTACAATTGAGCTAATGCCAGCTGCTGATGAAGACCAAAAGATTGTTGATAGCGCTGGTGAATTAAGAGGACATATTCTGCTCATGTTCAGGTTCATTATTGTATTCTATGCCTTTACTGTGACATGTTTCTATGCTTTAATGGTCAAAATGTCTTTATTTGTTTCATACTGCCCTCTTTTCACGCTCTGTCTGAAACCAGAGCCCAGTCTGCTCTGATTGGTTAGCTGGCAGGCTCTGTTGTGATTGGTCAACCTCTTAGAAATGTCCCGCCCCTTTGCCTGTTACATAATGTGTTGGATGCCAGCCAATAAAAGCGTAAGTGTAACATAGTGATGTCATTATGTTATGAAGTTCTGGCGTGAACTTTGAGACAAAACCCTATTCTTACACAATACAGGAAATAGAAAACTCCAAAAAGAATAATAGGGCAAATTTAAGTTTTTTTCAGACAAATAATTTAAATGTTAAGGTCACTATACCAAGTTTGAGGATTGCATTGGTCTCCTGCCCTGTGTAAACTAACCAAAGTTTGGGGGGGATAATAATTTAGTGAAAACAGTTTTTCTCATCAGGAAAAACTGAACCTTATTGTCTCATTTTGTTATTTTCAGCCAACTACATTTTAAGAGAAAATGAAATACTCGCTCCACATCATGAAGAGGCACCAGCCCAAGTTTAGTTGTGCCAGTCACAGTTTTTATTTTCTTTATCAAGGTGCCAATGAAGAGAAAATAAAATGGGGCAGGGGATATTAGTGTCGTCATGTGTCTCCAACACAAAAAATATGTTATTAACCTATTTTTATTCGTTTCTCTCAATGTTGTTTTTCATCATTAGGACAAAACATTTATCACTACAAAAAAAGAATATTGCCAAATCAAAGTGGTGTTGACTTTGATAGATAATCGCTAATTCTCCTTTCTCTGATTGTGTCTTCTGCAGCTCAAGATCTCATTCAATGAGTCGAGTCTCCAGAGTACGTATGAGTATCCGTCGGAGAACGGCGCATGGGACAGTGGGGACGAGGACGAAGACGAGGACGAGATGCACGATGAGAAGGTGTCTGACGAGCAGCCGAGCATGGTGGGACGCATCCACATCCCCCGACCCAGCTTCTCCATCTCCCCAACGCACAGCAACAACAGTAATGGTGAGAACAAATGAAATGTTTGGGTCATTTGATGTTTTTGTGGTAGACATGCAGGTTAGATGTCCAGTTTTAGCAGAATAAAAATGTTCCTGGGAAATTCCCTGCAAATATAAATATTCATGGTCCCCATAGGATGATCCCTAATGAATGGCAGCCCTCTCAATTTACCTCTGAAGCAAAACTCTCTATTTCTATATTCTAGTAGTCTAAAGCTAGACCACAACAAGGTATCTTGAAGTCCCATGGCTAAGTGACTCTTTAATGTCCCTGCTGATTGTCATGGTCCACAGAGGGTGAACCCTATAACAAGTTTTAACTGGTAACTCTCTGAAAGTTCTACTTGTTATACACAAACATCTACATTTGCGGGCATCATTGTTATTACATTTAAGCACATTCATGCTCCTCAGAGGATTAACAATTTCCCTTGTTGACATCCCACCAGCTTTCATCTTTCTATGGGTATATAAATACAAATTGTGTTTAAAACATTTTTTTTCTAGGACAGATTAGATCAAGTAAAACCAACTAAAATAGAAGGGGCACTCGGAGAGCTCAAACCTCCACCAAGACCAAACGGCATATAACGAAAAGGAAGAATAATTGTCTATCTGCATCGTGATTTGTATCGGCTCCGAAATCTTATAGGTTATTTCTAGGCTTATGCCCAAGTTTCATGAAAATCAGGCCAGTGTTTTTTCCATAATCCCGCTGAGAAACAAGCTAAACACATTACCTCCTTTAGATAGATAGATCTTTAATTTGTCATTGTACAGGTACAACGAAATTACAATGAACTCAAGGTGCCAACACGCGACAACAAGACAATATGAAAACAACAAGACACTATAAAAAACAACAAATGGGACTTAAATAGACATGATAGGGAATATGTACATAAATAAATAATAAATGAAATTGCACGATTCCCCTCGTATTGCACGGAAGGCTTATATCATTTAAATATTAGCAGCGTTTAGTGCACATATGGCCCTGAGGAAAAAATGAATTTGAGTCTGTTTGTCCGGGAAGACATGGTACAGAAGGGCCTGCCTGAGCACAGGATGTAGTAGTTAAGAAATATAAAATCAGAAGCACTAGCAAGACAAAATATGGATAGGACAATTTTATACAGTGGTAAAAATAGATAAAGAAGAACCAAAATAACCATAGACAGCACGATCAACAACATCTGAAGGAGAAATGTGCCGCAAGACAACATTATATTGTACCTTTATTATGACCCAGAGACATAAGAATAATAATAGTAATATGATAGAAGGTCAGTTGGGGACATGTTGTGTTTACCAGACAAACAACCAATAAGTCACTTCAGTTTTATGAAGGATGAAATCAAGATTTATTATTTACCCCCTAACTACCAGCCAATAATGACCAAATAAAAAGATACGCAAGCCGGCATTGGAAACTTAAATGACACCACTCCTAAATGGTTTAATGATAGATATGTTGGATCTTGCAATAAGTAAACACAGATACTGTTTTACTTTATTATAGTATTTGTAGTGAGTTTACATGAAGCAGCCCGCCCCTTAGCACCTGCATTGCAAAGGTGTTATGTTGTGAAATAAATGTTTGCTTCTGAGTAAAGTAATAGAAACAGGAAGTAGCCTGATGAGGACACTGCTTCTTTATTATAGCAGCATCCCTCCTGATGAAAGAGTACACACAACATTAGATATGATGACAGAGACCTCTACTGGACAAAGTGTGAACAGCATTTAATAAAAAGTGTGTGATACAGTTTCAGAGCTATTTCTGTTTCCATTTTCATTCTCTATCCGTCAAAAATGACTCAATAATATCTCATTAAATGGTAATTTCGCCAACACATTAATATAAATGAAGTTTTAACAGAGGCAACAACAACATGTCAGTAACACATCATGTCTTATTGTTGTGTGCAGACCTTTCGAGTTACATTCCCAAGCACTCTGTGGACTTCAGCGCCTGGCAGGAGCACAAACATGAAGACAGTGTTTACCAGGAGGAGAACGGCTCCCAGACGACTCAGATGACGGAGGAAGTGATGGTGAGAGAGGGGTTTCAATATAACAAATGAATCATTAAGACAATAGAACATGTGTTTCACTGGGGACATTTTCCTCCTTAAGGGTCTGTCTCTATTTTGGCCTTTCAATCATTTTACAGGTAATCTTATATTAAGTTCTGAGGTTAATTAAAAACACACACAACTCAAAGCCTCTGACTAAATAAACGGTATCTCACTTAACAGTCAAGTATATTGTAATACAACCGCTTCAATACATTTCTATGTAAGATAAGAGAGAAGATAAGATAGGACTTTATTTATCCTGAAAGAAATTGTTGTGCCAGAGTTACAAAAATACAATAAACACAGCAGCATAATAAAACAACTGTACACTATCAGTGCTGTGAAAAGAGCAATTAAAGAAACATAGACAGTCAAAGAATTAATGTCAAACTGTACAGTGACGAGCAGTAAAAAAAACGCAGTGGCAGGTACGTAATTGCACGTTATAATAGAACATTATTAATAATAATGATATTGCACATGTTATATAGCAGAGAGTTGTATAAGTATATGGCCATAAAAAAGGAATATTAAAAGGTTTAAAATAATGACAACATGATATCTCTCCTCCTCAGCTGACCCCCGCAGACAACTCCTCTCTGTCGGATTACAGCAGCGAGCCGGCTCTTTACTTCTGATCAGCGGACCAACAGCTGTCCAGTAGCATCACAGCTGTGGGACCAGCCTCTAAGCACATCGTCCTGATCTCACAGGCAACACAGTATTTCGTTATTCTGTTTTTGGGCTGATTTCCTGCCGCGGAACCGCCACATGCCACGTTATCAACCGCATATCAGAGCAGATTTGCCAGGTTTCGATTCCCACCTTCCTCCTGACCAAACACATTGAAAAAACAAAGCAGCTGGACTGTCTTTACCCTGCGATCCCGGACGGTTGATCTGTCCTCGTCGTCCCTCACAAAATTGAAATCTATCTAGACTGGCCTCTCCAAACCCCCCCCCCCCCCCCCTCCTGTCATTATCTGCTTCCAAGTCTTCAACGTTTGCCTCCGGTTTTTGGGAGCTTAAAAGCAAGGGACCAAACTCCTTACAGAGAACAGGAGGCCGCCAGTGCCCACATGTAGGTGTCGCCACGGGAACAGTGTTAGCATGGAAACATGTCATTTAGGACGTCGAGGACACGTCTGCTTGTGTAGATCGCCGGCACACTCAAACACACAAAAACACACAAAAAAATTGCAAAAGGGTGCCACAATTGTTTTGTTTTTGTACCTGCATGTGTTGATTTCAGCCAACAAGCTTGGTTGTACTGTAAAGCTTCCGTATGCCTTTTTAGTTTTTGTATGTCTTCTGGCAAACTATGCTGTATTGAAGCTGCAGCAGAAGAGTCTTAACAGCAAGCAAACTTCAACACATTTTCCCCCATTCGGGAATTATGCACCCCATGATTACACGCTTGAAAAAAAGTGACCTTGGCCAATAATGTCTGTACGTCCGGTGACGAAATGAAGATCATCATACTGTAGAATGTTTCCGTATATCAAGGTGTCTGCGTCCCGTTTAAAAAAAGCTGTTGGCCAACTTTTTATCCTGGCTTCTCGTGTATTTATTCCCCGCTTACAGTTGAAGTTTGCATGTCAGAGACCTGCTCATGTACAAAACCACTTTTGTAAAGATATCTGCCGGTGCGGACGGACGTTTTTTTTTGTTGTTTTCCAGTCGGACCTCATGTACTTTCACATTCCACGGAGGAAGAAATCGGTCCTTATGATCATTCATAATATGGCATGTTTGTGAGAGCGAGTGTGTTTTGAAAGGATATGAAATGATTTTTTTTTTAATTAAGATTGTTTTTTATATATAAGAATGCACCATGTTTCCAGATTTTTTTTAACGCATAATGCCAAGTGATTAAAGTGTTGCTGTAACGGCCTCACATTCGTTCTGCTCCCGTCCCTCGGCCAGTATTGTTGTACAGTTTTCATAAGATTTATTTCTTACTCTCGTCCTTTTTCTTTCATTTCTCCAATCAGATGACATTTGTTCAGTCCTCGAAGGTTTGTGCTGTTAGGAGACGTTTCGTCTTTGTCTGAGGAATTGTAGGAATTCTCTGTTTTGTCTGGAGTCTTGGATGTTTAATGTCTTTGCACTGTCTTGCTTTTAGCCTCGTTTTGCACCTCATGAGAAGGCGACAGAGGATATGTGCACTTAAAAGAAGTCTAGTTGAAGAGTTTTGTTTCCAAACAAAAGCCACTTTTTACACCTGTTATTCTGCACCCAGTGATTGTATGTGAGATACAGTACATGGGTAAGGCAGAAAACATTTTTAGAATAGAATTGGAATACAACTCTTCAATTGGATGCGATGAATGCACTGCCGATGAATGCCATGACCACTCGTTTTACTGTTTGCCGCAGCCTTGCAACATCAAGTCTTATGATTGTTGTCCTTGTCTCTCGGACCACAAATTGTAGCGATCCACACAGATGAGGGCCTCATGTTTGGCCTAAAATCTGTTTTTTGGTTAGTTGAGCTGATCATTCAAAGACCATACCAGTGATTTTGCAAGTTTTAGCCCATTTTATTACAAATCCAATATACTTTACTATTGAGCAAACCGTGCCACTGTGGTTTAAGAGTTTGAATGTATTTCTTAACCGAAAAAGGTATCCATTGATTTCCATTTTTATACGGTATGAAAATCTACTAGAAGCTTAAAAGTATACCCCCATAATGACTAACAAAATATCAACTTGTTTCAAATTGAATTCTTGATGACAAAAAGTCCAAAATGTGAGAACATCTTAATGAATTAAAGTAAACGGGCCGTGTTCAACAAAAGGTGACTATATCAAAACATCAGATTAAAGACACTGGCCGTTTCTCAATCGCGAGGATTTTGGCTTCCAAGCCAATATTTCAAGGATACTACGTCATCGATTGCCGCCGAAGCACTGTTCCAATCTCCAGCATACTTGGAATTCCACTGAGGCCGCGTCCTTGGTTTGGGGGTAATTTCGAGGCTGCACATGGGTAGACTTCGCGTCCTTCAAATCCCCACAATGCTTTGCGCACGGACCAATTTCCCCAAATCTGTGGCGGAAAATGTAAGGCGGGGCCTCTCATATGACGCACACCTGCACACTTGCTAGCCTGTTCCACTCTTAATTTTCCGAATGCCAGGAAGGATTCTTGCCTAGCTTCTGAAGGAAGTGACTCGGAAGACAAGCAAGCATCCTCGCAATTGAGAAACGGCCACTGCCTCATAAACAACTGTCTCTTAACTTGTGAAGGTGAGCATTGTCTCATTGTCTTTGTGCGAGGACTGTTTTTGGGCAAATATTTTTAAAAGCAAGGTTTCAAACTCAAGTTTTTTGAGTTTGTAAAAAAGTGTTTTGATATAGTCTCGCTGTTGTGAAACGTGGCTTCCATTTACTTCCATTCATCAAGAATGTTCTCCTTTTTGTTTCGCCCTCTGGCATGCAAGAATAACAAATGATCTTGAAACAAGATGAGGAATCTGAAAAAGCATTCTGTTCTCTTTACTCAATGCCAAAGACATATTCCAATCCCTCACAAAATGATGTTAACGTTCAATATCCTGCCCTTAAACTACATTACTATCATTCATTAGCATAATGTAAGGTCACTACAGTGTAACTGTCAAAACTCAATGCAGACTTGATGTTCTGGTTGATGGATTCCACAACTCAGAAGTCTACTAATACATGTTCATACCACGAGGAAATGAATGGAAACCAATGGCTGCTTGAATCAAGGGAGAAAACGCAATCAGCCAAAGTGGTCACATGATCTGTAAACACACTGGTATGGTTCTTTAAATTGAATTTGGCCTCACTTGGACCTGCTGTGGTGCTAACAGTCACATGACGACACACCTGTGGATCCATCTGTGCTGACTGCTGCCTTCAATGTCCAACACCCAAAAGAGGACGTCCACTTATTGTGGGAAACTTTCCTTGGACTGAAGGAAGTGAATTTTGGGAATCCCCACTGATCGTCTAAAATAATCCCGGCGAGGACTTTTCTTTTGACCACTATTGGAACCTCTGAAGTGTACATGTGTTTGCTATCTGCCTCCTGAGCAGTTTGTTGGTCACACTGTAGCGCCTCTGTGGTAGAAGCTTCTCCATCTTCTCGTTTACTTTCCCCCCTCGTCTGTAAATCTCCATCGCAGCAGATGTGCTTACTGTAATTATTGTCAACGATTTGGGCAAATAAAACAAAAAAGTGATGTCATACTTGTACAAATGAAAGCTCAATAAATAGAACACTTGAACAAATGTAAATACGTGTCCTTTTCCTTCCTGGGGAACAACAGATTTGCTTCTAATCGTGAGTTGGGTTTTGCCAATAAGGAAGAGTCATGGGAGTGATAAGAAACATTTATTAGAATAAGTACGACAATAAATCAATTTGATGTTTCATGAAGGGTCCGAAGAGGAGTATAAAGTTAAAAGTGCTGTTGTGGTCCAAAAGAGAGTTTTTGGCCTTTCCTGGCCACTAGTGATCCTTCCTCCGAGGCTCTGTGGCTTTACTCAGGTTTCCTGTCTCCTGCTTCAGGACGCTCAGGAGAGAGTGGGAGCTCTCCAAGATCTATAGGTGGAAGAAAGAACATTAAATATACTGTAGATACGTACAGGTAGTGTGCTATATACTGTAAAAGTCATTACGAAGGGGCCCAGGCACTGCTTGTTGTTCTTTAATAAGAGCAGCTCTGTGTTTCTTTGCAGTGATTAGTGGGAGAGCGCCGGGAGTTCAGCGTCAGTAAGTGGGGAGATGAAACTGCTGTACAAGGACAACATCATGGTGCGTCACGGAAAAAATAATTGCGTACTGAAAGACAGCAGTCGGTATAAGCCTGTAAGCAATAAACATGTGAACATCGTGAGGGTTCCTATGCAGGGTGTCCGCGGGGTCTTAAAAAGTATTAAAAGTTGATCAATCAATTTAGCGAAAATTAAGGCTATTAAAAAGTATTAAACGGCATTTTCCAAGGTGTTACATTTAGTAGCTTGTTTTCAATAAGTATATAAATTGTCAAAAGAGGTTGTATTCTACAGTCTGCCTGAATGTAATCATTGCGTAGGTGTGTAGTGTGATTCTGTGTAGTTTATTTATGGCATCCCGTTGGACTTGACGTCATCTGAACAGGACATCGCACGCTCACTGCTTGATCGCCAATGTAACCGGTTAAAACTCAAAGTGGCGATGAGGTCTTAAAATGTATGGAAAGGGTCTTAAAAAAGGTCTTAAAAGGTTTTACATTTGACTTCAGGATTCCTGCATATACCCTGCTATGGAAGCCCCAGATATTATATTGAATTATGTTTAGACTTTAATTGTTTCCCAAATTGGGGGACTCCGATTGACAGTACATTGTATTTGCTAAGGCTAAATTACCAAAATATTCAATTTACAATAAAAGGAAACATGGATAAGCAGAAAATGTCCATATTTGGAAGGCTGAAAACAGCAAGTATGTGGGATTGTTGCTTTAAATTCATTTATTTGATTGTTTATGATTAAATCATCAATGTATCATCATTACAGCTCTAAAACCGACAAGACAAGCTCCACAGATGTGCATTATACTATATGAAAGTATTTATTTAATTTCTGATATAACCAAACGCATACTTTGGGGACTGGTTTTTCTATTAAGTGGGAAAAAAACCTGACGATTCGTCTTTAAAGAACATATTTCCCTTCAACTTCAAATGTGATTTTTTAAAAGACTGAGCTAGAAGAAAAGGTAAAACCCAAGGGAATATCAACCTTTTATAACAATGTTTTGGTCAATTATTACTTATCAATTACACATTTCATGGACACAAGCAGCTAAAAGAACTAATATATTTGTCTATCTTAAAACAAATATATAGATATTGACATAATGATTGTTTCTGTATTTTCAGTGCTGCTCAACAAGAAACATATGTAGATCAGTCACCACGATAGAGTATTTGGTCCCCACACACACCTTGGTGTACGCTGCCTGGGTCTCTGCGATGGTCTGGTCGAAGTTGGCGCGTGCGGCGAGTCTGTGAGCCAGGCTCTCGTTGATTCGGCTCAGCTTCTCTGTGAGGACGCGGATGTCGTGCTGCAGACGGTCCTTCTCCACCTCCTCCTGCGTGATCTGACGGTTCAACTCCTCCCGCTTGGAGCACAGGTCCTCCATACCTGACGGAGACAAAAGAAGGGTTATTACACCAGAGACTCACTGGATCAGCTTAGTGACTATCCTGCATGATTACGAGGTTTTTAATGCTAAATCACACAAAGATTTTTAGAATAATGGTTTATTATATAGTAGCAGGTTCATCAACAATATGGTTTTCTTTTTCTTTTAGAGTTACCTTGAGTGTTTTTCCTTTATTAACCATTTTATATCATTAAGTTAACGGATGTCCCCTGTTTGAATCACGTCAAATTACATATTTTATTGATATCTCATATTATATGCAATGCATAACAATGCAAGATTTGAACCAATCAGAAAGTGTGTAACATGCCTGGTGTTTTGCAACCAGCATCTGACAGGTAGCCCGTTTTACTTCAGCCATGAGTTTTTCTCAACTAACAACACATTTGTTTGTGTTTTTAGGTGGGTGATCGACACATAACACTCTTTTAAAACCTGCTCCACGTCATACAATGATATCTTTAAGCCCTCAGTTGCACTATTGGGCTTGCAAGAGGTTAAAGGTTGATCTCCAGGTCTTGGAGAACATAATCTGGAACGGTTAATCAGATTGGACAGCACTATCCAGTCAAAGAAACTTCAAGAACAGTTCAAGGAGAAGAGATAACTGAACACGTGTGAAACTCCAAAGTGAGTTCTTTGGACCTAAAGTGACATTTACATTTATGTAAAACCTGCTCTGAGATGCATTTCCGAATTCTGCACAACGTTAAAACTGTCACCAGCATCACGTTGTTTAAAAAACGACTAGTGTATATCCCACACATAAGTATTTAGAGTTATTAAAAAGATGAATAAGTCACTTACACTTGACCAGTTCATTGTTGTAGTTCTGCAGAGCCGCAGCTTGTTGGCTCATGTTGGATTTCAGCTGAAGTCCGCCTGACTATAAGCTTCAACCGCGGCTACACACCGCTTATTATGCTAATGTTAAACACTTTATATCTTATTTCTCGTGTCCCAAAGGTTATCATATGTTTCGCTGAGTGAAATCCGCCCGGGTTCACACATGTATCCGCATAGAAAAAGCGCCTATCCGCAGAAAAGCTTTCAAAGGCGGGTTACGAGGCGGGTTTCCCGGACAACTGAAGTAGCCGGCAGTTCTTCTTCTTCCGCTTCTTCCTCATTTCATGATTCTTCTTCGTTCTTCTTCGTCTTATTATATTTAGGTGCTACATGTCTAATGTGCGTCCCTAGCGCCCCCTTCTGACCATTCTGTGAATATTGTCTAGTAATAAAATAATTCCTTTATGTACAGTCTATGGATAGTTATTATACTGTATGTAGGAGCCGTTTGTGTTTGTTGTCGGCGCAGGGTGTATAAATAGGGTCATGGGTTACTGGAAAAAGCACAGGACACAGGAATAGAGAGAGCAAACTGTTCTAAGGAGACAGATGCTCACAGCTACCACAACTCATCAACCTTGGTATCGTACATTTTTGTAACAACTCTCAATAAACAGCAAACCAAACTGCATTCAAGGACTGGAAATTCATATGTTATGTGTCTGCGTAAATATAACTTAGACCCTCACCTGTGTATTAATGGCAACCAGAATATAGGACATTTGAACACTTAAATTGACATTACACTGACTGCGATAAGGTATTACGTCAAGGCACTTGTATTTGTTTGTAATAGAAAATAGTGGAAGAATTACTCTATGTTATCACATATTGAATATGTATCCAAGTCAGGCATTACAATGTCTATTTTTGTAAAAGTACAATACACATTTTTGAAAAATAATTGTATTTTGTATGTTTATTAATGATGCATTAATGTATATCTAACTTAAATGTTGCAGCTGATCGAGGTGAGAGTCATTAATAACTTTCTATAAAGCTACTGCCCATAGCTCATTACTGTGTGGGCTACAGATAATAATTCCTTCTACATGGTCAGAAGCCAGTTATTCTCCCTTTTTCTTTTCAATATGAACATGTATGTGAATTAATATGTCCTAGACTGCATTCAATGTATTTGAGGTTACATTAGAAATGGCAACTACGTGTTTGTTCATAGATGGATATATAATCTCAAATAACTGAGAAAAATGACTCCAATATGTTTACAAATGTATTTTACAAAGATAAATTCATTGCAGTCTTGAAGAACTGAAGAAACAGAGGAAATGAAACAGGCATCAGGCCTAACCACAGGTGAGGAGGGGAAGCCAAACATCTGAAATTGTTTATTCAGTGAAGACTTATTATTATTTAGTGGGAATGCTGTTAACAGCATTCCATCTGTTCTTCTATGCACACAATTCTTTATTCTTATTATTCCACCCGTTATGTTGCCGGTCTTCTCCTCCCGCATTGAACATCGCAGAAACTCTGCTCAAACATCAAAACGTTCAGCTCGGTCGGGAATCGATTGCTATTACTTGTATCATTCATAACTTTCATAATTCCAGAGATACATCCCATAATTCATCACATTTTTAACATGGAAGTCAATGGAGAAATTCTTCAGACTTCAATAAATCTTCATGCGACTTCAACTGCTAACTGCTCATTCATACTTTCACTCAGAAATCTCATTCCAACTTAAAAATGTTACACATCTTTCTGACATTATTCGTGTAACACAACTTTTAAATCTGATTCTTACTTTTAGAGATATTAAACATTGTTCAGACCTTGGTACAGAGGCCTTCTTCAGATTTTAACATTAACTAGAGTGGGTGATGTCACAGCTAGAGTGTAGGAAATCTTGAAATTTGCCTTCATATTTTTTTTTAAACTGCCATAATTCCCAAACCCTACATTCCTGAGACATAATTTTTCATGACAAACGTAGGAAAACATCTCGTAGCTTGAAAAATGACAAATAATTAAGCAACAATTAAACAAAATACCTCTTGAGGGCATGAAGTGACAAAAACGTTCAACATGTCTCCATTAAAGCCCATTGTAATTTCAGGCTGATATTTCCTCACAGCAGCACCTTTAGTTAATCTGCCAAAAAGGCCACATTATTGACCCGAAAGTACACAAAAAGCACACTTCAGATACTCAAGGTCCTTGAGATGCTTCACGCTTTGAAATGTCACCGATATCTGTTACGGTTCTTCAACAAAACGTTCACATGTAAGAGGTTTATCTCTCATTCAGAACAATGGAAACATTTGATCTCTGGACACCTCGTTAGCTCAAATAGAAACACCTGTGTAATGGAACACGATGATGTCATAACTCCAACTGACATGCTCAGGGCAGCAGACTTCAGATAATGCTTAATGGTCCTGCCCTCAACAGCTCTACGTCAATTATAGGGTGTCATCATATGCCGTTTCCATGGAAACGTATCCCTCGCCATAAAAGACGATGTCGCTATACATTAACTCCTATGAAAATGTTCAAAAAGTGCTCAAACTTCACATGTGTGCTAACAGTCCAGCCGTGAAGACATCTACTGGACAGTTTTGAGATTTCTTCAAATGCCGTTGCCATGGCAATACAATGCTCGCCATGAAACACGGTTTTCTCATAACTTCAGAAAAAATGCTCCAAACGGCCCAAAACTTCACAGGTTAGGTAACAATGCAGCCATCAACGCATCTAAGCGTATTATGGCTTGAAGTTAGTTCAAAAGTTTGCAGTTCAAATATTCTGCTGCTTTTCCAAGCCTTTTTACTTTCTTTTCTTTTCTCATCACACAAACAGTGTTCATGGATCATTTCAATCTAAATTCTTCACTTCTTCTTACACATTACATTTCAGCATAGCAATTCAGGGTCAGCTTTTCAGCATAAAGCATTCCCACTAGCAATTTCTTCAGGAATTGCATTCTCTAGTTATTATTATTATACATTATAACATTAACACATATTTGTTCTATTCGAGTGTCATTTATTGTATTAATGGATAATGGGTTGTATCTTTGCCGATATCTGTGTTGATAGGTATAGATTAAGAGCGGTGAATCATCTTAGATACAGGAAGCGCTCAAACGTTTGTGTGAGTTTATCTAATTTAGCAGTGATTCCATGTCAGCCACAGCTTGTTGCAAAAAACATGACTGATAGTGTGTTTAACAAACTTAAACTAGCTTTATTAAATGTCAGGTCTTTGGCAGGAAAAACATTTTTAATCAATGATTTTATCACTGAGCACAATCTCGATTTTATGTTTTTAACAGAAACTTGGATTGAACAAAATAACAGTGCAGCTGTTCTTATCAAATCAACCCCTCCCAACTTTAGTTTTATGAGTCAGGAAAGAATGCATAAGAAAGTGGGTGGAGTTGCTATTCTGTTCAATGATTCCCTTCAATGCAGGAAGACATCTTATGGGAACTTTGATTATTTTTAATATGTGGCCCTTCAGCTGAAATGCTCCTCTCGAGCTCTGTTCCTAAATATCTATAGACCACCCAAATACTGTGCAAGCTTTTTTGATGACTTTACTGAACTGCTGTCTATAGTGTGTATTGACTTTGACCGTCTAGTCATTGTTGGTGATTTTAACATCCATGTTGACAACCCCCAGGACAGAGGGGCAAAATAACTGTTTTGTGTTCTTGATAGCTATGGACTGACTCAGCATGTGACGGAGCCCACGCACAATAAGGGGCACACTCTGGACTTAATTATCTCAAAGGGTGTGAATATCTCTAAGGTTGTGGTGACTGATGTTGCACTCTCTGACCATTCCTGTGTTTTCTTTGAGAGCTCTATTTCTGTTCACAAATTTTTTCAAAAAGAGGTAACCACAAAGCGATATTTAACTGAAAATACTAGGGAAATGTTTACTCAGAATTTTTCTTCCACACTTGCCCCTGCCAACATCTCAGTAAATGAGCTAGTAGATCATTTTAATTAAAAAATAAAAAATGTAATAGATGCCATTGCTCCAACTAAGGTAAAGGAAGTGACTGGGAAGAAAATATCTCCATGGAGAAAGGCCATGACCGTGAAAACAGAAAAAAGAGAATGTCGAAAAGCAGAACGCAGGTGGCGAAAAACAAATGTCCAGGTTCACTTTGACATTTATAAAGAGAGACTTGGCCTTTATAATTTGGAATTGAAAAATGCACGACAATCGTTCTTCTCTGACATCATTACCAAAAACAAAAACAACGCACGTGCCTTGTTTGCTACCGTCGACAGACTAACTAACCCCCCAGTGTCAGTAGCCTCTGAATTTCTATCCACCAGGGCGTGCAATGATTTTGCCTCCTTTTTCACTGACAAAATTCAGAAAATCAGACAAGCAGTCAGTGCCTCTGCATCAGGAACAGCAAATGTGTTGTCTCTGTGTCCACTTAACATCAATTCAAACACCATGACACAATTCCATCAGATTAATGATAAAAACCTAGACATTATACAACTTCTGAAATCCTCCTCCTGCTGCCTTGATATTATTCCAACGGGATTTTTCAAAGAGGTTTTTCCTTGCATGGCCTCAGATCTACTTCATATAGTAAACAAATCTCTTCACTCAGGTATTTTTCCACAGGCCCTGAAAACTGCATTCATTAAACCGCTCTTAAAAAAGAATAATCTAGATGCTTCAGTAATGAACAATTACAGGCCCATATCAAACCTGCCATTTCTAGGTAAAATCATTGAAAAAGTTGTTTTTCAACAGTTGAGTAATTTCTTGCATTTAAATAACTGTTTCGATGTGTTCCAGTCAGGCTTTCGTCCAAACCACAGCACTGAGACTGCTCTTGTAAAGGTCTTTAATGACATCCACTTAAACACAGACAGTGGCAGAACTTAAGTGTTAGTATTATTAGATCTCAGTGCTGCGTTTGACACTGTTGACCACAACATATTACTAGACCGACTGGAGAACTGGGTGGGACTTTCGGAAACAGTTCTAATTGGTTTGAATCCTACTTAAAGGACAGAAACAACTTTGTTTCTATAGGTAAATACACATCTGAGTTGACAAATATGACATGTGGGGTTCCTCAAGGCTCCATCTTGGGGCCTCTTCTCTTTAACATCTACATGCTTCCACTGGCTCAGATAATGAAAAACAACAAAATAAGTTACCATAGCTATGCAGATGACACACACATTTACGTAACAATTTCACCAGGAGACTATGCTCCAATTCAAACACTGAGTAAGTGCATTGAACAAATCAATGACTGGATGTGTCAGAACTTTCTCCAATTAAACAAAGATAAAACTGAGGTAATGGTTTTTGGAGCCAAGGCAGAACGTATAAAAGTTAGCGCTGAGCTTCAGTCTGCAATGTTCAAACAACAGATAAAGCCAGAAATCTAGGTGTAGTCATGGACTCTGACCTGAGTTTCAACAGTCACATTAAAACAGTTACTAAATCAGCCTACTATCACCTAAAGAATATATCTAGGATTAAAAGACTAATGTCACAGTAGGATTTGGAAAAACTTGTCCATGCTTTTATCTTCAGTAGACTCGACTACTGCAATGGTGTCTTCACAGGTCTCACTAAAAAATATATTAGGAAGCTGCAGCTGATTCAGAACGCTGCTGCTCGAGTCCTCACTAACACTAAGAAAGTGGATCACATCACTCCTGTTCTGAAGTCTTTACACTGGCTTCCTGTGTGTCAAAGAATAGATTTCAAAAATACTGCTGCTGGTTTATAAAGCACTGAATGGTTTAGGCCCGAAATACATTTCTGACCTCCTGCTAAATTATGAACCATCCAGATCTCTCAGGTCTTCAGGGACTGGTCAGCTTTCTGTCCCCAGAGTCAGAACTAAACATGGAGAAGCAGCGTTCAGTTATTATGCTCCAAATATCTGGAACAAACTCCCAGAAACCTGCAGGTCCGCTGCAACTCTGACTACTTTTAAATCCAGGCTGAAGACTTTTCTTTTTGTCGCTGCTTTTAATTGAACTATTCATATCTTAGACTGCACTGTAACTTTTATCACTGTAACTTTTATGCATATATTTTTTTATTTCAATGTTTATCCATGTATTTTTTATTTTAATGTTTATTTTATTAGCTTTTCTTTTGAATGACTGATTTTAAATGCCATTTTCTTAATGTCTTTCATTTTTTGTAAAGCACTTTGTATTGCCTTGTGTTGAAAGGTGCTATATAAATAAACTTGCCTTGCCTTGCCTTACCTTGAAGATGATTATGGCACCTTTATGTTTTTGATTTCAGCATGTTTCAATACTATGTGTTGTTATCATGACATATGAATATATTCTGGATAATATAGTCTTACTATTAAAACAAGAATATGACTGACAGTCGTATCACCAGGTGGTATAACACCGTCTGTAAATTCAATATGTGTGACGTCATCGCGAGTGGGCGGAGTTAACGTCCAGGCACCATGGCTTCGGTTGGACCCGAGGTGAGTGTGTGAGCGTTACTCTAAGCTTGTTTTACTTTTACACTGTATCCATGGCTTTGGAAAATGTGTTGCTCTCCGGGAACGAAAATCCCGCTTGTAAACAGAGCGAATTGTCGGTGCAGAGGTGTCGTTTTGTCGTGAATTGGCCGCTGGCAGCCCGCAGTCTCTTGCTTTTGTGCTGGACCGGAGGGCAACTGAATGAGCAGGAAGATGCTGAACCCGGGAACATGAATACTCCAAGTAGGCGCGTTGTTAGCTTTGTGTCGGGGTTTATTTATACATGTTCCAGCCTCAAGTCAGTGTCCTGCTTCTGTCCAGTTTTAGCGGTTCAAAATCAAACTGAAAATGTATATGCAAGCGTATTTAGCCGACGTTATTCACGGCTTTAGCTGTATCGTCTGTCACCGGCTCACTTGATGCTAATGTGTACACTGATGTTTAGCTAGCTGCTAGCCGCCGTGCTAGTTAGCAGACAGTGCACACTTTCTCAAATCCACACAAACACTGATAATTGGGTTTAACATGTTTACTTAAACGATAGCGAGTAGTCTCTGTGTAGTTTGTAAACAATATGTCTAAATGATCGGCTGATAATGTTAACCCCCGTTATGCTTTGCAGTCTGTTAGCTACATGATAATTGATGCAGTCAAATGAACCATGGCAGTGCTGCCTCCCAATGTAAACATATGGCGCCAGCTTTTGAACCTGCTATGAGGCTTTTTGCATTATTATTTTTCCACATTACACTTTTATAAGAAACTACTCTTATGGTTGCCTTTGTTAGCTAGGTCCTGGTTTACAGTCGGCATAACGCAGTCTAGGGCTGGCTGTAACAGGTTGAATTGTTGTTTGTATGAAGGTTTTATCAGTAAAGATCAACTAATTTACTTGTTACATAAGCACAGAAATGTATCACTGCTACAGTCTTTGTTTCTTTATCCTTTTTCGAGAGATAAGATACGGTTTCGTTCAGCAGAGGTCGCTCGAGCAACATTCAGATTCAGGTGTGGGACACTGAGTTATGCAGCCACTTCCGTTTGCACTCATAACTAAGTGTTGTGTGATCTGTTTATGCATTTGACACGTAGATCAATGGGTGGCCTGTCGTAAAGGTTAGTTCCTCAAATTATCATAACAGTTCTCCAGGTATCTTTGGTTTTATCTGGCCCTGTTTTATGTTATCTTTTGATATATGTAGATATATGTCTGTTATATATTCTGCCTCCTTCCAAATACAATAGAGGAGGGCTGCACAATTAATTGAAATTGTATAACATCACAATATTGACAAGTGCAATATCCAAAGGGCAGGAAGCATAGGCTAAATATGTTAACATACCTACTTAAACAGGTAGTGTAGGGCTGTAGAGATGTCTGGGCCTTTGAATATTATTTTACAGATTTAACTGGTACAGATACTCCTAAAAAAGTATAAAATGAATGTATATGTGTTTCAATTATGATACAAATTATATTTGACAAGTGATCAATCCCTCCTTTTTCGTGGATCATATTGCAATTGCAATACAAGTCTAAACAATCACAATTAGTTATATTTGTTTACAAATAATGCAACCCGATATAAGGGGAAAATTGATTTAGACTAAAGCTTAGAACTAACAGGTTTTTATAAACCTTGAAATCACCTCACCATTGTTTTCACTGGAACTACTTTCTCCAAAAAAATAGTCCCAATGAAATCCGTTGTCATTAAAGTGGCAGGATCCTACTTCATTAATTGATCAATTAATAGATACATGTATTGACTGAATATTATTGCCCACAATGTTAATAACCAAGTTATTTATTGAGAAAACATGTAAAGTTTTAGTTTTTGAAATGCACAATTAAATGACTTATTGTTTGATTGAAAACGTTTCCATAGTTTATAAGACAAAGCAAATAACTGTTATGTGCAGCCCTTATGGCTAGGTCTATGCCTATAACCCAGTGGTTCTCAAAGTGGGGGGTGCAGAGGCATGTCAGGGGAGGCGTGAGAGACCAGGAGGGAAAATGGTTATAAAAAAAAATAATTTGAAAAATAATTGATTCGAAATAATATGATGCATTACAGCACTGTTACGTCTGGGTCTCTGTGTTTCATTAAAGCTCGACTCTGTGTGTGGAACGAGCCATTTTGTGTGCGCGAGAGAGAGAGAGCACCGGTACTGGAGATCGTTGTTGTTAGCTTCTGGTGCTAGCGAGCTACGCTAACGGATATAAGGAGTTTTTTCAACAACAAAATGGAGGAGAGTCCTCTCCTGGCAGACTGAGAGGCTCAGTGAACAAAGGACTCTCTGAGTGTTTAGATAGTTAACTTTAGTCTCTAAGTTATCTCAGTGGGTCTCAAATGTTTTGGTCACGATTATTGTAAACAATTATTTCCGAGGCACACATTTATATGATCATTATAGTTATACAAAAATAAGAGAATAAATGAAAAACAGGTATGAAATACTATATGATAGTAAAAAAAGAATAAAGTTTAAAAGGGTGATTTGTAAAATATCCATAAAGAAAAAGTAAATCTGTTAACAGATCTGTTTCATCTGGGTGTTGAGAGAGGTATCCATAGATCTCTTCATTTTGCTCTCAAAGTGCACCAGATTAATGCTTTTAACTTTAATATTTAAAAATCTTCCTGGGGGAGCTTGCCCCCGGACCCCCCTATGTGAGGTCCACACACCACCTGTAAAAATATCACTTTACCCCTGCTTACACCTATATGCCGTGAGCTGATTATCGAGCCTTCATTGTAACAGTCACTGTGTATTTGCGTGAGGAGTGTTGCAGTAGAAAATTCCACTGTAGCGCCCGGTACATTAATGGGAAACCCTAAATGAAATGTCAAGCTACCCCATGGCACCCCCAAAATACATCTCTGGCGCCGCCACTGAGCCTGACTATTTTGTGTTGGGGGGGCCTGACTTTTTTTTTCTCCAAAGGGGGGCCTGACAGAAAAAGTTTGAGAACCACTGCTATAACCCAATATAAACCCTCATCTTGGAGCGTCACTTTATTGCTTCCCCTCACACTCAATTTTCTTTTTTTTATATTTGGTGCAGAAGATTGTGTCAAAGCCTGCTCTTTATTTCAATCAGCCTCTACTAAAGTTGAAATAAGGGCAAGCCATTTCATACACACTGAATTTACATTGCCACTTGTCATTTGCAATACCACAAATGACCATATTTTAACTAAAAAAGGTTTGCATTTCAGCTTTGAGGTAAGGCATTGTTATCTGCACAACATCGAGCAGGTGTTTCTGATTTCCTGGTCCCTCAGTGTTCAGGAACTCGGAAAGAAAACACAGCAGGAAAAAAGCTTGGTCGAATGTGCTTTTGGCTCCTTTATAATGATGTGTATTGGGAAAAATGTGGTGACATGATACTCATCCACATACAGGGGTTAACATTCTAGATATTGCTATTCTGTAAGCAAGGCAATCTTTTCGCATTTTAAGAAGGACATTAAGTCTGATCTTGATGTATTGGTCATTACAGTCTCAGCTGAAATAAATGTCCCCTTGTGTCTCCGAAGAATTGTATGGGCATTATGGTGCTGGCTGACAAATGACTATGTATGTAATAAACAAAGAACAATCACACACATGTTCTGATCAACGCTTAGAAGAGGTATGTAGGTGACCACTTAATTAAGAGACGTGCATCAGGTACAAGTGATACAATGCGTTTTGTTTGGTCACAAGAGGTAAAGGGGCACATTCAATTCACTTGGGAATCACAATTATTATCTTCCATGACTCTAAATCAATTTGCAAAAATCAATACATCATATTTAAGGTTATAGTTTAACATTTCAGTTTTGAGAAAAAAAAGCTATAAGCCTTTAGATTGTTATGTGCGTTGGACTTTTGCGCGTTGCCCGAAGAAAAGTCATGGGATGACCGAAAACTATTGTTTTAGTTTCGTTATTAGTAGTGGTGCACGATAATTATCGGCCCGATATTAGGTATTATGACGTCATCCCGATAAACCCGATAATAGTATTAATAGCCCCGATAATATACAATATATTTTTTGGGTAAAAAAGAAAAACATACTGCGGTGTGGGTGGATTGGGATGAGGGGCGCTTGTTTTTCACTCGGCTCCTCCCCGTTTTGCCAGTACTGTGGTATTAGTGGTTAGGAAGAGGGGAGTTCTTCTAACTATCTAACTTTGAAATAGTCCCATACCACCGACGACATGTTTGTTTACTGTCCTGGCTTCACGGCCGCACACCATTTACGTCACAGCCAGGCACGAGTTAGGGAGCGCTGGGATTTGTGAAGAACTCCCCTCTTCCTAAACCACTAATACCACAGTACTCTGGCAAAACGGGAGGAGCCGAGTGGAAAAACAAGCGCCCCTCATCCCAATCCACCCACACCGCAGTATGTTTTTTCTTTTTTTTTACTCAAAAAATATATTGTAATATTATCGGGGCTATTAATACTGGTATCGGGTTTATCGGGATGACGTCATAATACCTAATATCGGACCGATAATTATCGGGCATCCCTAGTTTAAAGACATTCAATATTTCTCTACCAAATTCTATTGCAATCCATCCAATAGTTGTCAAGATATTTCACTCCAGGTGAAAAAGGTTAACCTCATCCTTAACCAAATGAGTTGGCTTTATCCTCCGTGAAACATGAGCGACTTTGTCATGGAAATCAATCCATTAGTTTAGATGTTTCAGTGTGGACCAACAGCTAGTTTAACATTGCCTTTCCTAAGAACTTGTGCAAGGTTGTTGACAAGGTTGTTGACAAGGTTGTTGGCAAGGTTGTTGGCAAGGCCTCGCATTAGTCATCAGTTTTCATTATCTTAACCTTTCTCTTCATTGGTTAAGTTTAAACTGTTCATGAAGCTTATCTTTGTTACAATGCGTAAACATTGAAGCTAAAATAAGCACAATGCTGTAGGCTCCATGACTTTCACATGTAGTTATTGCGAGCTCCAGGGTTGTATTGTGTTTAAGTTAAGGCTTTATCGTGTCCGTCAGCAATAAGCTGTTGTTTTCTTTGCTTATAGGTGGCCTCCTTTTGTGTGTTGCGTAGTTCATAGTCTGTTCACTGGCTCCTTACCCTCTCTTTTATTCACAGTATCTGATTTCTTTATTGCAACTCTGCCATGGTTGGAGGGAAGAACTTATTTCCCTTATTTTTGTCCATTGATCCCTGAAAGTAGATAAACCTGAGCCTGTCTGCCAGGTCAAGATTGTTTCAATCGGCCAACATCTGCATTCCAGCGTGGCTGTAACATCCCCCGAGAAGGAAGCACACCCCGCAAAAATACTATTCTATTTATCCATGAATTGTTATAAAAGGCCCTCGTTGTGTTGGAGAACTTGCTGCTTCTTCTCTTGTCATTGGATGTTGTGCTGTTAGACAGACAAAGATTCATTTTGGAACTTATTTCAGGATTTTCCTCAGTCGGTTACTTCATTCCTGTGAATTCAATATCTTTTTCATGGCATGGCGGCGTGGGGTTTTGCTGCTTCACTGGCCCGAGTCTCAGAGGAAACAAAAGACTCTCCTGTTGAGGGCTTCATATGTGGCCTGATGTCCGCGATTGAGAATGTTTGGCTTCATCAAGTTCCTCACTGACATCCGGTTTGCTTCTCGGGCCTTTACTCTTATTACCTCCTCCATTTCCCCCCTCCTTCTTCTGTTGGAGCTCCTCAAGAGCCTATGCATACAAACACACACTCTTAAAAGCCCTTTTCCTCTCAAAAACTCATTGACTAAAATATATGTCCATTGTTCGCAAAGCAAATGGTAAAATGATTCACCAGATGAAAACACTAGCGTTGTCTTTCAACATGTCTCCAGTGTAATTGATATTATTTGGATAGTATGGCGTGTCCCTCCTAGTGGGATTTCTTCAGTTCTCTAGTTGAGAGAAATGGAGTGGCGTTACAGTGAAAGCTGACTGAGCATGCTCTGTGGAGACCCTCTGAAGAGGAGGACCGACAGAGGGAGCCACCAGGTCACATGACCGGCGAAGTGAATGTGCATGCGGGGAAAGAAAAAGGAAAAGACGAGCAATCTGTTCGACACATTGCCGCTCTCCCCCTTTCCCCCTCTCTCTCTCGCACGCACGCACTCTCCCTCACCCACTCCCTCTCTCTGACGCCTTCTTCTTCTCAATGGAGGCTATGAGAAGAGAGCAGGTATGATGCTTCCTCAAGGCACTAGGGAAATACATGATAGCTTGTTGTTACACTTCACCCTCTGTTAGCTTTGAGTAATGTAAGGAGGGCATGGTCTTGTTTCTCAGCTCCATTTAGCCCTTTTTTTTAAACAAAAGTTACAGTTTTGTTCAGGTCTCTCTGCCTTCACCTTGAGATGCTTCTCTAAATAGTTGCAGCGTCTTTATCAGCAACTGATTGCTCTTGATTCTTGAAGTCCAGGACTTAAATCTCGAGGAGCTGTGTTTTGGTGTCGGTGCTGCTGGATCAAAGAGATTTCAGCGTGTCTCGATGGATCTTGTTGTTTGAGAAAGCTCCTCATGTAATAGCACAGCTGTATTCAGAGCAGTCACAGCATGGCTGATGTAACTTGATTCATTACAATGAACGTCAGAAGAACTTGACTCTGTCCTGAGAGTTGATTTAGAAAAATCTTCCTTGTTGTCGTACCATTTCTTTGATCCCCCATGGTCAGTATATAATGAGGTCCCAGGGGCCTGGATGTGTAGTGCATCTTATGCTGGAATATACTGGAACATAAAAGCTGCAGTGCCTGCTCACCAAGCCAAGGGATGCATGTTAGGCTGCAGTGTGAGCCTCAATGTTTACCGGCTTCAATCTTCTGAGCAGCTTTCTGTCGGAGGACTTTGCATCTGTTGGATCAGTTTTTACAAGTATTCCTGGAGTTGATTCAAGATTTCATGCAGAATTGACTCAAAGAGACAGATTTTAGGGCTTGTTTGCCTTTATTGAGAAAGTGGACATTAAAGGAGGGAAAGGAAATGGCAGACTGGGATCATTGCGGTCAGATCAAAATGCATTGGCACCTTTGGGTAAAGAATATGCAAAACCAATATTTTTTTCAGCCACATTTCTTTAGAACAATAGTCAGAAATGTTTCAGGTGGTACAAAACAGACTGCAAGATGGTTAAGGAGATACAAAAGATAAAGAAACCATGTCTGCCTGCCTCCCGTCTGTTTTTTTTCTTGTAAGACCACCTCTTCAGGCCTCTCTGAATGATTTAAAAAAGACTATTTGAGAAGAGGAGAATCCCTCTTTTGTCAATACCTGGCATCCAAAGACAATGCTGCATTTTAAGAGCTCATATGACAACATGTGGCCATCACTGCTTCAGGTTGGCTGTGTGAAATGCAGTTGTGTACCTTTCTTTTATCATTGCATCTCATTTGGGTGTTGCCGCCTTGTGGTGTCTTTGGCAGTGAAACAGCCGGTTGTGTAATGTGCTTGTGTTTAGGTGGCCCTGACTGGTTTTCAGGTCTCCTCCAGTAGAGTCAAGGATCAGTGCAAACATCCAGGCCTCATACCCAGTATGCTATGTATGTTTATAGCATTAGATATATTATCTATCAAGAGCTGAGTAATTACTAAGCTTGTGTGTTTAAAAAAATACACAAGGTCCAATCTGGAGAGCAAACTCTCAACCATTGGTCCTTTTTATTTTTGCAGCTTTTTTAACATATTTCTATTTTTTAATATGTTCTAAGGTTTGTCACCTGGTCTTAAAGCACTGGCTTCACATTTAGAGCTTCATTCAGCAGCTTCCTGTATCCACGTGCCTCCAGACCCTTACATTCCCCATCTAGTGGAAAAAAGCTGCAATGGCCGCGTTGTGTCAGTAAACAATCTGGTTTGCGAAATGGCGGAGAGATCTGCAGACAGGCTTCTCTGTCTACCCTCCCCCCTCTCCTTTCTGTTTCCACTGTGTAAGTTCCACTTTCCACCACTAGGGGGAGGGATGAGGCTGGTGTGGGTTTCTTTTTGTGAGTGGCTCTCCTTAATCCATGGAAAACAGGAACTTAAGGATTCACCTTCTCACATTCACCCTGACATGTGCTCACTAGATTCCTTCAGATCATGTCCCAGACTAGATGTTCTTTGGGGGACACCCTCAGATATTGTGCTCCTGGCCTGACGAGGTGCATGATCGTGTTTGGGAGTGATTTGGGAAGTCTGTCCTGATGGCCCATTCAGTCGGGCTTGGGGTCTCTCTTGTCTGCAGGTTCCAGGACACACTGTGTTAAAGCTGAGGATTTGACTGAGGGGGAACTGACTGTGCTCTCTGTCTGCTGCAGGCCTTGTGATTGCCTTACTTTGGGGAGAATATGTTTTCTCTGCTTTCTTGTGACAATCAGATTCTGCCCTTACTAGTCACTAGATATGACCCCAGCAGCCCCTAGCAGAGTATGTCTACATGTAGTCTGTTTGGTATGAGCCTCACATAGCGTAGAGGAGACTGTAAACTACCCTGCTCTGTTCTAAATGAATGCTTCTCAAAATGACCTAGCCCCTTTGATATCGCCCGAGTGTGAAGACAAACAGGGTGGCTTTGACAAGTTACACCCAAAGAGGCAGAGTGTAGATTCATGATGGTTTCCTCTGAGGCCTCTTTTGTGTCCTCTGGGCCCATTTATCCCAGAGTGAGCAGGAGGTGGACGCTCAGCTCAGGAGGAGTAGAGAGTGTAGTGCTTCCTGGTGCTGCCTCTTCAACGGCTTCCTCCCGCGAGTTGTAAAACACGGTCTGTGGGCGGCTGAGATTAACTTTTGATGCCTCGGCTGTGCATCTGCTGGCTGGCTGTGGCACAGAAAGAGAGAAGAAGAGCTGCATTCTCTTGACTTCTCTATAGTCTTTGATTCGGACGTCACTGAAAAGAGGACTTTACTCTGAATTCATTGTATAAACGGGATCGTTTTTTCAGGTGCTCATGCTTGGAGTTTTGCTTTACAGATCAGTCATTGGGTAATCATTTAGTTTCTCATTGGATTTAAAATAAATGGGGCTAAACATTCTGCTGCTTTTCTAACCAAATTATACAATTTAGGGCTTTGACAGTTATTTGTCTGACTGTCTACTGTGTTTTCAAATAGTCAATTTATCATTCAATCAATTCCTTTGAATGATTATAAAACAGATAATTGTTACAGAGATGGTTTGGTGTTTTTACTCGGTATAACGCCATAAAACAAATAATCAATAACAGCCATTTCCCCCGATTTACTGTCCATCACATTTTAAAGGAAATATTTCTGCTCTTATATCATAAATGTAACATCTTGGGTTTTGAACTGTTGGGCAGATGTTTTAAAGAGGGTGGCCCTGGGCTTTGGGAACTTGTGATGGGACTTTTTGACAGTTTTTAGACCTACCGGTTATTTGCTAAAGATATTGACTGATATTAAGATAAAATAATATTGCTTTGGAGTCCTTTATTTGATTTCCCTTCTTCTTTTCCCTGTAGCCCGCTGGTCTAGCCAAGGGCAGCCTGGAGAAGGGTGCATCCTCAAAGAAAGAGGAACTCGAAGCAGCGAGCAACGGAGAGGAGAAACCAGGTATTATTCAAATGAAACCTGATGGCACTTAATTTATGAAAATGATATGTTTACATTGTAATTTTCATCTTTCTGCTGTTTTCTCCTATAGATAGAGAGAAAGAAGTAGCAGCCAGACTGGCTTCTTCTTCCCCTCCAGCAGAGACCATGCTAAACGGGACTGAATGTTGACGACACGAGGCACAAGAGCCCCGACTCACGGCTCTGCATTCAACAACAAGACTTTACCGCTGGTGAATGAAAACGGCACGTTAGACATGGAGCCACCGCACGCTTCTGTTACCGGAAGCAACGGATTCATTCTCACAAAGCAGCAGCAGGAAGGTGTCTCTTCAGCGACGCTGGGTTCGGGAGTTTCCCCCCACAGGACTAACTGGCTGCCTTCGGGCTCGCCGACAGGGGGAAACCGGGCCAAATCTCCCCCGGCCTCGGACTCTGGGTGCACACAGACTTCAGGGGCACTAAGGACTGATCCCAGTACAGGGACTACGTCAGGACCGGAGACACCAGACACTAAAAATGACACAGCCTCCTTTCCGGCCCCGGCTCCCGTCACCATACACAGAGCGCGCAAGACCATGTCCAGACCGGCTGTCAGCCCGGCTCAAAAGGTAAACCATGGGATAAGCAGCACACTAGTCTCTCCTCTCTTTGTGTCTTTACTTAGGGTGCTACTGTAGACATTTGACTCAATTTGGATTCCGTTGATGACGGTTTGATTGGTCCAAAAGGACACAATATGTCTCACAATATGTTGCAATGTCACAATTCACATGAAACACAACTGAAGTATTTAATTTACCAGAACTACTTACTGAGCTGTGCTTGCAGGAGGACCTTTTACAAATGTAACATGCAATGGTGAGTGTTCCTCGCAGCAGGAAATAAATCTAAGTGAAAAGATGAATAGAATCTTTCCCTTTTTTAAAAATCAACTAATCAGGGTATTTTGCGCTGTCGATTGGTCCGAAGCAAACAAAACATTGAGTGCTCCCAGTAACAAACAGGCTTAAAGTCAATCCCTCGGTAACACGGTGATCATGCATGCTTTTGTTTTGTTTGGTTCTTCCTTCAGCTTCTTAACAGGGAATTAAGAGAAGCTCAGACTGCCAAAATGGAGACTGAAGTTTCACCTGCTGCTCAGAAACCCCCTGTGCAGAACCATCTACCTCAGAGTCCACCGGATACACCAGCTTCAGCACAAACTGCTTCGTCAGCTTCACCAGCGCCTCCTGCATCACCTCCAGCTCCTTCTGATCCTTCGGCACCTGGAGATTCTCCGGCTCCTGAAGCTCCCGCTCCACCTGCTGCTCCTGCGGCTCGTCCAGCTCCAGTCAAACTCCACCTAGGTCAGACAGACGGCAACAACACATGACAATAACTCTACCCGGTGAGCTATTGAGCGGCCCATCTACCGACAGTTGTGCTGTAAATGTGTCTGTGTGTTCTCTCGGTGCTGTAGGCCCTTTCTCAGGAGGCTTGTCGTCCCGTAAGAAGAAGCGGAGGATGGGAATGTACAGTCTGGTTCCCAAGAAGAAAACCAAAGTGCTTAAGCAGAGAACTATGCTGGAAATGTTTAAGGGAATGGAACAGTCTGCAAAAAGCCTGCAGGTATGTGCTCCTGGCATTCATCACAAACAACAACACAATATTTATTTAGTTTAATTGATGACCTTATTTAAACACTGACATCAGTTTGACAAACAAATAAAAATCCCTTCATGTGACAAGTTTAAACGTTTTTCTTTCTTTCATACTCGCCTTATTTTTAAGCACATTCTACTATTGCAGGCAGAATTTGCCGATTTTAGGTTTTAGATTCATGAATTTTTGGTTCGGTCTTATAAAATCTCATATGATATTAAAAGACGTCAATGCCAGTTTCTCTAAAATCCAAGGTGATGTCTTTAAGTGTCTTGTTTTGTCAGACCAAAGCCCAAAGATATTTATTTTAATAATATATAAAATGGAGTAAAATGGGAAGTATTATGATGGACTAAGTGTCATTAAGATGTTTCCCGGTACTAGTGTCAATAACTGAGATTTGAGATCTGTCATAGCGTAATCCAAGAAAGCCCAAACATTACAAAATAAATGTGTTATTCCTAAAAACCTTAAAGTAAAGACAAGCGGCTGTACAGAAACTGTTACTAAAAACACTCTTCATTATTTTAATATTCTGACCAAACCAGATGTTTTATAACAGTATATTTGACAGCATATTTTGTTATGATCATCATGTAGCCCTCTCCTGTCTCACAGAGTAAAGTTATACCTAACATAAACGGGGAGAAGGTGGAAAATGCATCTGAGGAGGAAGAGTCCGAGGAGGTGGAGTCTGAGGAAGAGGAGCGGCAGCAGCCAGCAGGAGAAGCTGCCGGTGCGGCCCAGGAGGAAACATCCGAACCCTCTCAGGTCGGAACAGAAACACGTCTTTTATCCTGACATTACATTATGGTCATTACTACTTTATCAAAGTGCATCATTTATAAAAGAAAACGTAGTCATTGTTTTCAGAAAGTAGAATCTAAAAGGCAGTAAACAACTGTATTTGGGATATATGTGATTAAAGGTAGGGTAGGTAAGAATGGAGAAACCAGCTCAAGTGCGCTAGAATTTGAAACTACGCAGCCGAAAAAAAATCTGCCCCTTCCTTCAGACTTCCTTACAGAGCCCCTCCTCCAACACACACGAACGCGCACATGACCAATGAGGGCACGAGATAAGTTTGTGCCATCCAGTTATTTTAGCCGGGCCGGCTCAGATGATTGGTTGTGCTTTTTACAGCGCCACGGCTTCCATAGATGAATTTTTTTAATGTATTTATTGTCAAAGCATTTCATGTATTCATTGCTATCGGGATGTTAAGAGCATTCCATGGAATATAACAAGTGTTTCTGAAGTGAATTACCTACCCCACCTTTAAGTGAGGTCTTAAAAATGATCAGTGTTGCTGGAATACATTAAAAAAACGTACAGGTGCAAGGATTCAGTCAGTTGAACAGTTCTGTTGAACCAAATGTATGAGTAATCTATTAGAGTGAAAGCCTGTTTGCATACGCTCCGTGTTAACATGTAATGAACTCTGTTTTGTGTTTGTGGTGAAGGGGGGAGATGAGCAGGAGTTTGAAGAGTCTGCAGAAGGAGAGGGAGAGGAGGAGGGCACAGAGTCAGACCTGGTAAGATCCAACATCATTGGGTGGTAAAGTGATGACGTAGTTTTGTAGGCTGACCTGGAAGTTAGCATCAAGGCTGCCTTGACAAAGCTAATGGGATTTCAGAATCTAGCAGAAAATTAGATATCCGGCAATAACGCACATTTATTGTAACTTGTGTTTTATTCATCAAGAAAATCTCCAAATGTTCTCACCACGTTTACAACAGTTCAGAATCAGAATACCTTTATTAGTCCCACGGAGGGGGAATGTGCGTAGTTACAGCAGGAAAAAGAGCCACAGACAGCTTAATGTTACATATTTTAAATATGTGACATGCATTAAAAAAAATTACTAAGTTATGATATAATTAGGGCCGGGACTTTAACGCGTTAATTAAGATGAATTAATTACACAAAAATTAACGCATTTTAATCGCACTTATTTTTGAACCGCGGAACGTTTCTCACTGGATGAGTTTCAGGCGTACCGATTATACTGGAGCACCAACTAACGTTCATGACTTCAGACAACAACAAACCACAGTGAACAACAGTGGGAAATGTTGTTTTAAAAAACGGACGGATGGAAGCGTCGATAAGAGCACGGTTGTGTGCAAATTATGCAAAAAGAAATTCGCATATCACCGCAGCACATCAAGCCTCAAGTATCACCTCAATGCAAAAACATATAGCAGCTAGCGTGGACTCTTTTATCACGTTCACACCAAAAAGAGCCGGTACTAAAATTAGTTCATGAGAACCTTTTTACCCCCACGAAAGTCCCTGCTAGAGAGCAGAGAGCTGCTAGAGAGCAGGGACTTTCGTACGGCTCTCTTGTGAGAAAAGAGCTATATTTCTGATTGGCTGGGCGGATTGCAAACCACGCCCCGTAAAACTCCCAAAAAGTTTTGTGAAGCCGCCATTTTATTATCCTCGCATTAGCATTATTAGCATTAGCATTATTAGCATTAGCCCAGCGCAGAAACGCAGAGAGACTAACTTATGGCAACACAAAATAAAACATGGGAGCGGTGGAGATGAGGAGGTGTCGGCGTTCTGGCGATTTACTCGGAAGGCTTCAGTAGAAGCTGCTGGGACTCCCAGCAGCTTCTACTGAAGCCAGTCCCCAACTCCGGGGACTTTGGGCGGCAGTATACGACGTGAAGTGGTTTGCGGCCTGCCAGTAAACCCAAAGCAGAAGAAGAAGAAGAAGTGACGTCAGCGGCTTCATTTGCCTAATCCACCCCCAGGTTCAAAGAGTTCTCATGAACCTTTGTGGGAAAAGTACTGCGGTGTGAATGCGCCTAATGGTATACTAAAATCCATGTGAAAAAAATTGCTTCTCACTGTTCTCAGGTCAAATATGTATATATGATTAAAAATGCGATTAATTTCGATTAATTAATTACAAAGCCTCTAATTAATTAGATTAATTTTTTTAATCGAGTCCCGGCCCTAGATATAATAAAAAGTTACATAATTTAAAAAAGAATACACATCCTGTAACAGTTCTTAGGATTTAGCAGCCAGGTATATATTACACAGTTATTAATGACATCTCTATATATTGCACATCTAGCCCATATTGCACATAGTTTGTTGGTATTTAGCAGCAAGGGGTGTGTGTGTGGGGGGGGGTCAACTAGGGGCTGTGCTGGTTGTATAGTCTGACCGCTGCAGGAAGGAAAGACCTGCGGTATCTCTCCGTGAGACAGTGGGGGTGCAACAGTTAAAGCGTTAATGCAATCCCCAGAAGTAAAAAGCTACATTATGGTCGTATAACTGCGCCACCAGCTCTGAGACAAGTTCAAAAAACGTTCACTTCGAGATGAGACAACTGGAAGTTCTAAAATGCTGACCCATTTGTGGGTTGAGGTCTCGTTCCTGCTTCACTCAATGACTCAACCTTCTTCTCACATCAACACTTGTATAGTGGTGCAGAAGTGAAAACTCACATTAGAGTCAGCATTTTGCACCTTAGGTTCTGTTGTCTTGAAGTTGTTTTGGTTAAATGCCTGAAATATGACATAAAATAAAGGGAAAAGGCTTTTGTTTCATGCAATTATGCGCGGAAATCAAATATAGTTTAAAGCGTAGTGGTAGTGACGTAAATTCCCACCACTGTTGTATGTTTTGTCTACATTATTAGCTTATTACTTTTGCATTTACGCTTCAAAAATCATTAAAGTGATGTTCATTTGTGAAGATTATCTTGCTGATAAATTCCATTATAATCTGCATGAGGACACTAATGTGTTAATATCTGGGCTGGCATACAACAATCGGTCATCCTTGAAGCACTCTGTTACAGAAGACAACATGTTTTTGTCTATTTCAGAGCACAGAGTCCAGTCTGAAGAAGAAACTGAAAAATAAGTTAAAGCGAGACGCTGCGTGGCTCAGGCCGGCCAGGAAACGGAAGAGGCGGATAAAGGCCAAAGGTGATCGCCTGTCACACTCTCACCTGTACACGGTCATACATTCAGTCACCTGTACTGCATAATGTTGAGCGAACACACACACACACACACACACACACACACACACACACACACACACACACACACACACACACACACACACACACACACACACACACCACACACACACACACACACACACACACACACACACACACACACACACACACAAAACACCAGCAGCAGACCCTACCAATGTGTATGTTTTAGTAGTGAGGAGTCAGCAGTGATAGCAGCACAATTTTCCAAAACATCAACTAATCACGATATTACGATTTGATATTGCAACTGTGATTTGATTCGCTATAGTAGATTTAGATTTTACATTATTATTGAAAAGTTTATTGTAAAATAATGGTGAGGATCTTTAGTAGACAATATTTTAGTTTATGTAGAACACTGTTTGTAGCATGGGACTTCTCTCCAGCACCACAATACTTTACATAGAAAGATGTTCCACATATTTTACCTTTACCAACTATTGTGGTTACTGCAATTTGGATGTGGTACTACTGTTGATACAATTCAATTGATTGTGCCACCCTGTGGATGAATATGAGAGAATTACAACAGGTCCTTGAACATTAGCATAAACAATATTAGACTTATGGACCTAGTTGAATGTGAAATTAGCTGCAGAGAGAGATCACACGCACGCACGCACCAGCTCAAGATCTCCAAGGCTTAGGTTATAACAATAGAAGTAAAAATAGAATCGATACAAAAGCACGTTTGGCTTTGTTGCTTAAGACGGCATGAACGTGATCGTAAACATTGAAGCATTTTCTTACTGATCTCTGTGAATCCCTCAGAAATGGAGGCGGTGGATCAGCTCCAAGCCTCCGCTCCGGCTCAGACTGACGATGTGAAGGAGTGCACTCAGATCTCCTCATCCGACTCCCTCCCCCTCCAGCAGCCCCGAGAGGCAGCGGCTCCTGCTCAGAACAAAGGTGAGCTCAGAAGAAACTAGAAAATGCATTTCTTGCAGAAAATGCGTGCGAATGCTGTGAACTGTGAACATTTATGGCTGAAGTTAGCTGAAAATGCAGAAAAAGCTTAATATTTAAAAGAAAAGGTTTAAAAAAAGGTATAAACAACAACATGTATAGCCTTGATGTCCTGAAATAGCTGAATAATGTAATAGTTGAATGGTTTCTGCAGCTGAAAATAGGCTGAAGGAGTTAAATATCAGATGTGAGTAGTAGTGAATGAATTTGTATTAAGATGAGAAAAGAAAGTAAAACGGCTTGGGAAAGCAGCAGAATATTTGAACTGCAAACTTTTGAACTAACTTGGTGGTGAATGATCTGTCGCCATGGCAATGGCATTTGATGACACCCCATACTACGCTTAGATGTGTTGATGGCTGCATCGTTACCAAACCTGTGAGGTTTTGGGCCATTTGGAGCATTTTCACTGAAGTTATGAGAAAACCGTGTTTCATGGTGAGCATTGTGTTGCCATGGCAACGGCATTTGAAGAAATCTCAAAACTGTCCCGTAGATGTCTTCACGGCTGGACTGTTAGCACACATCTGAAGTTTGAGCACTTTTTGAACATTTTCATAGGAGTTAGACATTACATTAGGAGGTTACATTACTCTCTTCTCTTGATCGCCCTCTCTCTCTTCTCTTGATCGCCCTCTCTCTTCTCTCTCTCTTCTCTTGAGAGAGAGAGAGAGAGATTCATTTATTTTTTATATAGGCGCCTTTCAAGGCTCTCAAGGTCGCCGTACAAACACATAAAAAACAAGATACACAATACCTAACACCAGCATAAGAAACATAAACAAGACAATGCAGTATATAACAAAATAAATAAAACAGTGTGTGATGGATATAAAAGATAGATCGAGAGAGAGAGAGAAGAGTATAGAGAATTAAATAGAATAAAGAGGAGGATGTGCCCTGATGCAGCTAACTGGCTAGATCTACGACTCGGATCATGTCGTCACGCGTGCTCTCTAAGCGCTGCTACTATACCTTTTCGCGCGCTCGCTCATAGGTTCTCTATAAGCTGTGGATATCTCTCTCTCGTCCTCTCTCTCGTGCTCATCTGCTCCTCCCTCTCGCTCTCTCTCTCTCTCGGGGCGTCGGCTTCTCAGCTCTTCTCTGCTCTATTGTGTGCTACTCTTAATCTGCTCTCTCTTCTCTTCGTGTGACTGTTGAGAGCAGATTCACAAGCTCAAATGCATGCAATAACTTCCATTAAAAAAAAGACTTTAAAAAGCTGAATATTTTAAAAAGTACAACATATTTTGAAAAAGTTGAAAGTTTCCCATCATGTGTTGAAAAGGCTGAATAGTTTGATATTTGAATGGTTGGTTCCTGCAGCTGAAATTAGGCTGAAGGAGTTAAATAAAGATATTAAATGTAAGTAGTAGTGATTGAATGTTTACAAACACCTGTGTGTGTAAACCCAGAGATCAAAGGTTTCCATGGTGTCTGCTATGATTGGATGATGTCACTCACGTGTGTGTGGCTCCAATCTGCCCAGCAACACCATGACAACCAACTGCAGCACTGAGTCCCATAAGAATGCATTGGGGATTATATATGACAATTTTGCCACCTGTTCAAAAACTATGGGTCTTATAAAAAAATCACCAGACCGTGAGCATCAGGGAACCCCAATGAACTGAAATATGTTTTTTTTGTGGGTTTTGTGTGTACAATGTGGAGATGGGAGCAGTTTATCTAAAGTGTACTTCTAGTGTAGTTATGGAGAGCTAAAGTGACTTGACTTCAATGTTAAAAAAAGAGTTTAAAAAGCTGAATATTTCAAAAAGTATGAAATATTTTGAAGAAGTTGAAGGTTTCCCATCGATTCCTGAACAGGCTGAATAATTTAATATTTGAATGGTTTCTGTAGCTGAAAATAAGCTGAAGTTATGGAGAGCCAAAGTATTGGCTGAAATAATAATAAGTGGAAAGAATAAAGAATCGAAGTACTAAAGTGGAATGCTGTCAACAGCATTTGCAATAATAAGGACACTGGCTTTACTGGTTTAGGATAATCCATCACGTCTTGTACCCACCTTGTGCACGTTGTGTATTTCCTTTGATATGCTTTGATCAATGGAGTTAAAAAGTATTGGTGTGATTCCACCGCTAATGGCTCCTGTGTTTTAATGGTTCCACCAGCTTTGTTCTGGTAGATATATAGCATATAGAGTTCATGTGTGTGCCAGAAAACTCCCACATTTTATGTCTTAAAGATCATTCTCATACTCTTATGAGATATGTGTTTGTTTTTTTCCAAAAGTCTCAGCACACTCAGTGCAGCTGATTGGTTGTTTGTTATTCTCGTCAGTCCAGCTTCAGTTCTTGTTTGGTACCATAACAAAACACATATTTGAAGCACCACATATCAAGTACTTCCGTGGAATGTCTGGTCTGATTTGTTATTTTGTTTTCCTATCCTGTGATTTGATTAACATCTCAATGCTGTGACTATGTTTCTAAGTTAGTAAGTGAAATCTTGTGAAGATGCTCAAAGAACAGTTTGACTTCCTTGGTCATATTTTTTTAAACAAAAGAAGTTAAACTTATACGTCCGATTTAAAAAAAACAGGGTAGAACAAAAGTATTTATATAAACAAAAGATTTATAGTAAACATTTGCAAATTGTACTTATATAGCATGCATGTTACAATATAAATACATATACATATTGAGGTACATGTAAGTAAAGTCAGACATTTATTTGCAGAAGCTTCAGGGTCTGCGATGGAGGAGGCTCAAGAGCTCCCTCTCTGCAGCTGCCGCATGGAGACGCCTAAAAGTCGAGAGATCCTCACGCTGGCCGACAGGAAGTGCATGGCCACGGAGAGCGTGGACGGACAGCTGAGCCGCTGCCAGGGCGCCATCCTGAAACACGAAATGATGCGCCCCTCCAACTCTGTGCAGCTGCTGGTGCTGTGCGAGGATCACCGCAACGGCATGGTGAAGCACCAGTGCTGCCCCGGCTGTGGCTTCTTCTGCAGGGCTGTGAGTACACACACTCTCTCTCTCACACACGCACACGCGCACACACACACCAGAGTTCCCGTTAGAATATTTTTTCGCCGGTCAACAAGTCCGTTAAAGTTTAACTCTTCTGGACAAAATTTAAAAAGTGCCGGTCAAAGGTCTTCTTTGTTATTTATTGAGCTTTAAAACAAATTGATATGATTCGATATTAAACAAACTAATTATAGTAGATTAACTACATTATTCAAAAGTGAACAGTAATTTACAATAACACAGGAATAATAAACGGAGCGCTCTCTCCCTCTCCTGACAGCCCGTCAGTATCATGCAGCTCGCGGATCAGTAATGAGTGACCCGACAGTGAAACTAAACACATCTATAAATAGTTTAGGTAGTTTGAGAGGTCATTAAAATAGCTACGTGTGATATTCTAACCTGGTGTGTGTTTTGTTCCGCTCACCGCTGCATGTGATCATGCAGAGCTGCGTGTCGACTCGTCAGCAGCAGCTGAACTCTCTCCCGTCAGATTAGACTTCACTCGTGTTTATGTCCATATCGATCAGATCCAGCTAGTTCTAGCTAATGATATGACTACCTGCTTATTAAAAGACACCTAAACAATAAGCGTCGCTATGCAACTGGGCGAGGCCGCAAAGTATAGCGCAGCATTATGCATTTGTTTGTATGCCCACCGGAACCCCGAGGCATTACCAACAGATCAACGCACAATCAACCCATCCAGGACATCTCTTTCTCCACATTACGTGTTAGACTTTAGAATTGTCTGTCACATAAATGGCGCAAGTTGCGCAACTGATGCGGTATTGCGCTAAGGGGAAATTATTTTGACTGGACACTTTGATCGGAGAGATTTAGATTTGCCGGTCTTCAGCATATTTTACCGGTCATAGTCCGGTAATTACCGGCTAACGGGAACTCTGACACACACACACTCACGCAAGCAATTTATATAAGTGGATAAACTAAGGGGGTGTGGTCCAGATAATGAGTCTTAATGCTGTGTTCACACCGGACGCGATGCGAATATTCGCATCGCTCAAGTTTCACCGCGGCTTGCAGTTTGTTTTATCGCGTCATTCAAAACAGACATACCATTGACGCGCCGTTGACGGACAGTTGAGGTTGTTTACACTTCCATGCAAGATCGTTTTGGTTATTTCTGTCCTTGACTATGGAGGATATAACAACTATTGCTGCTTTGTACCTTCTGTGGAAGTCCTACAAACGTAGCAACAAACGCCGTCGTGTCTGGGTTCTTATTCTCCTCCAAGCCAGCTCCTTTTTGTTGCGTCCCGGTAGATATAGGGAATCCCGGGGAACCCACTCGCAGCCACAACGATCATCTCTTCCATCTTTACATCTGATCAACAGCAGGACGTCAGAGGGAATCCCAACGCTGATTGGCTTTCGCGAGAACGCTTCCCGTGAATTTGACGCTCAAGTTGAAAGAATTGAACTCTCGCATTTGACGCGGCCCCCTTCAATCGCGTGATTCGCGCCGCGTCCACCGCTTCATGCGCGCCGTCGGAGCGAATTCGCGTCCGTCTGCGTCTCTGCATTGACTTTACATGTAATCGTGCCACCCCCAAAAATCGCATTGCGTCCGGTGTGAAGAGTGTAGAAAAATCTATACAATACATGTATTTACTTTTGAACACAGTATATCTGAAATTAAAGGATATAACATTCTTTAGGGCAAATCTCAATCAGTGATGCCGTCATTTAAAGTTACGATGTTTTCTCAGTTCCAGCTGTTTGTATGCTGTGGAAGGGACTATCTTTCTTCTTAACGGAAGCAATACGACCCTTTTTAAGTCAATAAAATCATATCAATTAATATTGGTAGTCAAGTCATAAAATGATTTAGTATGTGTAAATAGCGGAATAATGTGCAGCGAGGCGGTCATTCGCGTCAGGCTCCATTATCGCCCTGTCAGGTTTTTTTTTTTTCAATAATGACCGCCTCGCTGCACATTATCCCTTACGCAAAAACACATTATATCCTTAAGCTGCAGCAAATACAGGCCTGCTGCTGAAGTGCTCTTGAGCAAAACTCCACACAAGTCATTAGTTGTTTTGACTTTGTACATTTCACCTTTAGGGGACCTTCATGGAGTGCCAACCGGACCTCAGCATCTCTCACCGTTTCCACCGCGCCTGCGCCTCCATGCTGAAAGGTCAAAGCTTCTGTCCGCACTGCGGAGAGGAGGCCAGCAAGGCCAAGGAGGTGACCATCGCCAAGGCCGACACCACCTCCACAGTCCCCCCCGCACTCACACACGGCCCTGCAACACCCGGGGCCCCCGAGGGCCGAGCAGACACCACCACTGGCAGGTGAAGAACCACATGATGATCAACAGGTGTATGATGCTCATGTTGGGAGACTTGGTAACCTATTAGTGAATAAACATAAACAATGTGAAGGCAGCCGATTTCACTTTTTGTTTCCTCTACAGAGGATTTTTAAAGAGAAATGTTAACATTTTAAAGGTGTACAATAATGAATACCAAAGTAAGGCTTTACAAATGAATTTGAATCCTTTATAATGCTGACATTCAAATTCTTAATCAACATTTTAGATGCTGTCCAGCCTTGTTTTGCATGTCAGTTAACAGCTACACTATGTGATCAGATACTATTTATAGACTGGTCTGTTTCCAACTCATGTGATCCAAACTATTCCAAAAACTTCAGAGCTTTGATTTGTCCAAAGTAATAAGAAAATAGAAGAACATGTTTTTATCCAACAAAATATTTCTTTAATCCTTATTTGTTGATACTAAGCATTTCCAAAACAACTATTTCACTGTGTTTAAAAAACGGCTTGCCACACACAAAAGAAAGTATTATTATAACATTCATAGCACTGCTAAAATACTTTTCCATTTTCTTCTCCAGCTCCTCTCGTCTGGCCGTGGGTTCTGAGGTCAGTGGCCGTGCCGACAGCTCGCTTCCCGCTCGTTTCTCACACGCCCTCGAATCCCTGGCTGTTCCCAGCGCAGCGCAGGGCGAAGCGCTGCAGGAGGGGACCATGCTGCCCCCTACAGTCCAGCAGGGGGCTCCCAGAGAGACTCTGGAGAGTATCCTCGTGGCTCTAGATACAGAGAAGTAAGCTCCACCTTCAGAGTGTCTTTCTGTTTTATCAGGCTGAGAACAAGCCTGTGAGGTAAACATAAAGAAACACTCACTTATTTTTTCTTCTTCATCTTTTCCTCAGGCCTAAGAAGCTGCGTTTTCACCCCAAACAACTATACCTCTCAGCCAAACAGGGAGAACTCAAGAAGGTGTTGCATATGTTGGGTATGTTAACCCCGCCTGTTCCTCATTATAGTCTCCATTTGGTGTTGTGCTTCTTTTAAATGCATCTACTGTTTGTTTTCATCCATATCATTTTAATGAAGATGTTTCCTTCTCCATTTACCTTCCAGTGGACGGTATCGACCCAAACTTTAAGATGGAGTCTCAGAACAAGCGCACCCCGCTCCACGCTGCAGCGGAGGGAGGCTTCAAAGACATCTGCCACATGCTCGTACAGGTCAGACTCTCTTACTGATAATCATTCAGCCCTGCCATAGATAGATGATAGATCCTAATGTCACATTTTAAAATGAAACACGTCACTTCAGGCCGGAGCGAACCTGGACATGTGTGATGAAGATCAGCGGACGCCACTGATGGAGGCCTGTGAGAACAACTTCATAGAGGTGGTGCAGTACCTGCTGAGAGCCGGAGCCAGCGCCACTCACAAGGTACACCTGCAGATAGTTTTCTACATACTCTAATTTCCCCTCCTCGACTCCTTTCCTCGACTCCTATCCTCGATACTTAGTCCCGCCCACAGGAGATGCGAGCTGAGGACTGAGGAGGGGAACCGAGGAGAGAGGAGGGGAAGCAGCAGGCGGTTAGAGAAATGAGAACTCCTCTCCTCTCAGCGGTCATTTTAAAGAGACGTCCATTAATGATGACAGGAGGCACAGCAGCCCTCTGTCTGATGGACAGATGTGTTCATGACCACTTATATATTTACTAGGGCTGTCAAGTTAACGCGTTGTGTATTTTATTATGTGAAGCACTAAATGGTCTTAGAAAAATATCAACTCTTTGTTTGTAGTTATCTACTAAACTAAAGCAAATAAAGAGAGTAGGCCTGTTATACTCAGTGATATATATTATACACACTGCTCTGCTTTCTGCACGGACCTCACAGCTGTTCTCACTGTAAACATCGCATCGCAATGAAAGCAGTGACTAAAATAATATCCAGGCGATGCATGCATAGCTGTCATTGGCTGAGATAACTCCTGCCGTGTGTAACGCCTCCACTGTTCCCGGAAATGCATCCGTGGAGGACCCATCAGTGTCTCCTCGGTTATAGCTCCTCCAGAGAGCCTCCTCGACGCTCGGTCTTCGATGTGCATTTAGAGAAATGAGATGTCCTTCAACATGGCGCGCTGAAATCCATTTCCGGGTCACTACCGGAGGACCGAGGAGTCGAGAAGGGGAAATTAGAGTATTGAGAAACCTCTCTGGTGTATTTGACCGTCTGATTGTTTTGGTAGCTGTTGGACTGGTGCTCTAACTTTATACTTTTTGTCCAAATTAAATTAAAAAAATTAAATTTATTTAAGTGGTTTCTTGCTAAATATATAAATTATTTCGTCATATCCATATACCAACGGTGACCAAGGGCCTTTTCTGTTAGGGCCCCCACCTCTCTGAGGATATTAGACTGGAAAGCTTTGTATCCTATTTTAAACCCCTACTAAAAAACACATTCAATTAGTGTGTTATTCACAGGGTTTGAGGGCTGAGTATCCACATAAAACCTATTTATATATATTTTTAAAGCATTTTCTCGTATTTTATTATTTGGATTGTTATTTAGTTTTTATTTATTTTATAAAAAATATTCTCTTGTACTTTTTGTCATATGCATTAAATACATTTTAAACAGTTGGTTGTCTGGCGTGTTTATCAGGTACAGCACTTTGTTTTGAAAAGTATTCTACAAATAAAGATTAAATATTTGTATAACTTGTATCTTGAGACTTGAGGAACTGTAAATAATTGGCTTCTCTGCTGCTCTCAGGATGTTGAAGGGTTCACATGTTTCCACCTAGCGGCAAAGTCTGGTCATTACAACATCGTTGAGTACCTTCTGAACACCGGAGTGATCAACATCAACTGTCAGGTTGGTACCATTTCACATTTCCCTTTCAACCCTCTTTGATACACTCAGGATTTCATTCAATATATTTTTGGGTTGATGACGTCATAACATATAACAGACATTTGGCGCTTCAATCAAAAACCTCAATAGAAGCTTTGAAGCTACAAAAGACATTTGGTACAGCCCTACGAAAAAGTTTCACGTCTTCTCAAAGATGAGCTTTGTTGATGTGAAATCACTATTAGGAGTCGGATTCAACTTCATTTCACACACTATCCGAACAATGAGCTCTTAGGAAGGATCTCCAATTGGAAATAACACGTAAGAAAAAGGAATACACAAATATTTTGACTAGAGGGTTTCAGTATTTTCTATACACTGTAGGCTTCCCTTCAAATGCACTTGTTCAAGTAAACGAGATGTCAACACCTGTTAAATTATTCAAATCAAGTTTTATTTATATAGCACATTTATAAACAATTTTTGGTCGAGCCAAAGTGCTGTACATATGATAAAAATAGCCTACAGTAGAGACACTTTACAGCTAATACAACAGCACAGATTGTTCAGAATATCAGGATGAGAAAAACGACACCCTCTATCCTTAGACCCTCACATCGTACAAGGAAAAACTTCCAGAGAAAACCCACAGTTTAAAGGGAAAATGGGAGAAACCTCAGGGAGAGCAACAGAGGAGGGATCCCTCTCCCAGGACGGACAGACGTGCAATAGATGCCGTGTGTAAATCAAAGAGATAATACATTTTACAGCATATAGACCGAATGTTAGGAAATGCATGTGTCTGTAATAAGAAGATGAATCCACGAGGATGTCAGCTACAACACAGTACAGAAACAAATGACTTTTGTCATATAGGTGTGTTTCAGATTCACTCAGCTGATCAGTGATCAGTCAGCTGAGCTTGTCTTATTCTCCTCAGGATGATGGAGGTTGGACAGCCATGATCTGGGCGACAGAGTATAAGCACGCGGACCAGGTGAAGCTGCTGCTGTGCAAAGGCGCCGACATCAGCATCAGGGACAAGGTTGGCTAATGAGCACTCTGTGTTTCACATGCGTTACAGAAGAAAGAATGGTCTCTAATGGTGTTAATGGGTTTTTTTGTCTAGGAGGAGAACATCTGCCTGCACTGGGCAGCGTTCTCCGGCAGCGTGGAGATCGCCGAGCTGCTCCTGAACGCTCGCTGTGACCTGCAGGTCGTCAACATCCACGGAGACTCTCCTCTGCACATCGCTGCTCGGGAGAACCGCTTAGAATGTGTCACGTGAGTTAATGTCTTTAGAAAATAGAACAAATGTTAGTTTTGTGTACCTGTAGTTTAAAACAAGAGGATTGCTTCAAACTGAAAAATAAGAGCCCGTGTCCACATATCACATTTTTCCGAGCGCCAGCATCTATTTTCATTTGGTTCCAATGAGGAGTTGGCGAATGCTGTTGAATGTGGTCGCCTCGAGAAAAAGTGCTTCACCTGGGGTCATGTTGCTGCTTTGAGTTTGACTTTATTACAATATCAGAATAGCGCCAAAGCTAATTTGTACAAAGGTTGAATGCAAGCTTCTGCCGCTAGGTTGTAATGGTTAAAAAACAATGTCAAACAAACAGAAAGGGTGCAATGCTTGTCATACAAAAACTGTGATATGTTGTCAAGATACCACTATCACAGAAACAATAACCAATTGTCTTTTTCATGGATGAATCGTGGGAGAAAGCTCTCCCCAGCATCATTCTGCCAAAAAGTCGCTATGTGGACACGCGCCCTAAATATGTGTTTCCAAATGGTTGATCAGATTGTGCTCTCCTCAGGCTGTTCCTGACTCACGGAGCAGATGTGTTTCTGAAGAACCGCGAGGGAGAAACTCCTCCAGACTGCTGCAGCAACAACTCCAAAGCCTGGGCCGCGCTGCAGGCCAACCGGAAGGAGAGGGACTCCAAGAGCAGCACGCTCCACCGAGCGCAGGAGAAAGTGCTTCAGAGGTTAGAATTATTCTGTGGAGATAGGAGTGGGTATATGGCGTTGGATACAGGTTGAAAGAAAGGATGCTATCAAGTGTTCTAGGCTTATTAGGTGGTCAAAACATAACCTTTTGACCCCAGCATTTTTGTTACTGCCCCTGTATCAGATATGCTTGACATTGACTTCTTAACACGTGGCCTTTTGTGGTCATTCATTATTTTATGATTCCTATGATGTTCTAATGTTTTGTCAAGCACTTTGTGACTATGTCTGTGAAAAGCGCTTGATAACAAAATGTTGCCTTCTTACTCTTATTATCGTCTGCTCTGTTTACAGTGACATAGCTCTGGGACAGGAGAGAATTCCCCTCCCGTGTGTCAACTCTGTGGACAGTGAGCCTCACCCAGACGACTACAAATACATCCCCGAAAACTGCGTCACCTCGCCCATGAACATCGACCGTAACATAACGCACCTACAGGTCAGTAAGAAACCGCACCACCAGATATTTGAAACAAAGAGGCTTTTATGCCCTCTGTGATCGGCAGAGTGAAATGACCAGTATTATTTTCTCTCTTTCCGGTGGATAACAGTACTGTGTTTGTAAAGAAGACTGTTCAACGAGTATCTGCATGTGTGGACAGCTCAGCCTGCGCTGCTGGTACGACAAGGTGAGAACAGACACGTCTGCATCTGAACGCCAAGCAGTCTCAGGGCTTTTTGTATCATCCTGTCACTTTTTACTCACTGTTGACTCGCTTTGCATTATACACCTATGGAAATAGCACATTAATGGCTAGAAGTAGGAACTATTCCATGTTTTGATTACAGTGTAACAAATATATAATGCCTTAAAAAGGAAGAAATGCAAGTGGAAGTTCTTTGATAATTTATTTTAGAAAAATTGGACAAAAAACATTTCCAGTTCCCCGAAACACTGTCTCCACATACAATTTAAAAGAAAGACATGGTGGGGGGGGGGGAACTTAAACTTAAAATCTGCCACTAAAATGTTGTCATGACACTGTTGGTTTGTTTTTTACGCAATCTGGTTACTGCATTCTGTCGAAATGTGAAATTAAATGTAGAAATACAGTGATTAAGATAACATTTTTGTATTTAAGCTCAAATGTGGTGGTTTTTCCTGAAAGAAGCGTTTCATACACATAATTTGTTCAAGGACCGTCAAGACTCTGACAATACTTTAGTTTTTCACGTTTTTTGACTCTGAGAAATGGTGTAATTTCAGCAGCTTTAAAAGAAAACATGTATTTTACAACTTGACAGTGTGTTGTGGTGGTCATAGGGTTATGTACAAGCAGCACCAGACCAAAAGCGTGTGAGTTTTTAATTCTTCTTTTGTTGTCGTGTTCAGAAGGGTCGTCTGCTCCCTGAGTTCTGCCGGGAGGAGCCTCCTCTCATCTTTGAGTGTAACCACGCCTGCTCCTGCTGGAGGACCTGCAAGAACCGCGTCGTGCAAAATGGAATCAGGTACTTCATGGGTCCACAAATAACAATACAAATAAAACTTAATGCAGCAGAGAATTGATTTAGCCCATTAGTCATTTACTTATTTTATTTATATATACCTAACTGGTCTATAGTGTATATATTATACTGTCTATGTACCTCTATGTGTATTCAATATTTATACCACTGTCTATAGTGTTTATACCCATTAATTGTGTTTAAAACTTCTGTAGTTCTAGAACTATTAAAGCATTTTGTTGTAACTACATTTTTCTTTTTTTGTGAGGTGTGAAAAGTTAAATATCTGTTTATAAAGCTGTAACATAAAGTTGTTGTGTATCTTCCAGGACCAGGCTGCAGCTCTTCAGGACCAGTAAGAAGGGCTGGGGTGTGCGTGCGCTACATGACATACCACAGGGGACCTTTGTATGCGAGTAAGTCCCACTTACTAATACAAACAAGGTTTCTTTTCTACGCCTTTTATACATCAACATGTGTCCCCTCTTCTTCATGTCTCTTCTACATCAACATGTGTCCCCTCTTCTTCATGTCTCTTCTACATCAACATGTGTCCCCTCTTCTTCATGTCTCTTCTACATCAACATGTGTCCCCTCTTCTTCATGTCTCTTCTACATCAACATGTGTCCCCTCTTCTTCATGTCTCTTCTACATCAACATGTGTCCCCTCTTCTTCATGTCTCTTCTACATCAACATGTGTCCCCTCTTCTACATCAACATGTGTTATCTCTTCTTCATGTCTCTTCTACATCAACATGTGTCCCCTCTTCTTCATGTCTTTTCTACATCAACATGTGTCCCCTCTTCTTCATGTCTCTTCTACATCAAACATGTGTCCCCCTCTTCTTCATGTCTCTTCTACATCAACATGTGTCCCCTCTACTTCATGTCTCTTCTACATCACATGTGTTCTCCTCTTACTTCATGTCTCTTCTACATCAACATGTGTCCCCTCTTCTTCAATGTCTCTTCTACATCAACATGTGTCCCCTCTTCTTCAGGTCTCTTCTACATCAACATGTGTCCCCTCTTCTTCATGTCTCTTCTACATCAACATGTGTCCCCTCTTCTTCATGTCTCTCTTCTACATCAACATGTGTCCCCTCTTCTTCATGTCTCTTCTACATCAACATGTGTCCCCTCTTCTTCAGGTCTCTTCTACATCAACATGTTCCCCTCTTCTTCATGTCTCTTCTACATCAACATGTGTCCCCTCTTCTTCATGTCTCTTCTACATCAACATGTGTCCCCTCTTCTTCATGTCTCTTCTACATCAACATGTGTCCCCTCTTCTTCATGTCTCTTCTACATCAACATGTGTCCCCTCTTCTTCATGTCTCTTCTACATCAACATGTGTCCCCTCTACTTCATGTCTCTTCTACATCAACATGTGTTATCTCTTCTTCATGTCTCGTCTACATCAACATGTGTCCCCTCTTCTTCATGTCTCTTCTACATCAACATGTGTCCCCTCTTCTTCATGTCTCTTCTACATCAACATGTGTCCCCTCTTCTTCATGTCTCTTCTACATCAACATGTGTCCCCTTCTTCTCATGTCTCTTCTACATCAACATGTGTCCCATCTTCTTCATGTCTCTTCTACATCAACATGTGTCCCCTCTTCTACATCAACATGTGTCCCCTCTTCTTCATGTCTCTTCTACATCAACATGTGTCCCCTCTTCTTCATGTCTTTTCTACATCAACATGTGTCCCCCCTCTTCTTCATGTCTCTTCTACATCAACATGTGTCCCCTCTTCTTCATGTCTCTTCTACATCAACATGGTTCCCCTCTTCTTCATGTCTCTTCTACATCAACATGTGTCCCCTCTACTTCATGTCTCTTCTACATCAACATGTGTCTCCTCTTCTTCATGTCTCTTCTACATCAACATGTGTCCCCTCTTCTTCATGTCTCTTTCTACATCAACATGTGTCCCCTCTTCTTCATGTCCTCTTCTACATCAACATGTGTCCCCTCTTCTTCATGTCTCTTCTACATCAACATGTGTCCTCCCTCTTCTTCATGTCTCTTCTACATCAACATGTGTCCCCTCTTCTTCATGTCTCTTCTACATCAACATGTGTCCCCTTCATGTCTCTTCTATCAACATGTGCCCTCTTCTACATCAACATGTGTCCCCTCTTCTTCATGTCTCTTCTACATCAACATGTGTCCCCCTCTTCTTCATGTCTTTTCTACATCACATGTGATCCCTCTTTCTTCAGGTCTCTTCTACATCAACATGTGTCCCCTCTTCTTCATGTCTCTTCTACATCAACATGTGTCCCCTCTTCTTCATGTCTCTTCTACATCAACATGTGTCTCCTCTTCTTCATGTCTCTTCTACATCAACATGTGTCCCCTCTTCTTCATGTCTTTTCTACATCAACATGTGTCCCCTCTTCTTCATGTCTCTTCTACATCAACATGTGTCCCCTCTTCTTCATGTCTCTTCTACATCAACATGTGTCCCCTCTTCTTATGTCTCTTCTACATCAACATTGTTCCCCTCTTCTTCATGTCTCTTCTACAATCAACATGTGTCCCCTCGTCTTCATGTCTTCTACATCAACATGTGTCCCCTCTTCTTCATGTCTCTTAAACATCAACATGTGTCCCCTCTTCTTCATGTCTCTTCTACATCAACATGTGTCCCCTCTTCTTCATGTCTCTTCTACATCAACATGTGTCCCCATCTTCTTCATGTCTCTTCTACATCACATGTGTCCCCTCTTCTTCATGTCTCTTCTACATCAACATGTGTTATCCTCTTCTTCATGTCTCGTCTACATCAACATGTGGTCCCCATCTTCTTCATGTCTCTTCTACATCAACATGTGTCCCCTCTTCTTCATGTCTCTTCTACATCAACATGTGTCCCCTCTTCTTCATGTCTCTTCTACATCAACATGTGTCCCCTCTTCTTCATGTCTCTTCTACATCAACATGTGTCCCCTCTTCTTCATGTCTCTTCTACATCAACATGTGTCCCCTCTTCTACATCAACATGTGTCCCCTCTTCTTCATGTCTCTTCTACATCAACATGTGTCCCCTCTTCTTCATGTCTTTTCTACATCAACATGTGTCCCCTCTTCTTCATGTCTCTTCTACATCAACATGTGTCCCCTCTTCTTCATGTCTCTTCTACATCAACAATGTGTCCCCTCTTCTTCATGTCTCCTTCTACATCAACATGTGTCCCCTCTTCTTCATGTCTCTTCTACATCAAACATGTGTCCCCTCTTCTTCATGTCTCTTCTACATCAACATGTGTCCCCTCTTCTTCATGTCTCTTCTACATCACATGTGTCCCCTCTCTTCAAATGTCTCTTAAACATCACATGTGTCCCCTATTCTCATGTCTCTTCTACATCAACATTTGTCCCCTCTTCTTCAAGTCTCTTCTACATCAACATGTGTCCCCTCTTCTTCATTGTCTCTTCTACATCAACATGTGTCCCTCTTCTTCATGTCCTCTCTACATCAACATGTGTCCCCTCTTCTCATGTCTCTTCTACATCAACATGTGTTATCTCTTCTTCATGTCCTCGTCTACATCAACATGTGTCCCCTCTTCTTCATGTCTCTTCTACATACAACATGTGTCCCCTCTCTTCATGTCTCTTCTACATCAACTGTGTCCCCTTTCTTCATGTCTCTTCTACATCAACAATTGTGTCCCCTCTTCTTCTCATGTCTCTTCTACATCAACATGTGTCCCCTCTTCTTCATGTCTCTCTTCTACTCAACATGTGTCCCCTCTTCTACATCAACATGTGTCCCCTCTTCTTCATGTCTCTTCTACATCAACATGTGTCCCCTCTTCTTCATGTCTTTTCTACATCAACATGTGTCCCCTCTTCTTCATGTCTCTTCTACATCAACATGTGTCCCCTCTTCTTCATGTCTCTTCTACATCAACATGTGTCCCCTCTTCTTCATGTCCCTTCTACATCAACATGTGTCCCCTCTTCTTCATGTCTCTTCTACATCAACATGTGTCTCCTCTCTTCATGTCTCTTCTACATCAACATGTGTCCCCTCTTCTTCATGTCTTTTCTACATCAACATGTGTCCCCTCTTCTTCATGTCTCTTCTACATCAACATGTGTCCCCTCTTCTACATCAACATGTGTCCCCTCTTCTTCATGTCTCTTCTACATCAACATGTGTCCCCTCTCTCATGTCTTTTCTACATCAACATGTGTCCCCTCTTCTTCATGTCTCTTCTACATCAACATGTGTCCCCTCTTCTTCATGTCTCTTCTACATCAACATGTGTCCCCTCTTCTTCATGTCTCTTCTACATCAACATGTGTCCCCTCTTCTTCATGTCTCTTCTACATCAACATGTGTCTCCTCTTCTTCATGTCTCTTCTACATCAACATGTGTCCCTCTCTTCTTCATGTCTTTTTCTACATCAACATGTGTCCCCTCTTCTTCATGTCTCTTCTACATCAACATGTGTCCCCTCTTCTTCATGTCTCTTCTACATCAAACATGTGTCCCCTCTTCTTCATGTCTCTTCTACATCAACATGTGTCCCCTCTTCTTCATGTCCTCTTCTACATCAACATGTGTCCCCTCTTCTTCATGTCTCTTCTACATCAACATGTGTTTCCCTCTTCTTCATGTCTCTTCTACATCACATGTGTCCCCTCTTCTTCATGTCCTCTTCTACATCAACATGTGTCCCCTCTTCTTCATGTCTCTTCTACATCAACATGTGTCCCCTCTTCTTCATGTCTCTTCTACTATCAACATGTGTCCCCTCTTCTTCATGTCTCTTCTACATCAACATGTGTCCCCTCTTCTTCATGTCTCTTCTACATCACATGTGTCCCCTCTTCTTCATGTCCTCTTATACATCAACATGTGTCCCCTCTTCTTCATGTCTCTTCTATATCAACATGTGTCCCCCTCTTCTTCATGTCTCTTCTACATCAACATGTGTTCTCCTCTTCTTCATGTCTCTTTACATCAACATGTGTCCCTCTTCTTCATGTCTCTTCTACATCAACATGTGTCCCCTCTTCTTCATGTCTCTTCTACATCAACACGTGTCCCCTCTTCTTCATGTCTCTTCTACAATCAACACGTGTCCCCTCTTCTTCATGTCCTTCTACATCAAACACGTGTGCCCCTCTTCTTCATGTCTCTCTACAATCAACATGTGACCCCTCTTCTTCATGTCTCTTCTACATCAACATGTGTCCCTTCTTCTTCATGTCTCATTCTACATCAACATGTGTCCCCCCTCCTTCTTCATGGTCTCTCCTCTAACATCACCATGTGCCCCCCCTCTTCTTCATGTCTCGTCTACATCAACATGTGTCCCCTCTTCTTCATGTCTCTTCTACATCAACATGTGACCCCTCTTCTTCATGTCTCTTCTACATCAACATGTGTCCCCTCTTCTTCATGTCTCTTCTACATCAACATGTGTCCCCTCTTCTTCATGTCTCTTCTACATCAACATGTGTCCCCTCTTCTTCATGTCTCTTCTACATCAACATGTGTCTCCTCTTCTTCATGTCTCTTCTACATCAACATGTGTCCCCTCTTATTCATGTCTCTTCTACATCAACATGTGTCCCCTCTTCTTCATGTCTCTTCTACATCAACATGTGTCCCCTCTTCTTCAAGTCTCTTCTACATCAACATGTGTCCCCTCTTCTTCATGTCTCTTCTACATCAACATGTGTCCCCTCTTCTTCATGTCTCTTCTACATCAACATGTGACCCCTCTTCTTCATGTCTCTTCTACATCAACATGTGTCCCCCTCTTCTTCATGTCTCTTCTACATCAACATGTGTCCCCTCTTCTTCATGTCTCTTCTACATCAACATGTGTCCCCTCTTCTTCATGTCTCTTCTACATCAACATGTGTCCCCTCTTCTCATGTCTCTTCCTCTTCTACATCAACATGTGTCCCCTCTTCTTCATGTCTCTTCTACATCAACATGTGTCTCCTCTTCTTCATGTCTCTTCTACATCAACATGTGTCCCCTCTTATTCATGTCTCTTCTACATCAACATGTGTCCCCTCTTCTTCATGTCTCTTCTACATCAACATGTGTCCCCTCTTCTTCAAGTCTCTTCTACATCAACATGTGTCCCCTCTTCTTCATGTCTCTTCTACATCAACATGTGTCCCCTCTTCTTCATGTCTCTTCTACATCAACATGTGACCCCTCTTCTTCATGTCTCTTCTACATCAACATGTGTCCCCTCTTCTTCATGTCTCTTCTACATCAACATGTGTCCCCTCTTCTTCATGTCTCTTCTACATCAACATGTGTCCCCTCTTCTTCATGTCTCTTCTACATCAACATGTGTCCCCTCTTCTTCATGTCTCTTCTACATCAACATGTGTCCCCTTCTGAAAGTTTCAGGAAAAAAGATTCCCTCTCTTTTTGTCCTGATCCATTTATATACAAACCTGTCTGAAAATGAGCTGATCAGATTTTGGCCACTTTATGATGTCATAACAATGTTTTGAATTGTGTGACCATTAGCCAATCACCAACCAAGGTAACCCCCCCCCTTATCACCTGAATCTCCTCCTAGAGCACCATTGAGTTCTTTTTAACCAAATCTCTCTCAGAGGGGCGTGGGGAGGGGCTCCTTATTTTCATCTGAAGTAACAGACAGAGAATCAGCACTTTTGAAACAGGGCTGAAACAGAGAGGATTATGGGTAATGCTGCAATGATCTGTTTGGTGTTTGGAGCCAAACACTTCAGAGACATGTTTGTATATATCTGAGACCTGTAATATATTGATGAAAAACAGTATGATAGGGACCTTTTAAAAAACAAAAACAAAAAAAAAACCCTGCTACTCTCACACATGCAGTTTGGATCTCTTGCCACATGGTATCAGCTCAGAGTTTAACGGTGTGCTTTTTCACGTTCTGAAGTGCTGTCGATGTCACGGAGGTGTTTCCCTGATGTGCCTGTCACTATCCTGCTAATGTGTTGAAACTATATGACAGCTTTTTTATTTATTTCTAAAATCACTACTATTCAGTTCTGCGACAGCTGTCGGGAGAAACAAGTTCTTAATCTAAATATTGTGGGTTTAATTGAATGTTATCATAGTCCAGTCAGTGTGCTGGACTTGTTCTTTTTTTTAACTAGATGTGTTGGCAACAGAAGGAGAGCAAGTTAATAAATCAAATCAACTTTATTTAGAGAAAACAAATAGTCATCAGTAGGATATACAATCTGGCAGCAAACACACAGTTATTACAGAGCAATAAAGGCCTTTTGTTTTGTGTTCTCTGTGTAAGGTACAACAAACCCATATTTCTCAATGCTTATGAAACAAAATAGAGGCATCAGAACAGAATAATCAAGCTCATTGGATACATTTTTGACTTGACAAATTGCATGTGATCGTATAATATATGTTGGTTGATACCAGGCAGTTACTTTGGGATTATAACATGTGTTTTCTATTATCTAAATGGAGTCATCCACTCGGTGTTGAATTGCTTTACCAGCGGGGGATGTGAAGTCTTTGAAGCTCAGTATCTCAGAGCTGCAGTCCTCCCAAATAAAACCTTATAATTCCCCACTCATGAGGAGTTGGCGTGTCATAAACAGCATTAGATGAAAAGCTCTCAGTGATGTCTGCTGACGGGTCACCTGCTTTTGAACAGGTACGTGGGGGAGATCATCTCCGAGGCAGAGGCCGAGATGAGGCAGAACGACACGTACCTGTTCAGCCTGGACGATAAGGTAAAGCACCCTAACCCCATCACCTCTTTACTTCTCCTTTCAGCCGTCACGTTGTTTCAGTTTGAGTCTCCTATTTATCTCCCTCACAGCCACAAGATCAATACTGCATCGACGCTCGTTTCTATGGCAACATCAGCCGCTTCCTCAATCACATGTGCGAGCCCAACCTGTTCGCCTGCCGAGTTTTCACGAAGCACCAGGACCTCCGTTTCCCACACATTGCCTTCTTCGCCAGTGAGAACATCAAGGCTGGAGAGGAGCTGGGGTAACACTTCATTTTTTATTTTGACGATTTTAATGCATTATAGGATGAATTCTTGATGCCCAAGTTGATGGAAAATGATAGTGTCCAGAACTCTGTTAAGTGTTTGAATTTACACAGTTACAATATTAAACTGAAAACTGTAACAGCGTAGACGTAGTGGTATTGAAAATAAGAATCCTGGTGAAATCTTTACCGTTCTAAAAGCCATCCAGTGTATCAGCTTTAGTAACATGAGACAACCTGATTTGTTATTAGGGCACTTGTAGGTTGAGTTGGGTCATTTCTTAAGTTTACTTCCGCCCTGATAGAGTGGTTCAGGAATGAGTCCTACAACCCAGAAATGAGTTACCATTTTTACGTGTTTTGGTTTAATGCCTGTTATAAGATATGTGGTTAACACAAATGTACGACATGCAAGTAACCTGCAAATAAAAGTCTTGGAAGAAAAATAATCACTTTCTCATCCGCTCTCTCTTCAGATTTAACTATGGCGACCACTTCTGGGAAGTAAAGAGCAAGCTGTTCAGCTGTGAGTGCAGCTCTGCCAAGTGCAAGTTCTCGTCGGCGGCCCTGGCGTCGCTGCAGGCGGACAGCACACCAGAGGAGCAGCAGCCCAGCGCTCTGCCCGACACCAGCTCCTCCAACACCCCCTCCTAAAGCCCCCCCCCCCCCCCCACACACTACACGTACCCACGACTGACGGACACATCCTCTTTGAACTTTTATCAGTCGACTTGTACTGTCTCTCTACTTCTGATTGAAACCGTGGACCTTTGCGAGAACACGTTAAACGTTGTCACACACAACCAGACGCACAATCAAAACCTGAAGGAACTTCCTGCTCCTTTATTTGGTCACAGGAACAGCAGGGGGCAGCAAATGTCACAGCGACAATAAAACAGTCTTTACAGAACTTTACTCGGAGGGAGAACCGTGCATTTTGACTTTTTTTTAAGATGATTGAAATTGTTAAAAGGCTTTTCTTATTGAGTTAAGATCAAGGGACTTTGGGTGGGGGGTACAATTGCCTGTTGCAGAGACGACCTCAGCATACAGCTGGGCTTTTTTTGACCGTTGCGGTCGTTTATCATGAACCATTCCAGCAAGATAACTGATAAATATTTAATTTTGTTGCCACTTCTTTGTGTCACTTCATCTTTGTTGCAGTGTTTGAACAGAAACGTCCGACATTTGCCACCATAATTAATTATGAGTTAAGAAATAATTTGGAAAGCAAAAGACATGGTGCAAAGTAGTGGACATTTTGTATCTGCGGTCGTTAGTCTGAATAAATTGGCTGTCCTTTTTCATTAAGCATGTTTAAGGGGATCTTAACGTGTCGTAGGAATTTATAAAACTGAAATGGAGGGTTTAAAAAACAAAGGAAAATGGTGCTGACAAAGGTTTTTACTTTTGTTTTAATTTGTATTACCCTCGTGAACATAGTTTGTAAGATAAGAGAACGTTTTACATTTTTTATGTTTAATTTTAACTCCACTTTTCTAAGCGTAGTAACTGTAGTTAGGCTATTTTTAATTTAGTTTCATGATTTTGCAGACCGAAGCGAACCCGTCTTTTTAAATGTTGTTAGTAAAGCAGTGACTGTTGTGCAAAGTCTTGAAAGGAATAAATAAATGAAAAAAAAAGCTATAAAAATGCACTTCATAACTTTCTGTTACATATTTCTGGACCGTGAATCATCCATCTTAATGGTTGTATCTTTTTCAATAAATTTACTACTAATGCATTTATTCTGATATGCTTCACTTGTAGTTTCTTGAGCCTGTTTGCTACAATGTTACCTCAAAATATGTTTTCAAATTTTTTATATCACATTTTTCTCTTTCTCCAACTGTAATTTTGCAGATTTCCTTCAGATCCACTGCTTTTCAGCTCCTTATCCTGTCAAACACATCCTCAGCCCGACCCGGCAGCTGCTCCGTTTGACAGACTGCGCTAAAATGTTGGATCTGCTGACACTTCCCACACATAGGGAGCTTTAATGAGTATATATTAAAGCTTTTAGTTTGATAGTAGAGTGGTAGTAAATACTGCAGCAGAAATACTCCATTACGGGTCAAATCATGGATTCACAATTATTTTGAGATAACTTTCCCTTCTCTTGCGTTTCGTGTCAAAAGTGACCGAGTGACTTTGTTTTTGATCATACATATTGTGTTTTTCATCCAATTGCCTCAAGACCTTATGTTATCCTCCACACTAGGCCTCTGAACATATACAATTGATGATCACCACTTGCATTGATTTTTTTGTGATTTATCCAACAGTGAAACACCCATGATGTTTTCGGTCAGAATTGACCGCCATAGGAAATGACACACACACACACACACACTCTCTCTCCTTGTGCTTATGTCCCCCCACACCTTCCAGACAACAATGTACTCTAAGTTACGGGGACCTCTCACTTTCTCGCGCTGTATGATACAATGTTTCATACCTTCTCACAGGTGCGAGCTCTGTGCCCCTCGAGAAAGAAAACCCTCTCGCTTTCTCGCAGTAAATACCCCTCCCTTACTGTCTCTGATGCAATTATATTTGTGCCTTGCTCACATTTGACTCATTGACACAATGAGTAGGCAACCGATTAGGCAATTTTCTGTCAGAGAGGCTCTGGACAAATGTTTTGAACCCGATGAAGAGGAGATTGAACCAGAAATAGAGGACGATGTCTCAGAAATGGAAGACAACAGCGATCCAGACTATGAGCCTGATCAACAGTCAACAGACCAGGAAGAGGCCCCTGAGGAAGAGGCCCCTGAGGGAGAGGAGCCCTGAATATTTATTTTTCTCAAAATGTTCATTGAGGAAAACAGTATCAGTGTCTTATTTTATATTCATCACAGTGAATTCAGTGAATGCTGAACTTGATGGGCCCACCGGTGGGTCCGGACCATATACTGTAGTTGAAAGTACACAATGAAACACTGACTTGCTTGTATCAAATCAATACATCCATACACCATTGGAATGGGAAGAATCTCAGCTACAACACTAACTAAAGCATCTCCAGTAAATACAGCCTACATGGCAAGCATTTTTATAATGTACAGTAACTTACTGCTAAATTATAACATGAAATTCACCCCTGGAATCATTCTGTCTGTCACCCCTTGATTATACTTGCTTTGACTGTTCAAATGAGATGTCAACCATCAAAATTGGATAAGGGGTTCCAGAGATATCACTGTGCAAAACACACAGTATGGGAAGGGGGACCTAACGCAAGAGAAGTGTTAACATGTGTTTGCATAAGTTTAAGAAATAAAAACGCTATGAAGGTTCTTCTTGGTAAAGCTACTCTAAACCAAATGTTCTTACTCATGCCTCTTCCATAAGGAGGGGTGTGCAAAATGTGCTTGATTGACAGCCCCCATCACTCTTTAGTTGCACCTTTTATGGTGGAATAAATTATGACGTAAAGTGTGTTTGCAATGCAAAGTCAGTTACATTTGTGAATGAAAGAACTACTTGGTAAATACTAGATTAGCGTTAACGAGAGTGGGTTTATTTTATATCCGTCCCAAATTACATTTGTTCTTCCATCCAATGGGAATGGGGCAGATGATTGAAATAATTAGCCTGTCAAATCATTACAAATGATGGCAAATAACCGTAACTTACAGTAAGAGATTTATAGGAGAGCTTATGAACTGTAGAAAACATTTAACACTAGAATATTTGTTCATTTTTAATTTGCCTTAAAAAAAATGTTATTGGAATTATGATAAACAATTTGTATGTAATTATAGTGACTCCGTAGGGTACGGCTGAGGCTGTGTGATAAATTAAATAGCACTGCACAAAATCCCATTGCAATCTATCCTGTTTTGGTTTGAAATGTTTGTCTAGACCAAAGTGATGTCTCTTCTGACAATGCCATTGCTATTGCAGTTGTATCAGTGCTTGAAAAACGAACATATTACATATTACAAAATACTCATCTGCAAAGTCACCTGTAGGTTGAAAAGCTGTTGAAAAGTAAAAGGTAGTCATTTCGTCGAAAGCTAACGTAGAGAAAGTCTCAAAATAGAAATGTATACATTCATTTCCCATTGTACTAATTTCAGTAAACATAGGTCCTTCCCACCTCTGCAATTAAACTCTTAAAGTTATAAAAACATGAATTCAGCTGCTGTTGTCCATCTCCCAGTGGATTTGGATTCATAATGTCCCCTCCAGCAGCAATATGAAAGAAAGCCCGGCAGGAAGTCAGTTTCTGTAACATCTGCAGGCCTTTTAGGTCTCATAAACTGCCCGATGATTGCTCCCTTCCTGGTAACCAGGGCGGACAGCGAAAAACAGAGCCGATAATTGAATCAGTGAAATTTCTCCTTGAGCATGGAAGACGCTCGGTCTGATAACGAGGTTCTTAACTGGCAGGACAGGAAGCAGCCCTTTTCCGCATTCCAGGGTGGGAGAAACTTTTATTTTTGTCTTTGGTGCCCCTGCCCTGGTGCCTCCTGCAGACATACATGTACCGTGTATAGGGGTCAAAGAGTTGATTTATTCCACTCTTCAGTTGGATGTACCTCAGTAACCCTGGAGAGCAGTTATGAAGAGAAGTCTTCCTCACAACTCGAGATGGGCAGAGAGACGGTCAACTGTGGTTTATGGTACGTTTATTCTACTTCTAACCACCTACGATTGTATTTGTGGTAAGACTTTATATTAAGGTACACTTATTCACCATCAATTAGTTGTTAATGAACATATTAGAGACAAACTACTAGCTTATTTTTTATGAAAAATACTTCACTTTAAAATAGGGAACATATTCTAATCTTAGTTAGAAACACACTTTTTTTGTGTTATTTTGACACAATAAACACTTGTAGTTTCATGTCTTGTTACATAAGAATAGACCATATTTGTTTGGTGTTATTATGGGAGAATTATTATTCTTGTGGTACTGCTGCCTTATTTACCCCATATTGAGCATATTAAGACCCAAACTCATGTACAACAACTTCCTTATTTACAATAAATAAGCACTAATAAGAGGATTATTAAGGAACAACTCTTAACTAATGGCCTATTACTTGTAGAATAAGGCATTAATACTTGTTTTATAATGACTAATAAAGAGCCAATATACTGCTAATATGCATATTTAATTAACAACTAGTTGATGGTGAATATATACCTTAATATAAAGTGTTACTGCATTTGTTTACATGTCTTTATTGTATGAACAACCATTATATTAGGGTTGTTAAACCTGAGTGGAGGCCTCTGGGTCAAACCAATGTGAATAACTGTGTTATACAGTTTGAAATGATACATCACAGAGTCTAATGATTCAGTTAATCTCAAAGGTTTTATTTGCTTTGTCTCATACACTGCCATCACAACTCAAACTCTCATAAGGTAACTGTCTCTGAGCTGACTAGCCTATTATTTCACTGTCCTGAGGGATTTATATAGAGTCATAAGCAGACAAAATAAATTGTGATTATATAAATAATATGCTTTATTAGTTTAACAAGGTACCTAACAAGGTAACAACAGAAACAGAAACAGTAAAAACAATGACATAACAAAAATATAAATACATGGCAACAGTATAAAAACAATTTCATTAGAGGAATTACAACTATGAAGAAAGGGGTGGATTTAAAAAGGTTTTGAGCGCAGTTTTGAAAAAGGACAAGAGGAGATGACAGGAATAGAAGAAATAAATTAAGACAATGTTAACACATCGACAGTGGTTTAAAGTCAATAAAAGCCTTTTTCACAGCAGACATTTTGACCTGTCATAGAAAATAAAAAGCACAGGTGTTACCAATTACATTAATCATGGCTCTGTTCCATTCAAGTGGGCCATAAGTTATTACAGTGTGACAGCGAACCAGGACCCTGAAAGTGAAAAAGCTAAATGGAATCCATCCATCAATTAATTAATAAATTACACCTGTGCTAACCTGTAACTGAACACAAATCTGTGACAAGTAGGCCTACTGGCTTTGCCCAATGGCTGAAACAAGATATGACTGAAATGCTTATTTTACTTGGAAAACCCAAACATAGGTGAGTAATATGCTTACTTAGAAGCAATTTAGAAGTACATAGGCTATGTCTTTGTTTGGGTATTGTACACCAACTTTGTGGAGGGCATCAGCGTCTTGATAACCGCTACATGGGAGCAGCTAACTGCTCCTCACACACGGCAGATTAAAACTCATATGTCCTTGTTTAAAATGTGTTAATACTTGTTGCCAAGAAGAGAATGAGTTATTTTATTTCGGAAAATAACTGAAACTGTACCAACAGCTAGCCTACATTTTCTGCATGACTGAGTTTTGGAACTTTCTATTTCTTTTTACTACGAGTCCTCCTACTTGTATTTTTTGCGACAAATGCTGACTTCCTAAAGTATTTTTTTGTTTAATTCCAGTTTGTTAAAGTGTGCATTATAAATCAGAAATGACATGTCTTCTGCTGAGTACTACATATCATTTATTTGAACCCCAGCGGTGCGCTCAGCCACGTTGGGCTCGTGGAGGATGCTCACCCTGGGGGCAGAGTACGAGGACACCTGGGCTGTGTCACCTGACCGGAGGGGCGTCCCCGGTCTCCAGCGGGCAGAGGGAGAGCCGGGGGCTGTGGAGGGAGAGGACCCCTGCTCTGGAGACCCGGAGGGCCCGGTGTGGAGAGCTGACACGGTGCAGAAGTATGACTCGGTGTTACACCTGGAGAACCAGAGCAGAGCGGGAAGAGGAGACGGTGTGCGTCAGATAGTCCGGAAGCACGAGACGCTGAACAGCACACCATGGCCTCGCGGGTGAGATTTATAAACATTTGAACTTGTACTTTTAAGCAGTGGTGGTAACAAGTAACTAAGTACATTTACTCAAGTACTGAACATAAGTACCATTTTGAGAGACTTGTACTTTACTTGAGTATTCTAAAGTTGTACTACTTTATACTTCTACTTCACTTCACAGGTAAAAAGTGTGCTTTTACTCCACTACATTTATTTGATATCTTTTGATAGTTTGCAGATTTGGAATAATGATATGCAGTATCAACACTTAAATAAGACTTTAGTTACAGCTGGATTAACATTCACAAGATACTCTGCAGTATACAAAGTGATTAAAACTAGCTGCACCTTTACCAGCTTTGATAACACTTTAATGATCAATCATTTTAATCAACATATATTATATTATTCTGAATGGGCCAATCTACAGAAATTATGACTTTTTACTTTTGGTAGGCTACATTAAGTAGCCTATATTTTGATGCTAATATATTTTGAATGCATGACTTTTACTTGTAACAGAGTATTCCTCTTATACTTTTACTTTTACAAGATCTGAGTACTTCTCCCACCTCTGCTTTGAAGCATGTAAAATGGGCAGATAGATAATAATAATAATAATGCTTAAAGATCAAGGAATAAGATTTAGTTGCCTCATTGCCTCATTGCAATACACTGTTTATGTGCTGTATTTGGCCTGCTTCAGGGCCTGAGACTATTCATATTATATTTGTATCAATCATAATTTTGAAATAATTAACACAACTGAAATAATAAAGGTATTTAAAACAGATTTGGACACAGGAAACCTCTTCAAGATTATTATCATAATGTGTTGGTGGTCAAAATTCTCTACCCCCTTTTTTGATTAAATTGACATCGACAAAAGTTGCCCCTCTTTGTCAAGTGAGTATTGGCGCCTCGTAAATAAGAAGATTGATCTTTGTGCTAATTGTATGCAATGTAAATGACTAGTTTTCTCACTATATGATATTTGCCAATATCACTGTCTGCCGATGCTGATTCTGTTTAATTAAGCGACCTTGGATCAGTATGAGACAATATCATACTCATCTTTCATACAAATAATTCAGATATTGTGATAATGACGATGATAAGTTTCAATGTTATTTACTGTGCTTCAAACATATTGGATTCCTGATAATCTATTTTTCTCATATGTTTACAGGATTTGCATAACCAACTGCAGTTCATGGATATTTGTTATTGGGAGGTTTATTTCCAAGGCAGCTTTATTATCTCCACATCAGTGTCTTCCTCAATATCAGCACAGGACAAGCAATAATACAGTGGCTCTTGTGTTATTTTTGCAACACATTAGCTGAACCACTAGATGGCTCCTCAGCCAGAGCGTTTGTTTCAGAGAGCTAAAGATATTCTGGCCAAAAGTATGTAGACCCCACGAACACTTCTGAGACCGAGTTCACCCATGGTGTCATTTTGAATCTTGAAACAAAATAACCTGGTAGCTTTAAATGGAAGAAACCAAGTGAGAATGTTTGATTTCACATTTGAATTAATTTCTAAATCTAATTTTGTAAAAGCAAAACTATCCTCTCCGGTAAACGCCACACCCATAACACACCAAATGCAATGAAGGTTTGTCTAAACAAGCTCTTATCTATATTAATAGTGGTCTTAATAATGGTCTTAATATTTGTGTGAGTCACTAGTCCCTATCAACAGAGCTTTTTTATTTACTTCCTTCCTATGATCAATAATTTTGTATTGATATATTCAGAAATATAATAGTTAAACACACACACATCACACTATGAATACTTTAAGTAAAACATATAAAAAGTAGACCAACTTATTTTTATTTTTTTAATATAATTGTTGCTTTGTAAATGCATACATGTATGGCATATATTTTGGCATGCATGGGTAAAGGGTTGCCACTTAGTCTTTCTACATGAAGGGTTTCAATGAGGTAATAGGAAAGGGGAACATATTTTGGTTTGGCTTTCTTTTTTTATTAGTTGGCTTTGAGTGACCCAAAACAGATAAAAGCTTATGTTAAAACAACACAAGGGTTAACAATATATACATATGTGAAAAGAAAACTGATGTTGAAACAATTGGTGTATATATATTTATTTACACAATATAATTGACCCAGAGGGAAATCGGTATCCGGTAGCTTATACAAATACACAGGAATAAAGAATGCAACTGTGAAGTAGTGAATAGAATATAATCATTTAATGTCATTATGTACAATGAAATAAATAAAAGCTTCTCCCTTTTGAAAGGCGCCATCAAAACAAAAACATCACAACATACAACAACAAATACACACAGCATATACTTATGTAAGAAATAAAGAATTAAGTGCAGTAATTATTTCCAGGGGTATAAAATGTAATAAATAATAATAGGTATGTATTTATAATAATGATATATATATATATATATATGTATATCTAGCCACCATCACTACTACAGAAAGCTGTCACAATAATATGTGCTAATAATGGAGGTATTGTTTTGCATTTATGTTGATTGAAGTAATTACAACTGTGTTAGACTAATTATCCCTAATTGAATAATTAACAACCTTTTGTATTCATAGCAGGAAGTGTATTCTTTCTATAGAGCTGTATACAAACAACTGTCATTCGTTCCTCACAACTTCCTGTCAAAAACATTCAGATCTTTGCTTTATGTTTTTATCTTCACACATTCTGCGATCACTTAGAAACCATAGATATCTTGTGATGCAATGCATGTCTTCTACTGTGCTGACATCACGTTTTTCCCTTGATGACGCTGAAGGAAGGATTGATAAACTCTTGTTCTGACCCTCAGGGCTTTAGTGATCCTCATCAGTTTCCCAGACTCTCTTGCGAGCAGCCAGCACACGGTGAGCGCGTCTGTGCGCTCCACTCACTGATAGGCTCGTGTTGGTCACATGCGCTCTTCCTTGTTCCACGGAGGACTTGCTTTATAGCCCTCAGCCCACATACAGCGAGCGATCAAACAGAAATCACAGGACTGCTCGTGTTGGATTGTCTTTTTAATGCTTTTAACTGTGGAAAATAAAAGGAATTCCAGTGTTTTTTTAATACTCACTGACACCTGATCGCTTCAACTGGTGTTTGGATGCTGACGCGATGCTGTCAGGGGTTTGGACAGAGACAGGGTGATGTGATTTCTGCGTGATTTTCTTTTATTTCTCAGAACACGGCCGCTATGGATGCAACAGCCTCAGCGAAGTGACTCCATATAGGCTACAGCTAAAGTGTTTTTATTGCTTTAAACTTTTCCATGTCCCCGAAGATGAGTGAATGGAAAGGATCCAGAGAACATGGTTTTCTATGAGACCACCCTATTTTTCCTTTCCCAAACGCAGCGCTTTCTGTACCCTCTGAGCTGTGCTTTGGATGAAGTGTGTTTGTTGTGATGCGTCTCCCCTCCATTTCCACTGACACCAGTTTGGATTTACCCTTTTGGATCTGTGCGTTTCCAGGATGCCTCGCTTCGCAGAAGATCTGCCCACCCGCTATGGAGGAGGCGCAGGCGGTGGAGGGAGAGGCGGACCGGGCGCCGGGAGAGGGGGAGCCCGGGGTGGCGGCGCTCCGGGCGGCCCGAGGGTGTACAAGCAGTCGATGGCCCAGAGAGCCCGGACAATGGCCATATACAACCCTAACCCAGTCAAACAAAACTGCTTCACTGTCAACCGCTCCCTCTTCATCTTCCGCGAGGACAACCTCATCAGGAAGTATGCAAAGCGAATAACAGAGTGGCCATATCCTTTCTGAGCACCGTGCGCACCGAGCAGGTGCATGTGTAACCCGGCTGTCCCTGCCTGGCAACCCCACACAGATGGTTAGAAAGCAGAAACACACCACCGCCCGCAGGCCTGTTTGTCAATCTGTTGTGTTGATTATATTCAGTGGATTCTCTTCATGTTGCTGTTGAATGAGCAGTTATGTTAACACCGTGGAGCAGCTTCCACACTGTCATTATGCCTCTCCGCTCAACGCTGCCCGCACCTGTCGCTGCGCTGCTTATCTGCCTCAGCCTGACACGAAGATGTGTCCTGAATAGGTGCGGAGTTAAAAAGACTTAACATCCGCCCTTTGTGCTGCCTTTCCCAGCTCAGAGTCTCTAGGCGTGCACATCGAGTGATAAGTTATTTTGTCAAAATGTGAGCTGTAAACTGTCCAGCAGCAGCCCCAGCGTCACACTACCAAACATCGCTATTGATCCACGCAGAAGTCAATAAAAAGCTGCGTGCGTAAAAGGGCAGTGGTAAGAAAGTGCTGTGGCTGCGTGCACCGCCTGACCTCCACTCCTCGTGCCCTCCGGTCATGTAATCTTAAGAAAGGGCTTGGTTTGTTTTTGTAAAAAAGAGAGACCGCTGGTCCAGGGTTGCAGCTCCGCCTCGTTGTGTTCGTTAGGAGCCCTCTCCATGGTGCTGCGCCCACGCAACTCTTTCAGAGCTGCAACAAAAAATTCCACTTCAAAAGTCATGGTCACCCTTCCAATCTGCGTATCTTTGTTAAAATAAGTGCACCATGGGTGATGATGAACAACATTAGCTGTCATTGAATAACAATGACTATCAATGTTCATGATGCAAGTTTAACTTCCTATTCCAAGAGACAACAAATAGAAAAAAAGACAGGAAACAAAAAATCATAACATAAGTAGCTATCATATACCGATTGTTTGTCTTTTGAATATTCACTGTCGGGAAAACACTGTTCTGGTTGTACAATCAGGCTGGGTACTAGTTCTACCTCTTGGCTGTAATGGGCATAAGCTCCGTATTCCCCTCGCGATTCACAGGCTCTCAATAGGCCCTGACCCGCGGGCAATGACCCAGTGAAAATGGATTGCAGAATGAGCCAACCATTGAAAATGGTTGGAAATGGTCAACCATCTGGAAATATGATGAGCGCATGTATAGGACGCTTTCTTTCTGGGAAGCCTTGAAACACAGCCTGTGGAAGGTTTATGCTTAAGTGGAAAGACTACGTCCAAATTAATGGCATTTTGCATACAGCAACATGGATGATAATTAGATTGATGTTAATGTTGTCTGTCATGATTAGGCACCTTATTTTATTAGACTGATAATCACCAACATTGATTGGTTACATTTATCCTGGTAATCATTCCATATGAAAATGTATAGTCAATGATTTGAGCTGTGAAATGAAATGAATGCAACTTTCTCTCTTTCAACACTTCCTTAACTCTCTCACTCCATTTGAGTACATGATCCTAGCTACAATTATCGCCAACTGCATCGTCCTGGCCCTGGAGCAGCATCTACCTGAACACGACAAGACGCCCATGTCAGAACGCCTGGTAAGTGCTTCCACTTGATGACCTCACTTCCTTTAGACAGATAAAGTAGTCAGAGTTAACCCCAGTTAAACAGATTTGTTTCTATTTTATAAGCATGTGTTTTGTTGGTCAACAGAAGCTTTCACTGAGCTTCCCAGTTCAAACAAACTGCAAGAGTCACGTCGCATAGCTAACCAGTATCAGAGAGAGCAAACCAAACAGACTGCAACACTGGGAGGTCAAGAGGCAACTCCCGCCTGGCGTACCGGGGGGGAAAAACAAACAACGCAAATAGCACGTAGCTTCATGGTTCAGCACTTTGCTCTTCTTGTTCTTAAGGGTGTCGTAGCTTAGGGGAGTTTGTCTTTAAATAGGAGTGTTACAAAGAGCAACAGCTTGATGTTTAAAAGTCAATTATTTCCTCTCGAAAACCCACTCCTGTTTTTAATCGTCTCAGCAGCTGCAATGCAAATTCAGCAGTGAAGATGTTAACAACTCGGAAAACAAAAAGGTAGCATTCATCACCTGAAAAAGGGATTAGAGTGGCTACACAAAGGAGTAAACAGGCATCCTGTCGCTGCCTCCTCCACCTCGAGCATGTAATACAACAAGAAGCCTTTTAATTAGAACAAGGGATCAGCTATTATTTATGAAGCTCTGTCAACAGAGTAGGAGGCGTGTTGTAAGTGGAGGCGATGATGGAAGCTATTCAGCAAGGGTATTTCAGATCCATGGCTGATCTTAAGCACCACGATCCTTCGGGATATCCCCAGCCGTTTTATGCAAGCGTATTCATAATTCACGAGTATTTTAGATGTATGTATAATAGATGTTAACACACTACTAGTACAGACATTTATCCAGGCAGCCCTCCAGCCCTGTCATTACATAACAGATTCAATTGTTTTGTCTATGAGTCTTGTCTTTGTATTTCATGCCAAAATGAATATACTGTACGACATTGAACGCTTGATGTGAAACGTTGCAGTCTCCTACAGCTTCTCTTATTGGCCAGGATCAGTGTATCTGCTTCTCAACAATAACAAACTGTCATTATTTTACCACCGCAGCCTTCACGCATGAAACCGCATCTCTGGTCCAACAAACATTATCTCTGGATGTGCACAGCAGTCAGCCAGCTCCATAGAAAAGGTCACGTTTCTCATAGTGCTCGAGCCTGTCACACTGCTTTTACGTGATTATTTATGTTGGAGACCAAGTGATGCTGGGGGTTGGAGACACTCTCTGTCAGGTTGTAGTATGCTGGGAACGAGGGTGGAAAATCGCAGGGGAGAGAGAGGTTAATGTAGGCGTGAGATATCTTCTGCTCATCGCCCCAGGCTTTTGCAGATAATAATGGAGGCAAAGGAAAAAGTGTCATGTCATCCACGCCTGATCAGTTTCCCTTACTTACAGCAAGGCCCAGGATTAACCTAGGCACATAGTGCAAATGATAAAACTCTGACACTTTTAGGAGATGACGCAGAGTGCCCCAATCAATCATGTCCAGTCATGTGTGTTGTGCATATTCTCTCATTGCCAAAGAGCTCTTTCAAACTGGAATATCGTTGTACTATTGGGATAATGTGCTTTTGATTTGCCCTGATTTCACAGTACAGAGGCACTTCTGGTCACTCAAGGTACCTCCAAATTTCATTATGCCTAATTTGTTTGTCTTAATATCACACCAGAGTGGCACTTGAATAATGCAAATGCCTTTCTGGCTGTTCAAAATGTTGCTGAAGTGTATTTTTGTTCGGTACACATGCCCTTTTGGTTGACCCAATCTTTACCCCTATGGTTGCAACAAGAGGCCCCCAAGTTCCCTGTGGTCGCTCCAATTGCCTGCTAAATTCCTTGCTTAATTTTTCTCACAATGATTAACCACAGGGGCACTTCAATGTCCCAAGTAACCCCCTAGTTGGTGTATGTACCCTCTTGGTTTGCTCCAAAACTTCCACTTGTAACCCAAATGGTCCTGTGTTTGTTCCTTCTGATGCTCTAGTCCAGTGGTTCCCAACCTGGGGGGCGCCAAAGATCGCAGGGGGGGGTGCCAGGCCTCAGTTGATTTGAGGCCAAATATCATATTTAGAAATAATTGATTAATTAATTTGAATAAAAAATCAAGTTAGTAGCTATTAAAGGCATAAAAAGACAGAAATGTATAATTGTTTCTTTAATAGAAATGTTTCTTCTGCCTGTAAAGTGTCCAAACCAGGCTTTTCTGGATAAGCGCATTTTTAAAACAGTCATTGTCCATGCTGGTTTCAGTTGGATTATTTGTCGCAGTTGCTCCGATCAGATCGGTCTCCTCCATTTTGTAGATTATTTATGACTTTTGAATCCACATAAACACAACGGCAAAATCCGGCTTACTTTGAACATATGTTTTAAACAGTTTAATCCCTTTGGGAATTGTTGTACAGTGGGAATCCAAATGAATTAATCCTGAGTCTAATAACCATCAAAGTCACTCCAATAGTGCTCTTACGCTTTCATCCTCCTATAACAAAATACTTCACATTTCATCCAGTTTGTGACAGTAGTTGTAGCATTTTTGAGACTTTTAAACTTTAATTACCGCTGTTGCCGCAACTTCCAACAGGAGTCATTTGGGGGGGGCCCTTGGGGAAAAAACCCTGCTCTAGTCGTTCCTAAGTTCCTCCTTCCGTCCTTTTTGTCCAAACATCACACCAGTAGGGCAATTGAACAGCCCGAGTCTCCTCTTCTTTCTCCAAAATCAAACCTAACAGCCCCCCTGTAGTGCCTTTTCTAGTACGTTTGCACCTCAGGATGCCCAGCTGGTTAGTACTCCTGGTCATTTTCCTGTATCCCCCTATAATACCCCTCTGCTTGACCTCTGCTCTCATCCAGGTACCCTTCTACCTCCTAGTTGTACCAAATGTTCAGTAACCATCAACTTGGGTAGCCCTCTGGTAAAATAGCCCCTCTGCTCCCTTTAGCGTGGAGCTACTTAATTTCTCTGGTATGGTAAACAAGAATAAACCCTTACCCCCAACAAATGATATTCTCCATGTATGTTAAATAATACATTTTAAAAATATTTAGCGTTCATGAGGCTCCTTTGAGTTAGCATTGCCCTTAAGATCATACTGTGTGTGTGAATATTTGTTTTCACTGTATTTACTCTGTTTTCATCCAAAGAAGCGGACTGCACTTCTGTTCATGCTTCTGCAAGAAGTGAAAGAAGACGTCTTTCTTTCTTTGCCTTACCCCCCTCTCATTCGCTTAACGCTTCATTGACCCCTCTCTGACCTCACACAAAAATATCTTCCTGTAACTCTCATCCTCTCTCTGTCTTTCTGTAGGACGACACAGAGCCCTACTTTATTGGAATATTCTGTTTCGAGGCCGCCATTAAGATCATCGCCCTGGGCTTCGCGTTTCACAAAGGCTCCTACCTCCGCAACGGCTGGAATGTAATGGACTTCGTGGTCGTCCTCACGGGGTGAGTCCCTCGACCGCTCGTGGTCCGCAGTGAGAGAGTGGTTGCTTTTGTGTGTGTCTGAGTGCATAGAGAGAGAGAGAGAGAGAGAGAGAGAGAGAGAGAGCGAGAGAGAGAGAGAGAGAGAGAGAGAGAGGTTTGTGAAATCAACCTCTTCCAGTAAAAGGGTTTGCCTACTAGCGTCAACACAAATCAGGAAAATATGTGAAACAAGTGTCACAAGGAACATCTGTTGCTTTAACCTTTGCATATTGCTCCTTTTTAGTGGACTACACTACATGGACACACTGTATGGCTTTCAATCTTCCTGTTTTGGTCAGACATTTTACGTAATAATTTGTAAAATAACTTTTTTTCAAGAGAATGTGAAACTTTTGTCTACCATACGCACCTCTTGGAAAATTGAGTATGATTACGTTTTGTATTTGATAAATGGTTTTCAGCAATAAGTATATGTTGACACTGCAACTCATTTGACCACAGAGTTCTGCAAAATATGCTTTTGTAGTTCCTCTTAGCAGGGCTTCGACAAGAGTGTATGTCTCGCAGAGAAGCTTGGAGACATGCAATGGCCTGTATTTCTTATTATCAGAAAGGTGTCCTGGAAAGTCAAAGACAGAGCAATAGTCAGGTCAATCGTTCTGAGAGAATACTGCTGGGAGTCCAGCATAGGCAGCCCTGAAGATATGACTGTGAGGCGGTATGATGCTCCTTCTCTGCTTTTAACTATCCATGGCATCAGGAGGTTGTCAGCCTAAAGGATGTTTTTCAACTGAGCTTATAATTCCTCCACCTCCTGTATTATTCTGAGAGCCCTTATTTTATTGTTTAAAGAGACAACAATCACACTGTCCTGTGAAGCCATTTAAAACTGGTAACCATAATCTTTAACAAAACAATCTGTGGAGTGGAGTATTTTAAAACACACAAGCTGGCACATTTAGAGCGTTACGATTATCACACGGTTGCGATATGTTGATCGTTTGTTACCATGGCACCCTCACCTCTTTCATCGGAAGGTGCATCCTGATGATGCTGAGTTTTTTGGGACGCATGAATTGCTCGATAGATTCAGAACGCTTTGGTCCCATTATAGTTTACACTGAGGAAGCCGTCCTTTTTAGTTTAACCCTTGCTCCTCTACACCTCTGAATGCATGGTGAAAATACCATCAGTGGCTTCCTCAACAGCTACCACCTTATGGAGTACCTTACAGAAGCTTGGAAAGCTCTCAATCAATGTTGACGATGTCACTACTGACTCCCACTGCTGGACAAACCATTAGATGTTTACCTTGGATGGATTACAATGGAAAAGTAGTCCATTAATCCACTCTTATCATGTTCCTGTGTCCCCCTCCACAGCCTGAATAAGTCAGTCAGAAATGTGCCTGATTCATCCAGGTTCACTTGATGCTAACAGTAATTGCTCTGGTACCTTGAGTAGATGAGTATTGTACTGCCTTATTGCTTTGTGGGGACCAGATTGGATTTGAGCTGTAAATAGTGTCCTGTTTCAGAAGGTCAATATGCAAATAAATCAAGGTGTGTATTAGGGCTGCTCAATTAATCGTATTTTAATCGCGATTACGATTATGGCTTGCAACGATTACGAAAAAAACTTAATCGGAATAAAAAATATTATTATTATTACTTTTTTTTTTTATAATATTTTTTGTTTTGGGTTTTTCAGTTGAGTTATACTTAACGTTCAGGGTAATCAACTGTTAAAAACATACTTTTCAAAACAATGTTGCTCCAATAAATGGATGTTTATGAATAATCGCATTTAATAATCGCAATTACAATTATTGACCCAAATAATCGAGATTATGATTTTTGCCATAATCGAGCAGCCCTAGTGTGTATTGAAAGAGCAACAAAGATTACCAAGTGTTTGTGATGAGAAAAGCAGACAAATAAAACTGAAGAGAGGGAAAAAGCTAGATTGATTACCTTGTCATATTTTCTTTGGATTCCTTTTGTAAATACATCTTGCATTTTAAGCCAACACACAGAAAGCTGGTGCTCAAAATTACATTTCTTCTCCTGTTTCAAGCCCCTGCCAGCACAATAACATTCTGAGATGCTCTTTTCTTTTGCTTTCACACAGAGCATAAGTGGGAAGATGTGTGTTTGGAGCTGTGATTGGACTTAATGTTCCCCTGCAATACCTACCACACACAGTGGTAGAATTGTGTGAGGAAGATGAAAGAAGGCTTTCTGTCAAATTAAATCTGGAGATCACAGGCACATCTTCATGGCACATTGCTTTGAGCAAAACACTTAAATTCCACCATCTTCTTTTTTTAAATTCTTTATTTATTTGGAGTCACATTATAATACAAGTACAGTTTTTCAAATCATATATTTTTCGAGACCCGAAAGTAACAAATGAAATAGCAAACCAAATTAGTCAAAATAAAACATTTGAAGAAATATGGAAAAAGTGGAGGATTTACATATCCCAAAGACGACCATCCCTATTGACTGTTTCTATACACCGATTCAATGTATATGTATAGATGTGTATGTATGCTCACGTGTATGTGTGTATGTATATATGTATGTTGATATGTATGCATATGTACATGTGTAGACATTTGCTATTTCAAACAACCCCTGTGTACTTTTTCGTTTTTATTTTATTTTGAATTCCACCATCTTCATGTGGAAAGAGGCTTCAGCTGCTTTCAGTGCCGACACCTTGGAGATCAATAGCCTAACAGCAGTGGTTCTCAGCCTTCTGCGTCACATTTCAAGGTTAAAAATAAGAGGCGTCATCATTATGTTGTCATGCATAGGAAGTCATTTAAATCATCGGTAGCCAATTAGATGATTGGATATTGAATTGAAAGGATGATGTTAATATTTTGTTATTTACTGGGTGTCATGTGTCTAAAAATCTCTTGAGAAGCTAAAGCAGGAGAAATAGCTCTTCAGTTTTGACTACCCGTTGCTGACACAGCTGGATACAAATTAACCATTATGTTGTGTGTGTGTGTGTGTGTCTCCGTTTGGTTGCCAAGCGACCATGGTAGACAATGTGCCTCTGCCTGATCGGGTGTTTCTGTATGTATGTGAGTGACGCTGTGTTTGCTTTGTGCTCGACATGCTCCTGGGGGATTGTGGGGGGGGGGGAAGGTGTCCGGCGCCAGGCACACATCAATACGAGATCGATCAGATCACCACTGGGTCGCAGTATGAGAAAAATCTGATCCTTGGAAATACCGTCCCGATGGCAGAGTGATAAAAGGAGGAGAAGACATTTGAAGCATGTGCTCAGATGTGCAGCCTCCCTAAGTGAACTTAAGAGGATTAGAAGGACTATACTGCGCACCTGGGTGTTCAAATCTGCTCCAGCTTTGTCCTGTGTACTCCACACCGGGGAGGAGCCGCCTGCAGGCCAGAATTACTCATCACACTTAAGTTGGTATATAAGAAGAGCTCATAACTCGGTAAAGATATTCGGAGTAGCAACAGAATAATAAATGGTGAGCGAGAAACCCTTAGGAACGTTAACACTAATGCAGTTATCAATCAATGCATGAATAATAGATGCAAAAATATAATCAAAAGTGATCGTTGAGGGTTTTTATTTGATCTAACTGGTCAGAAATCTAATTTAAGATACACTGTGAATATGTGGCCGTGGATCTGCTATTACTGCTTTACTTGATATTTAAAATATTAAGCTCCGTTAATCTTTATGGACATATATATATCCTTTTTTTTCAAATATCTAAGAATCAGTGCTAATTCTCCGCCTGTTAGTGCTTAGGATAATTATGTGGATACAGCCATCCGATCCTAATGAAAGGATCCAAATGATAGTGTAGCTGGAGGCAGTGGCAGACCTTCAATCTGTCCTGATCAGGCATTAGGAGCCCCTAATAAGAGAATCAATCTGTCAAAGGCCTAATCAATAGAACACCGAGCCGGCCAGCCCAGGAACAGAGCGTCGTGATGAGGAGCCAGGCACGTCCAATCACACGCTGAGCATGACGCCGTCTGACATAAAGAGACTGCGTGAGTAGCCTGCTCTGCTCTCAAACCCATTTTCTTTTCTGGAGCATATAGAACATTTGCCAGTATGAAGCATCGTGCTCGCAGAAACTGGGTGATCATGACTCAGTGGCTGAACATTTTATAAAAAGTCCAAGAGGGAAAAGATGACATGACTCACTTTTGTTCTAATTTCAAAGGCTAAACTTAATAGGAGTCCATTTAGTCTGGTTTCCTCCAGATACTAGAAGAGGCAGTTTAGGTTACATATTCTTCTTTAAGCCAGGAAGTAAAGTGGTTTCTTACGTTCTTGAAATGTTGCCATCAGTCACCAAGCCAAGAAAGTGATTTATAATACTTTCTACCATGGCCAAGGGGAGTTATTAGGTCTGATTGGCCGTTTGTAATATATTCTGTGGCTCCTGAGAAACTCTGTGTCTGAGAAAGAATCTCCTGGGTTCTCACACACGGCTCGTACTCTTACATACAAAGAGTGATGCATTATAACTTGTGTCAAATTCAAGTAATCAATTTTATACGCAACAAAGTACTCGTGAGCCAGGGACCGTGACATAGTATATAGAGCAAATGAGTGTTCCTGACCTATAGGGTGGCAGCTGCAGCGTATAGGTGGGTCTGAAAGTATATATTTCAAACATACATATCTGATCTCACGTGGTACATCTTTACTTTAAAATTCAATGTAAAACATACTGTGTATATTCATGCTCTGTATGTTGTATGTCACTGTGTAGGCAGATGTGTGAGATGTAAATGTCCTGACAAATGGATCAATTCAAAACTGATTAATATGAACCTTTTTGTAATTCACCCCCCTTTTTAAATCACATTGTGAGGTACAAAAAAGATGACTGTCCAAAGCCCCTCGTACTTGTATTACTTGCCTGGCTGCAACTCCTTTTACTTTATTATCCATTGAGACGTTCCACCTGGAGCAGGGCCATTTAGGCACTCACGCTTTTACAAATTAGAACATTTAGACATTTTTCACAAAGGGTATCTAGAAGAAGCCAAAGATTGCTCGTATCTGATGGAAACATTTACATTGAGCTCAATACAAATACATTTAATTTAATTTAACATACATTTCAAGTCATGTAATATGTCCCCAAATTGTCATGTATATGCTTTACTGTGTGTCAGTGACAGCTCAATGGCTCTACATTTAACCCCCCCCTGGCTCTTGGCCTTTTATTGCTGTTATTGACCAAAGCCTCCAATGGCCTTTCACTCGCCGTGAAAACTCTATGGCAACGGCAACCTAAGGCTGCCGGGTGAACTCACTGAGAACAATAATCCCGCTGTCATCTCCAGCGTAACAAAGACCAGGGCAGTTGCTTTTATTTATCTGAATGTTTGATTCACGGGTCTCGGGACTGTAAGTGGTCGGGGCGAGTGTCTGCGCTTGTGTGTCGACTTCAAAGTTGTGATTTCCTTTCATGTGCCTCTCTGGCGGCGGGGCGACCACAATAGGCGGCCTCAAAGTATAGTCGCGGAGACTACAGAGGTCGGGTCATTTTAGCTTATGCCCCCGCCCGGCAGGATAAATAAACGCTCCCTTTGAAGGTCTGCCGGCTGTCTGACCACCCACTGGTCTGACAGCCAGGCCTTGGTGAGCGTGTCAATGTCTTAGCTGTACATAACGGCAGCTAAGGGGTGAGTTGGGGTTTAAAAGCATTTTGTCGTTTGATTTAACATCCGCTTATCAAAGCTGATGTTAACACGCACCCCATTTTGAATCTGTTTCTGTAAATGTTTTCCTTTGTAGCAGAATGCATGGCTCTATGGATGCCCAACAGATCGTCCAATGGCCTGACTGATACATCTCAGCAGCTACTGGATGGATCTCCACGACATTTTGTATAGGCGTTCACTGTCCTCATTTATCCTAATCACTTTGGTGGTCCTCTGACTTTTCCTCTGGGGCTACCAGCAGGTTAAAGATGTATCCAATACTATCAAGTATGTTAACATCTGTTGGATTGATTAACACAACATGTTGTTGTCAATATCTGTGGTTGGATATATTGTCATGCCATTTGATACAGGCATTTTTGTTCTCCTCCGAGTGAGTTGTAAAAACATACTATCCAAATTAAATATTGCATTTTCAATTTGTTAAAGACTGAAACAGCAAATTACATCCCCATTACTATCAGCTGTACTTTATATTTGTACTAATTAGCAAATTTAAGCATTAGCAGATTCATTTTGCAAACACCCGTGTTATTTCACAGGTTACAAATGTAGTTAGACAGGGGAACTGTTTACATCAACGTTTTAGTATCACAACCAATATGTTTTGTTAATTGATATTGTTGATAATAACATTGGCTGTCAGGTCGACTGTGGCTCAGGATGATTGGTCAGTGTTTTGATCTCCAGCCTCTTCAGTCAACATGTTGAAGTGTCTTTGGGCCCACATCTGCGGATGTCTTTGTCATAAATGTTATTTTATTTGAGTATTTCTGCTGATGAGAAAGCTGGCACTGTCTCTGCCTCAATGTGTGAATTGTTGAATGCTGGTGTTTGTTTGAGTGGTCGTCTAGAGATGCCCTATATTTACCATTGCATTACCAACCTAGTTGCTGAGGTTTGGATACACAGCAACAAATACATTTGAATTATTATACATTTTTGGCTGGGTTTCTGACCAGCTGAGCTCAAAGTTGGGGCAAGAGGGTTTGTGTCCTTTTTCTTAACTCACAAGCTGCATCCTGATAGCTGGGTGTGCAGTAAATAAAATAAATACATTTAATTTATATAGCGCTTCTCATCTGCCAAGACAAATCTCGAAGTGCTTCACAACAAGGGATATTGATACACTTGGAGAGATTAAACAAATAATTGTAATAATAATAGAAATCAAAAAAAAAAAAAAAAATAGCGTACAAAAGTAAAGTCGGAGATAGCGATAAAAATGGCAATACTCCAGGTGTACCATGCTCAAAGTTTATTGGAAGGCCTGCCTGAAAGAAGAGGGTCTTAAGGCCGGTTTTGAAGACCTCGGTGGAAGGGGCAGATCTCAGCTGATCTGGGAGGGAGTTCCAGAGGCGCGGGGCGAATGAGCAGAAGGCTCGGTCTCCCATTGTTCGGAGACGTGTGCGGGGGATGTGAAGAAGAGGAGCGTTGGCTGGAGCGGAGGAGAGCGGGTAGATGTCTGGGTATGGATGAGGTCACAGAGGTATTTTGGGCTTTGTCCATTCCGGGCTTTGTACGTGAGGAGCAGAACCTTAAACTGGATCCTGTAGTGGACTGGGAGCCAGTGTAGTTTTGCAAGTATGGGGGGTTATGTGTGCGGACCTTTTGTACCGGTGAGAACTCTGGCTGTGCTGTTCTGGACAAGTTGCAAGCGGTTTGATGGATTTGGCTGGGAGACCGGAGAGGAGTGCATTGCAATAGTCTAGTCTTGAGAAGACGAGTGCATGAACCAGTTTTTTGATGTCATCAGTTGAGAGTGAGGGCTTCAGTCGGGAAATGTTTTTCAGGTGAAAGAAGGAGGTCTTGGTGATGTGTTTGATGTGGGCTTAGGAAAGATAGAGTGGGGTCAAACCTTAGACCGAGGTTGGTGACAACGGAGGAGAGAGGAATGAGCTGACCATCAAGGGAGGGGCTTGATGTTGGCGACCTTGGCAAGCTGGTCAGTGGTGCCTATCAGGATTGCCTCCGTCTTGCTGCTGTTGAGCTGAAGGTAGTTGGTGGTCATCCAGGAGCGGATGTCTTCCAGGCAGGTTGTTTAGTGTTTGGATAGTGGTATTGGGTTGTGTTTTGATGTAGACCTGAGTGTCGTCGGCATAGCAGTGGAAGTTGATGTTATGTTGTCTGATGATATGACCCAGAGGTAATAGATAGATTAAAAACAGGATCGGCCCCAGCACTGAGCCCTGTGGGACCCCGCATGTCACTGCGGTGTCGTCAGACCTGGAACCCCCCAGAGACACGTGGTTACTTCCGGTTGGTGAGGTAGCTTGAGAACCCTCTCCAGAGCCGTGTCCGTCACCCTGGTGTAGGTCTCGAGGCGGGTGGAGGAGGATGGTATGGTCCACTGTGTCGAAAGCCGCACTCAGGTCAAGAAGGACCAGGATGCTGGGTGACCCAGAGTCGGCTGCCATCAGTAGGTCGTTGGCTACTTTTATTAGGGCTGTTTCTGTACTGTGTGCAGGGCGGAAAACCTGATTGGAAGGTCTCATACATGTCATTGTCAGACAGATGAGACTGGAGCTGTGCGGCCACGACCTTCTCAAGGCACTTTGGCAAGGAACGGGAGGTTGGAGATAGGTCTGTAGTTGGAGAGGAGTTCTCGGTCGATATTTGTTTTTTTTAAAGTGGGGTGACAACTGCTGTTTTGAAATGGACAGGCACCTCACCAGTCTGTAGTGACTTGTTGATGAGTGTTGTCAGGAAATTAACCAGGGTTGGCGAACAGGCTTTTAGCAGCGGGTGGGTATGGGGCGAGGGAGCAGCTGGTAGGCTTTGATTTGCCTATGATGGCTAGCAGTGCAGATGACGTCACCTCGTTTGAAGCTGCAGAGGTGTGACTTCCGTTGATGAAGGGAGAGCAGGTGGGTTGGGGTCCGAGCTACTGTTGAGGCTGTAATGGTTGCTCTGATATCTGCAATCTTGTTTTTAAAGAAAGCAGAGAAGTCATTGCAGAGTTCTGGAGAGGCAGCTGGGGGGCCTGTGTTATCACAGTAGTGATAAGGATGGACAAACAATGCTCCTCCACCTACAATTTGTCAGACTTGATCATTTATCAACTCCCTCCTCTCCTGCCTTTCTTAAAATGACTTTGAATCCACATGGACGTTCCCAGAGGTATTTCAGGTTGATCACTGATTGATGTTATTGATCCCTTTCTCAATATCTGCTGTACTGACGGATGCGGCCAGTGACCCGACAGCTGTGTGGTGTGTTCAGGCTGTTCTGCGTCACGTCTTCTAGCCGGTTAGCGAAGCCTTCAGTGAGTGGACTCTGTGCTGCTGATGCCATGTCGTCCTCATCACAGCAGACTGACGCCAGCTCCACTCGGTCTGTAAACAGCCCTGAGCTCCTTCTCTTCCCGCTCACGCTCACACAGGGATGTGGTCAGGAATACAAAATCTAGTAGAGCTGCAACCAGCTATTGTTTTTCGTTATCTACTCAACTGTCATCATTGATTAGATTACCTCTTTGGTAGTTTATTCTATAGGTTAGGGAGTAGTGACATGTCCAACACTATCACAGAGCTCAAGGTACATGTTATAAATGGCTACTTTAATATTTTGCATAGATAAAAACGACAAATAGGAGAAACATAGAATCATTATTATTATTATTGACAAAATCAATGATCACTGTCGATTCAGTTTCTGCCCGTGCAATAGCTACTTGTGTACTTTACCTGCGGAGTAAAAGTTAAACTCGCCTTCTTCAGACATTAAAGATATGTACAATATGTTCCACAGTAAAGGTAAATATAGTTTAGGAGAAATAAAATATTCTAGTCCAACCAAAAAAAAACGTAGTACATTTAGTTTTACTTTCTTACAAACGTTATATAAGTTGTTTAAAAAATCGGATTTAAAAAAAACAAAGAAAACAATTACTTCTAAAATAATAATAAGTATGCTATTAATATGAAGCACATGTATTATATCAAATGAGCCAAAGTCTGCCTTTATAAGTTAAAGGCTCGTGAATCGTGCACGTCCGCTGAAACACTTTCAAATCCAGACTAAAAACACATCTATTTGCCGCTGCTTTTAATTGAACTGTTCTATATGTTTTATTCATGCATTCTGTACCTGCTGTGTTTATTTATTTCATTATCTGTGTTGTTTTATAATGCCATTTAATAATGTGTTTATGCTGTATTTATTCCTAAATGTCTTTTGTCGTTATTTTGTAAAGCACTTTGAATTGTCGCGTGCTGAAAGGTGCTATATAAATACAATTGCCTTGCCTTGGTATTAAAAGGTAAACGTGATGACCACAATTAATAGGAATTCCACACATCATTCCATGAGGCTTTTGTCCATTCTCACCTATATTTTGAAGTGGATGTTGTAGCATTAGCGTTTGGACATGACAATCAGACTAATTACAGCTCTGCCAGGCAAGCCCCCCAGTTCATGACTATGCATGAGTGCAGTAAGCTAGGTGACAAATCCAGTCCCTCTGCCATCCTGCCTATTTATGTCTGCTGACTGAAATGGCTGCTAGCTAGATGGCTTCACATGCAGCCGCTCAAACAGTTATCATGATGACATATATTTGGCAGGTTCTTGGCGAGACGGTCACGTTTTTTTTGTTGCATCATCTGCTCCAGTGGTGACACACAGCCCCTAGTAGAGGTGTAATGTAGCAGCTTACAAAGAATAACGTGACTCAATTTAGCTGAGTGGAAGGTTGGGCACGGACTCAGAGACACATTTTTCACAGATTTGACTAATTGCAGCACACACACACACACACACACACACACACACACACACACAACACACACACCCACACACACACACACACACACACACAACACACACACACACCACACACACACACACACACACACACACACACACACACACACACACACACACACACACACACGTTTAAGTAAGGTTCACACACACCAAAACTTCAGTAACTCCACACACACTTTGCGTCTCTGTTGGCTGGGCTCTCGAGGTTCCAGTGGAGCGTGGCCGACAGTGATGCTTGTCATTTCCTGTAGCGAAGGAAATGCACAATACACCGCGGCTGATGTGGCAGACTGGCAGCTTTCCCTCTTCACACATGATTCAGTCCTGAGCTAATTACAAACAGCGTGTTGTCTCCTGGCAAACATCAGTCAAACGTCAGGTAATCCAACTGCAGTTTGACAGACATAGTTTTTTTTCATTTTACAGTGAGATAAAATATGCCCAATGAAAAGGACATATATGTGAATCTAGAGCAGCAAATAATGGTTGTTCTCACTATAGATTAATATAACTAACCTAACTATTTACTAAATTCTTGATTTGTAGAACATGTTAAAATATGACCAAGTTTCCAAGGTGTCATTTTCAGTTTGCGTGTATTGTTTAACACGTTTATAAAATAGACAATCAATTCTCATGTTTTTAGAAGCTGAAATCAGATAATCTATAGTACTTCTTAACCAGACCGGTGTGTCACAGCTTTTGACTTGTCTGTTGATCTTTGGTCCCATTACTGTAACTGGATTACTATGAAATGTAGCTGGAGCACTCATGGTCGTCCCCAAAGACTTGAACTATGACGGTTAACATGGCAAACATTGCGCAGTACGTGCTTAACATCAATATGATAACATACTCATTGTTTTCATGTTAAAGCTAGCATTTAGCTCGAAGCATCGCAATGCCTCAGAGCTGCTTGTGGGGTCTTTTTGTCTTCGTGATGCAAGCAGTGCTCCGACAATTTGATGTTTTTTCTGACCTTCGAACACGCCTTTGTTTGTTTCTTGCCCAGCGCAGAGTACACGGTGCACGGGTGGGAGGAGAAGTGCCAACGGGTTGGATGTGATTTCAGATGAAGCAGTGCAAAGACAGCTGTTGGTATTTGGATAGGAAACATGTCTCAGATTTAGCACTGAGAACAGACAGCTCGGTTCATCCCTGCGTTAATCTGCTGAAAGAAAATACTTTGAGCAGTAATGCAATGATGAGGGAAACCTAAATCAGCTACAACACTGATTTAAACATCACATGTTTACGGATCTGTGTTAGGGGTCGAACACATTTAAAGCCAAGCTGTAAATGTCCATTTTCTATATCCTCCAGCAGGGAGAGGGTCAGCTTTCAGCCTGGATGCTTGGTTAGCGCTTCACACAGCTCACGGTAAATAACAGAGACCTTTGGATGTTCAGACCTGCCGTCAGCGGCACGGAGGAGAATGTCAGCGGTTATCATGTTGAACATGTCTCTTCTCAAAGAAGCTGGAGTGACAGGTCAGCCTGCAGGATGTTTACGTGACTGACAGCTGGGACAAAGACCTATACACAGGCTACTTTCATGTCTTTAATATTCTTTGCAGTGATTACTGGAGAAGCTATCCTGCATTAACCAGCATCTTCAAGTTCAGGTAGCAAAAAGAATATATTTCAAGGTAAATACAACCTTAAATAGAAATGGTTGAACTTTAAATGTAAGCTGTGTTAAGTGCATATTTATTGTACTTTCTTTTGTGACCATTGGTCTTGCTCAGATACTATGTGCATATTTTTTCAAACGGAATGCTGTAATGATATGTGCACGGTTTTAGATATTGGTTTTCCACATCTAAGTACAATTTTCAGTTGTTCTCATTCTGAAATTGGCAGGATTTATTCTGTAACTCTTAAAAGAATGGGACCCATGACAATATATACCCTGGTTTGTATGTAGATATCCTTTTAACATTTCTGGTTGTATCGCGTCATTGTGGGCAGTGTTGCCAATCAGTAGCAGGACAGCATTATGGCATGAGATATTTGACATCCAACTATATCAGATACATGTGCGTTGGCAAATGTTGCTCGAGTCTTGAGAAAGAAGATCCTTTTCGTTGCTCAGAATCACAATGTATTGCTCCTAAGAACGTTTTGTAGACCTTTGCCAAAAGAAGACTATGAAGACTTTTCTCGGTATGATATTTAATAGTATCTACTAACTCTTGAACTGTGAACCTCCTACCATGTTAGAGTTAACAGAGTTATTCTAAAGTGAAAATCCCAGAGCACCAGACTACATTGCTGTCAACAGGCAGGCTTTGACTCTTTGATTTCTGCCATCTCTTGCAGTTTTATTGGCATCGTTGACAGTGTTGACCTCCCGGGAACCCCAATCCAAATGATACTGAAACATTGTGAATATTGTATTATCAAGCTGCATCTCACTCTCGCCTGCGAGTTCACCTGCGAGGGCAGCAGCTGCTCCACAAAGTGGGCCCCACTTGCTCATTTTGCCGGTGTAATGGGCGGATCGGCTCCCCTTGCATCCTACTGAGCTCCTTGAAAAGGCTTGAAAGTGGCTTTTTGAGCTGTTCCCTCCTGCTCCCAACATCTGCGTAATGGAGCGAACCACGGCACAGAGAGCTTCTCCTCCTCGCTGCCTTGGAGCAAAGCGGGGGGCGTGGGGAGTTTTGTTTGCACTGTGCGCAAGAAACAGAATCCCCCCTCTGGTTTTCCTTCCCCTCCTTCTCATTAGCTCCACAAGGAGGGTGCTGCTGAAGTGCTCGCCTCCTCTTCCTCCCCACCTTGTCTTTTCTCCGTCTCGCCTCAGTGGAGAGGTGCTCGGTTTGTCATCCCCCCCGGCCCCCGTGTAAGCTCTCTCACTGTGGAGTAACCAGAGAGGTACAGCAGAGAGGAGGCAGAATGAGGGAGATAAGAGGCTTGGATCAGAGTGCTGAAGTAATAGCTGCCACAATAAACAGTATACATAACCGACTGTACTTCACTCACGCTGACGGTGTTACATTTGAGCCTCAGTGTGCATTGTTTTTATATTTCTGTGTTGCAATTCCTGCGGCTTTATACAACCTTTTTACAGTAAAGTGGATTTACTAAGTAACTCAGTACACAGTTTCACTCAGCAGAGAACGTGCTGTACCGCCCATGTGTGTATGTCTCGGAAACTTATCATGAAAGTCTATTCTTTATATTAGTTTTGTCATGTCCCTTTGTCTTATTGTGAAAAGTATTCCTCCTCTCGTTTCAGGACTCCATGCTCCCCGCCCCTATGTGTCTACTGTGTTCGTGATTGGTTTCCCCGCCCTGATTGTTTCCACCTGTTCCCCTCACCTTGTGTATATATTGTGTTAGTCCCCACCTGTCCAGTGCCAGTTCGTTTCTTATTCATGACCACGTTCAAGCCTGCTCCATGGTCGTATCCTGTTTTCTCATGATCACGATTATTGCATTTAGTTTTTCCTCGGAAGAGTGATTTTTTTGTTTCTTGTTTTTGTTACTGTGTTAATTCCAGTAAAGTCTTTATTTTTGAATACCACCCGAGTCTGAGTCTGAGAATTTGAGTTCATGCCTCTGAGTTCACCCCTTGACAATGTGTGTATGTCCCGTTTGTACAGTAAGTGTTCCTGTTTATGTCGTCTTTGGTCATCATGGTATCTGTATGTATATTCATCTCCATCGGGTTTGTTTTTTTAAACGATTTCTATCTTCCTTGGCTTATTTATATCATATCCGTGTCTAATTCCCTGAATTAATCTAATTGGAGCTACTCAAATTGTCCACTTGCCTCTATGCTTTATTCTGGTCATACTGTACACTCCCCCTTAAAGGGAAAGTACAGTATTTTGGGAAATGTTGGTTTATTTGCTTACTTTTAATAGGTCCCATGACATGGCCATTTCTACTGATCATAATTCCATTGTTGAATGGAATAGATTTACATTGTTCAATGTTCCAAACTCACATTGGTTTCTCATTCAGCATCTCTGTATAGTATGTGTATTCACTCTCTGTCCTAAACGGCTTGTTGGAGCTCCTGCCCCCCCCCCTTCCTGTGAGCCCACTGTGCTCTGATTGGTCAGCTCGCCCACTCTGTTCTGATGAGTCCACCACCGTTACGGCGGAACATCAGTGATTATGTGTTACAATGGCGTTTGTTAGCAACCAGAAAATGACCCCAGTAATGACAAACAGATGAGAATGCTGCGTGGGGTCTGGATGCCGTGTTGGCGGGATGTTGCGGGGCTCGCTGCTGCGGACAGTGTGAGCTGGATTACTGGTGTCATTTCCTGGTTGCTGCGTGGGGTCTGCGAGACAGCGAAACTCAGCCTGAGCATACACACACACTCGTAGCCTGGCTGTGAGTTTGTGTGTGTGCTCAGACTGAGTTCAGGCTGGGTTTTGCTGTGTCTCGCAGTCTCCGCGGAGTGAGTGTGTGTGTGAGGAAGTCACACACACACACACACACACACACACTCACTCACTCACTCACTCACTCACTCACTCAGCCGTTACGTCACTATACCCAAGAAGAAAAAAATGGAAAAAGAGAAATCTCCAGCGAGGCGTTCTGGGGCAGCATAAGGTATTTTCTGTGTTAGAGTTTTACTCGCTACAGGGTGTACATTGAGGGTTTGCGACTCTGCAGACCGTTTACATGCATAAAAACCTTCATAACACACAAGGGGACGGGTAATAACCAGAAAAGCATGACATGGGACCTTTACATTTACGGAATTATAGTTGAAATTGTTAGCTTAGCTTAGCAAAAAGACTGGAAGCAGGTAACATCAGCTAGCCAAGTTATTTTCAAATATCAAGAACACGTCAATCAACACCTCTGAAGCTCACTTTTTGGTTTAAGTTATGTGTTGGAGCTTCAACAGGTTAAGCAATAGCCCACTTCTACTGGCTAACTATCAACTACACAGTGTACCACAAAAAAGACAGTTGGCCTTCTGGTGTAGTATTGCAATTATTTCCTCTTTTAACCCTCCTCTTGTCCTGGGGTCATTTTTGACCCCAGAGGGCACAAGGTGCATAGTAATCGGGAGGACATTACGAGGGTTAAAAGCAGGCGTGTGTATGGTGTGTCTCTCCGTGTGTGTGTGTCTTTATAGGTGCACAGATCCCACCGCTCCTCTTTCTTGTTATGCTCTTAAGCCATTGATCCTGGCACTGAAGTCTTTTGATATGATGACCAACTTGTAGCTCTCTAAAGAACACTTGTTATCCTCCCTTCAGGGGCCACATGACTGACCCTGGTGGTGTTTGGGGTGTGTGAATATTAAGCTTAGTTATTTTTGGCTTCTTTGGTTGTTTCAGCAACATGGACATGTACTGTAAGTGTGTTTGTTTCACCAAGGCAAGGATAAGCATTGTTCTGATTCTCAGTCACTGTTATTGGCTTACATTTTAACCTCCAAACCATTGACAAACATATATGTTGTTTGAGATGCTACCAGTGTAAATGATCTTCTCATGTATTTCTTCTTTAGACTCATTAATTCAGGAGGCGTTTTCAGCCTTGCACAGCAATTATTGCAGTTTGAGTGCTAATGTTTTCCTGCTGCTAATTCGATGTTCTGTAACACCATAATCATCCCATCTCTTATCCAAGCAAATGGAACAAACAAGGCAAGCTTACAGTTTCTTATTAGCAAAACAAAACCTTTTCGCACTGTCTAGCTTTCAGTATGACACAACTAGTGTGGTGATCTGACAATTAACCAAGTTACAATAAGTCAGAATTGACTCTAAAGGGATAAGTAGACTGAGTTAAAGCAGGTGGGGGCAGAGCATCAGTGATACCTCTTGAGTAGCCCGCTGGAGGAGCATCTGGAGATGAAATATTAGGCCCACGGTGGGCTAAACGTCTACTCAGCAGTGTGGGCGACTAAACGAGCCTGTTAACACTTTTCCAGAGGGGGTGTTGAGGGTCGATCAGGTCCCGGACCAAGTTTGTCCTTTACAGTTCAACAGTGGCTTGCATGTATATCTCAATGTGCTCTGCAAGTTTTATAACAGTCTGTTCTGTACATTGTGAGATATCTCGAGCACACGGTTGGTATAATGGCCTGATGATGTTAAAGAAAGGTTTCTTTCAGTAAATTCGTGATACCAAGATTATCATTAGTCAGGAGTGAATTCGTGTTGGAAATGTCATGAAAATCTAAAATAAACCTGTTATACAAATTATTTGAATGCGCGGAATACAATTTGCCTTTTCCCAGTCCCACACAGAGTTCATGTGCTAGTATAACGCTAAAGCAAATTAGCTGCACTAGCTAAGCAACACAACTTGACACTGACGGCCTGTTTACTCAACTCTACTCTGTATACCAGTCAAGGTTCTGATTACGCAACCACAAACTGAGTGTTATAAATGAATGCGTTCAAAAACAAATATACTACAGGGAATTACAGAGATGGCGGTTCTTATTCATTACCGTCTCAACAAAGAGTCATGCTATCAGTATAACTCTTCATCCTCTACTCTCATCCCTCTCTCATATCTACATCTGATAGGCTTATTAAAGACTCCTCTCGTAAAGCTTGGCAACAAATGCATGATAAACTGTGAATGTGACTTCATCATAGAACACAGTATTGGTCAAATGGACTTTTAAATTGATGTTAACACTACATATAGAAATCATCCTCTGATGGCTATGAGTAAATCTAGTTTAGAAGACATCACAACACCTGACAGCGTGTCACATTTGTGATTGGCTATGGACCGCTGCAGGGCAGAAATACTGATTCTATAGGTGAGGCAAAAAATAGATAAGCCAACGCAGCGGCACATAAAGTAACCCAGGATGATAACTGTTATTTGTTCATCTCAACACCTTTCTATCCCAATCCCCACCATCCCCGACCTGTGCGCCTCTGTTCCAAAGATAGAATATTGGATAGGAGAAGTTTGTGCTGTTGTGCACCGAGACTGAAAGTCCCGAGAGTGGCAGGTGAGCTGCGTGTTGTGTGACTCCCAGCTAATCTCTGGAGAGCGCTGCTAATACCAGAGTGTAAATGGGAAAGAAAGTGGCCTATCCCCCCTCCTCTACAAAGACAATCTGGATGTTTGTCCTTCAAGAAGTACACTCAAGGTCTTTCACCGCTATCTCTAAAGAGCCAGCAGCACAAATGCCCTTCGAAAATATTACTGGAGAGCATGCTTCTGCAAAACTTTCAAATATATTACTGGGTAATGTCTACTGTCTAATGCTGTGAACGTTTAACAATGTGCAAGTAGGTGTAGATTGCTGCATCAGAAGCATTCAAATATTAGTGATAACAACCAATGACGACCATTTAATGGGCAGATAACATTAAAAGTGTGTTGTTCAACAGAACCTTATCCAACCGGATAAGATTGAATATAATATGGACCTGACCTCTTTGGATTGTTTCAATTATGTGAATTGCCAACTGGGCTATGTTGTCAGCGTTCTTACTTTACAAATGTCTAAATACAGGCAGCAAGGTAATCACTGTCAGTTTTTTTAATGTAGGACGTCTTGAGGACTGAAAGTAGAAACCTAAGAATATCAAATATCCTTAATTAACGAAAGCCTTCATCTTTTTATAAACAGCATCACTTCCCACTGTGCGGCTGAAAAACAAAGGCTCCTCTTTCTCTATGTCCATGGATCAGTTGAAATAAATATGAATAAGAATGTAATGTACACACGCTAAATAAAAGCCAGTGTGACATCAGAAATGTGTATATATATATTACAGGAATAGAAAAGGCATTAAACGCACCACCCTCAAAACTGACAGTGAGACAGACAGATGTATGTAGGTGTGTGATAACAACAATGCCAACAAGTGTGGGTATTATGTTTCATAAACCTCCAATGTATTGTGTTTTCTTAAAAAAAAATAGTCCTTCCCGGAAAACAGGAGCTCCCACAGCGCGCTGCTGACCACACTGTGTGTCTTAATCAATATCCCTCCTCCTCCTCTCACACATCTTCATCATCATATCTGCCTCTTAAAGTGCAAACGTAGATATTTAGGAGTAATATATCAGATTGTAAGGGGGCCACCACTGCTGATTTACTACGCAGTATCCATGCTACATTAGAAAGGCTGTTAAGAAGCAGATGGGGGAGACAGCAATGAGAGAGAGAGACGAGGGACATCCAGACAGAGAGAGAGAGAGAGATAAAGAGCAGCTGAAGGGATGAGCCAAATCGAGCCTTGCATCATTTTCACTCGTGGCGGTGATCAGCAGTATATGGAGGGAGGAGAATGGTCACTAATGATCTGTAAATGGTTCAGACTAGTTTCCCAGATATATGAATGGAACATCATGTAAAAGGGCGTGTGATTTAGACTCAATCTTACTAATGAGCTCTAACGTCGATGCAATGAGCCTCCACTAGTGATTTTGTAGATAGAGATGTCTATTAATGCATATCATAGCCTTTTAAAAGTACACATATTTGTAGCTTATTGAAGGATAGACTGGTTCTGAGTCAAATCTGACTAAATTGCATGTAACCGTACATGAGGCCAAATGTAAACAAGCAAACATAGAATAATGTGTACCTGCAGTAAACATAGCTGTTGCACCTTTACTACTTATGCCATTCATAGCTTCATGGCAGGAAGTCCATTATCCACTTTGCATTTTGCCTGCATCGACTGAAATGAAAAGTCGTATGCGTGTTGGTGTTCAGATCAGGTGGTCACAGGTTCAAACCCCACTGCAGTCAGCATGTCATTGTGTCCCGGACCCTGGGCAAGACACATCACCCCAAATTGCTCCTGTGGGGATTGCCCACAGTATTGAGTATGTTAGTCGCTTTGGATAAAAGCGTCTAATAAGTGAGATGTAATGTAATGCAACATGCAGCTTATGTCATTTCCTGATTTCAAAGGATGCATTGCAGTAAAGCAATGCGTTTTTTGCAGTTACTAGACTGTATATCAACATTTTTTATTATTGTTTATCAAAAATCTGCATAGTAAAGCACCAACAGTACACCCTTTAAAATCATCGCAATACCGATATCCAGTTATTTGGTCAAAGTGAATGATAGTATGTTGATGTGGTTGTTTTTAAGACTTTCTTAGCCTTCTACATATTCATTTGTCACGACTGTGCACCACAGAGACATATGGAGCTGTCCAGCGCCTTGGAGAGCGCACAGTCCTGACACATTTGTTTGTCTTTTTGCATATTAGAAATGAGTTGGCGACACTACGGAGCGTCCACACTACAGCTTCAAAAAAAGCTTGGAGCTGGGCGTGTCTGAAGCTTGGGGATTTTATTCAAGCAACGCGACCAACAACCAATCACATGAATCTCCCGTCCCCGACATACAAAGCAAAAACCCCCGGGGATTTTATGCGAGCAATATATATATAAACTCCCCAAACAGGCGAAAACCTACCAGTTTCACCCACTGTCTCTGCCACCTCCCTCCATGCCTGGTTCCTCCGGTTTGTATCCCGGTAGGTGAAGAGGGTCTGGTCATACAAAACCGGGTGATTTGCTACGGCGATAATTAGTTTCTCCTCCATCTTTTTTTGAAATATAGAAATGAACGGCGGGATATCTCTCCCAGCTTAGACGCGGTTTGATTGGCTACGGCTTGAGCTGTCAGATTTTCCGAAACGGGTTTTGATTGGCTGGCGCTGGCTACTCCGGCGTCTCCGGCGTCCCCCTGGCTCTGATACCCCCAACTCTGGCCAGAGTGAGAGAGCAACGCCACACACTTATCCTGATAGCTCCGCACTGGCCAGCTATGTACTGGCTAGCGGAGATATATCAGCTGCTGTGCGGGCAGCCATGGCAGCTCCCACTACGCAGGGACATACTGTCCCAAGCGGGGGGGGCAATCTTTCACCCACACCCAGAGCGCTTGGCTCTATGGGCCTGGCCCGTGAGTGGTACAATCTGAATACAGTGTGACATGAAGCTGACCCTGGCAGCTGCCAAGCGAGCCAGTGGCACTCATGCACTATCTGTACAGTCTTCATGCACTCAGTTCGCCCCAGGGCAAACAGAGTGTGGTTGAAGCCTGACCCTGCCTTTATCTTAAGGCGGTTGGTTCAGGTACCACATTTGACATTGAGGCATCCTCCCCGCCACTGTATTCCTCCGGGGAACAGCGGCCGGATTTGCCGTGTCCAGCCCGTGCTTTACGCACGTACAGGGACAGATCAAGGGTGCTTTGTCATAATGACCAACCCCTTGTGTCCTGGGCTAACCCTTATAAGGGCAAGCCTGTTACTAAGCAACGGCTCTCCCACTGGTTTGTGGAAGCAATTGCTTTGGGGCTCATACGAGTCAGAGTTCGCAGGCACCCTCGGGTCCGCGGGCTCTTTCGACTCAGGGTCTGGCTGCATTCTGGACTCTGTCCAGGATGTCTCCCATCCAAGACATTGGTGCAGCGGCGAGCTGGTCCTCGCCGCTCACTTTTGTCCGCCTCTTAACAGGCTGGACGTTCTGCTCCCAGTGTGACTCAAGCAGTGCTGGGCACCTGGTTGAGTCAGAGCTCTACCTGTTAAGTTCTGGTTGGTTTGGTGATTTTCGAGATAAGCTCGTCTGACAATACGGGAGCTACAATTTCCCATAGTGAGACATCGAACGGAGTGTTATGAATGAGAACTATAGGTTACTTATGTAACCCCAGTTCTCAGAGTAACATGAAGTGAGATGTCTCACCAGACGGCCCTCCTTGCTATGGTGAAGCGAGAAGAGGTGCTTATTTTGAATGACGCATGCGTCGTGGCGCAAGCTACTTATAGGGGGTGAATTCCCTGACGCTGACGTCAAGATCACCAGCCAATCAGGATTGGCGTAATGAGATTGATGCTTCTGTTTGCTCCGCGATGAGGCGCATCCCATAGTGAGAAATCTCACTTCATGTTACTCTGAGAACTGGGGTTACGTAAGTAACCTATAGTTTTAAGTGGAACAACATTCGGATGGAAACTTAAAAATGTTTTCCTAGCAAGTTCCTTATGTCACATTCTATCTGAATCCTCTTACCTCTCTGTTGCACTATACCCCGCATATTCTGTAGATATTGTGCCTGAATCCACAGCTCCCTTTTGCTATAGTCATCGATTATTTTGAAGATTGTTTTTTAAACAAAATGCATGTTCAGTCAAAAAACAAAACACTTAGCTGATTAGTGCCAGCTGCTTCACCATCTCACTGATGTGGAAGTATACGATACCTTCAGAAAATGAAAAACATTGAAAAGTGAAATTACTGCAGTCTGAAAATGAGTGTGTAAATGAATTAAAACATGAATTGAATTCAGCAACATCCTACTTTCCAATCCATATTAAAAAACTACATTTTGATTAAGCAGCCTGCGATAACTTACTCATGTTTTGGTATGAACACAAAACAGGTGAACAGTCTCATTTGTTTCTATACTATTGGATGTGTTCATAGCGACAAAGACATCATTCCGTAAGGATGCCTATAGTCCTCGCTCTTGCGGGCAGCAGGCTGAGTGTCATATATAAATCATATATAACTGCTGTAATGTGATGTCCGCGTAGCTTTGCAGAAATGTCTCTACTGACGACGTTATTGGCCCGACTTGATTACATTCTCAGGCATAAATCACAGCGCATGTTGTGGGAATGGCTCCTGTGGGGAATCACTTGTTATTGCTTGTTACATTGAAGTTATTGTCTCCATTTGACTCAACAGGGCGCGTAAAATACAGTACCCCCTCTCTTTCTTCTAACGCCTGTATTAATTTCAGCTTCATTACTAACATACTTAGATCCTTCAGCCACAGATGATACAAGAAAGTAACAATCAGAAACTTTACTCGGCGTTGTTTACTAGAACAAAGTAAGATATTCAAAGAAAGTCTCATTATGCCTGTCTTTGAAAATGAGATTTAAGAATGAGGTGTTCTGCATCATTGGACTGTGTTTACTGGAAACTGTCACAGGATTCTACATTTCACAACAACGGATAATATCAGAACATTGAGATGGTTTAGGAACAAGACACCTTTTATGTTGGTATCCAATCAATGTTGATGGTAAATACAGTTGATTGAAGCAATAACCTCCTTAGTGCATGCTCTATTGATTAAGCTAAATTCTCCAATAGTAATTCTCCAGTAAATCTGTTGTTCTTCCTGCATCCAATACCACCATTCACAGTGACAGTAAACTCAGTTGGATGCAAATAAGAACTTCAGGCTATTTCATTGTGGATTCTAGTCTTTGGACAGCCAGGTGCTGCTTCCTTCCTTTTCCCCTTTGCTTGTATTACAAACTAATAAAACTAGAAGATATCGTATAGCTTTCCTGCTTACTCAGCTCTTGCTTTGGGGATGACTGTGTTGGTCAGTAGGTCCACCTCTTTGGAACATATATTATCCATATTTGACTAATATTCCCGTTAACATTGAGTTTTGCATACTGTGATTAGCATAACATGCCCCCATGACACGCTGCGGCTACACCTTTTAAAATAATATGAATTGGAAATAAATAAATCCAAAAACCTGTTGATATCCAAGTCTTTGATAATGTTTAAAAGTTTATTTAAAAAACCCAATGTATATGCATACTCCAAATGTACCACTTAAGTGTCTCCTTTAACCCGTAAAATATTCCTCATGCCGATATTAGCATGTAGCGCAAAGCACTACTGTGCTGTGCTACAGTCTTATAGAGCCAATAGCAAAGCTGAGGACTATTAGTCTTGTTAAATGGTTGCTTATTCATGTTGACTTTGACAGTCAGCGTTAGTGCCGACATGACAAAACAAATCGCTGATCAGTTGAAGTCACGAACCGCTCTCTTCCTCCTGTTGCACCTTTCTCTTCTGTTCTGTGTTTATTTCCTTCAGTGGCTCTCTTTATCTTTTCATTTGTTTTTCTATCCCCTGACGATTACCCCGAGGTCATGCGCTGCCAACAAGTCCTCCCGTCCCAGCAAATGACATTTAAATGTTAACTCCACATCAGATGTCCCCAAACCTCCACAATGCACCGTGTCATTCTTTCCAGCTTTTCCTCTGCGGCCTGATTCATTGTTTCCTCTACTGGCGTACAGGACACGCATGTTTCTGCTTCCTGTTGTATCAGTAGGTTAGAGTAGTTTGATATTGGTTTGACAAGAAATAACTTCTTCAATTGACCCCCATAAAGTTGACAGTTTTACGTTTCTGTTTATGTAGAGGTTACATTAGCAAGGATGCTTTAGTGTAATTGTATAGGCAGATTAATCAACACATAGGCTAGCTCTTTTCCAGTTCTCCCCCAAGTCTTTACTTAGGCTTTGTTAAGAACTGCCTTACGGCCCGTCCACACACAGGCATGAAACAAATCTTTCAAAGCTTCGCCCATTCACTTGAATGGGGTGACGTAGAAGATTTTGAATCTTCGCCAAACTGCATTGTGGGGAGCGGAGCATGGCTTTGCAAGCATCGTGAGCATCAAAAGTAGAGCAATGTTCAACTTTTGATGCTCCCGATGCTTTCGAAGCTGGCATCAGCCAATCAAATCCCGTTTATGCAAACCCCGCCAGTACAAGCGCTAGCCAATCAAACCGCGTGCAAGCTGGGAGAGCAGTTCATTTCCTCATATTCCAAATGAGAAATTACGGTAGCAAATCACCCGGTTCTTTACGACCAGAACTATTTACCGGGATACAAACCGGAGGAACCAGGCATGGAGGGAGGTGGCAGAGACAGTGGGTGAAACTGGTAGGTGTTCGCCTGTTTGGGGATTTTATATCCAGTTTACTTCGTTTTAACATTGCTATTGCTTTGTATGTCGGGGGCGGGAGATTCATGTGATTGGTTGTTGGTCGAGTTGCGTGCAAAAAATCGCCAAGCTTCAGACACGCCTAGCATCAATATTTTTCAAGATTTTTTTCATGCCTGTGTGTAGACGGGCCGTTAGTCTTGGAAAGATATGAAATAAGCAAATTGCCGAAAACGCTTCTTAATTCTAAAAAAAAAAAAACACAATCTGTTTTATTTTCAGATGTTTTGTTCAATGTTCGTGTCAACTCAGGATACAGCCACTTTTATTGAACTAGAGCAGGGGTGGCCAACCAGTCAGAGGTTAAGAGCCACATTTTTTCTATTTTACTGCAAAGAGCCACATCAAACACACAGTCACTGATACCGCTTGTTTCAGTTTTTTGTTTTCTGGAGACAAGATTTCAACCACGTCACTGATGCATTTTTGTGGCATTGGGATATTTATTTTTTTAATCCTCTGGAGCAGAGAGAGGAGCTGTGGATTATTGTTATTGATTAATGCATCAGTGTTTCTTAGGGTCAAAAACACTAAACTCACAACTTAAAATGAAAGTGTTTAGTTTATTTAATAAAAGAGCACATGTTCAATGTTAAAAGTGACAGTAGTTATAGATTATTTGCAATTTGGTGCTATATATATATTAAAAAAAAAAAAAAATTATATATATTTTTTAAACACCTTGAATTTCAGGGGGGGGCACGGGGCTCCGTTGGCGGGGTGCAGCGCCCCTCCAAGACAATGGTAGGGGAAACACTGGATAGTGTTTAATCAACGATAGGTTTTCCCCCCCTCAAAGGTGATTGGTTCACTGCATCACAGGTATTATTGTGATTGGCTCTTGGGCCACATCAAAATTAGACGCGCTGTCATCCTCTCATACTGACACCTGACACCACACATACACACGTAGGGAGAGCCGGGACGAAAGTAACACGGGACGAAAGTAACGGAGCGATTTTATCCGAGCCCAAACAACTTTGACCGGCCAAATTACGTCAGAATGATCAGCATTCAATACTTAACAGACCTACTAAATATCAGGTTTAACTGTCAGGAGTAGCTAGCTAGTGTTGTCACGATACCAACATTTTGGTTTCGATACCAAGTCAAGAATTGCGATTCCGATTCTTTTTCGATACTTTTCTTAAAAAAAGGGAAACAGTCTTAAATGTAATTATTGTGCTTTATTTCACACCAGAACCATAACCATAACACACACTTTTAAACAATGAGAACAATAAATAAAAGAAATGACAAGAATTCGTATTAAATCAAATTAATACATTTCTTACAGACAGGCCTCGTGGTGTCCGTAGGCTTGCTCTCACTGTCAGAGATATAGCTAAAATACTTCCAAATGTCACTTCTGGCGTCTTTTTTGTCAACAAACCGAGGCGCAGCGGCAGCTGCACTCCCACTTGCAGCCATGCTTCTCGTTTTCTCACGTGCTCTGGCAGCTAGCGCGTGCACGAGAGAGGGGAGGCACTTGAGCGTGCTTGAGAGGGGCGGGACTGCAGGCACGGCTGCAGTGCAGGGAGTGGAAGCAGAGCGCTGAACACACACGGCTCTTATTAAACGGCGCTTTCTCACCGGAGTACTTTTCCCCGTCATTCTTAAAGTACCGATACTAATGAAACGGAGGAACGTTTTTAACGGCAGGGTATCGCGGTACCTTTCAAGTATCGGTACACCGTGCAACACTAGTCAGGAGTCAGTGTCTCTCCCCCCAAACTCACACATATACAATTCGATATGAACTGAAGAGCCGCATGAAACTAGGCAAAGAGCCGCATGCGGCTCGAGAGCCGCGGGTTGGCCACCCCTGAACTAGAGGGAATCCTTTCCACTAGATGAGATGAAATGAAGTATCCCTACCTGACATGCTTTTCTCCACTAGCTACTTTTGTCATTGGCTTCTCTTTCATTCGAGGATTATCTTTTCTTCTTCATGCCTGTCATCTTGCACAATAACAAGGAAACATGGCATCAATGCTTGGATTTAAAAGAAGGTGTGAGTTTGTGTGTTTTTTATTTATTTAACACAATCAGGGACACACCGACTCAAACCAGCTGATTGGGAACAGCTTGTCTAATTGGAGGAGGCATCAATCTTATGTTCAACATGGTGTTAAACAGAATCTGTAGCGCTTCATGTTCCTTTAATCTTCCTTTCCCCATTACTGTAAATAATACTTGCACCACCACAAATATTTCAGCCGGCATATGGCGTAATTCGTTAATGAACCTCTGTGTGTATTAGAAATCATGTTTTCCTTCCACTGCATCTCATAATCAGCATCTGGTCAGAGACGGTCTGAATGTAAACAGCGCCTGGAGTGTCGTTTATTTTGTACATGTCTCATATTGTAGTCATTAAATGAATCCATATGTCCAGGCACCCGAGTGGCAGAGGCAGAGAGTGAAATTAACAAAACAAACAGAAATGCATGATTCATCCCCGGCCTCTCTCCTCTCCCCCCTCCACATCACTTTCTGACTCTCGTACACATTCCCCACTGCTGCTGTTTATCTTCCATGAGCCCAATAGAGCCATTGTCATGTCGCCTTGCTGTTTCTATGGTGACGCGGTGCGATCTGTCGCCAGCGAGTCTCTCGCCCCAGTGACTCCCAAGCATGTCCACTTTCTCATAGATGACAGTCAGATCCAGTAGGCTCTAGTAGACACACACACACACACACACACACACACACACACACACACACACACACACACACACACACACACACACACACACACACACACACACACACATATAAATTGTCTTTATTACCATGACCACTTCGAGCACAATAATGCCAGTGCAGTTTGTAAGTAGTCATTTACAAACAAGCGCCAACCACCACATCTAAAAAGGGAGCAAATATTGAGGTGTCTTAAACGTGCATTCTTTCAAATATCCAACAAAGGCGATCGCCGCTTGTTGCAAAGTGAAGAGAGAAAACCGCATTCCACAAACCAATGTCATGTTGGCTATGTCCACTTCTTCGTCTATTTAAAAACTAAAGTTTTAGTGTAAACAAATAATGTTTTTTTGTTTGTTTTCCTCAGTACATTTTTAACAATATATACAAACTTATCTTTCCCTTTATTTTTATTTTTTGAGCTTGTATTTCTATAGATGAGCAGGTCTCTTCTCACAACTGATTGCAATGCAGCATCATCAAGCAATAACAAAACATGGATACAGTGGTGTATTAACGCCTCTGATTTCAGGTGTTTTTTTTGTAGTATCTAAATGTTTTGTTGATGTAGTGTTTCTTTGTAAATTGAATGTGTCAAGCTGAACAAATTAGCGCCGTCCTCTTTGTAAACCTTTTTTTTTTTTACTTCTCCCTCGGTAACCCTGTGTTTAAGGTTTCAACGCTATGGCTGGTGGTGGGCATTACTTGTGATCAAATCTGCAGAAATGCGGACGTACAGAAAGTTAGCAAAAAGGCTCAAACTGTCCCCATGCATTTGACTATCCTGTGAGTGTGGACACTTGGATTGGGCTGCTGTGTTTTGTCTGGGTTGCCAGGTTTGTCTCCCACAGCCTCAATAGTCCGGCTGTTGTCATCCTCTTTGTATTTAGTTCATGTCTTTCTTAGAGTGCTTTCACACCTGAAGTTCAGTTCATTTGGTAGAGACAAAGGGAACAACTTATTCATTGTTAGGTACATGAGTATGATACAAGCAGTTTTTGATTGTTATGACTGCTTGTTACCATGGTTATTTAATGGTATATTATGTATTAATACTATGTGTTATGATTTGGTTTAGCTTGTGTCACCACACAAGATCTTGTGGTTGGTCCATTTGCTGCAGGGTTTTAGCTTGGATTTCCCCAATATGTCGTTTTTTCCTCCATCTCTTACCTTGTCGCTGGCTTACGTCACATCTGGATCATTACCAAGATGCCATATAGGTCTTCATGTCCAAACTTGGTCTCTTTAGCTGGAGGTATGAGCAGAACACACCTGCTCTCTTTCCTAGACAGGAAGCTATGAAATGACTTTGGAGCCTGTTACGCTGACACTCGTCCAGCTGGTGCCGAGCCTCAGGCAGCTGCGGGCGGACAGGATTGGCACCAGTGCATACGTACATGTTAATACTCCACAATGTAAGCGTACAAACGCACACATGCATATCTCCTCTGAGAGTGCCAGAGAACTCATCACACCATGATAAATTACATGTGCTTACACATCATCGGAGAGACGGCTACTACACGGGCGCATCATCCACTTTATCTGCTGAAGGACAGATGTGTTCGTAGATGAGATGATATGAATGTTACTTACAGGATATCAATAGGCAGAGGGTGCATTAATCCTCTGAAGAGGTTATTTTATTAAATTCCATTCTTATAAAACTGTTCCACATTTCAGTCTGACACCTTTTTCTGTGTCCCAAAGCAATGAATCCTTCTTTATGATATCTCAAAAAATGAAAGAAGAATCAACTCGTATATATTACAGAAGGTTCAACTACCATGCAGTGCAGTATCAAGCCCATTATATTTTCTCCATTGTTATAAGGTTTGCTTAAACATTGCATCACTAATTGCAAAGCCGCATTTTTGTGTGTTTGACGAAGCAACAATAACTTTGGCGGTGGTTCTGCAGGTGCATTGGACTGTTGTGTTATCGGGAAAAGGCCATGACTAATATAGCTTTTATTGAATTTTGGGTACACCGTATATTGATTAAAAGTATCGGTGATATATAATTATATATTTTTGTCGTATCAATACATTTTCCAGCCTGTTGTGGTTGACCAAATCTGGCATTTTTTAAGTCAATAGGTTATTTTCTTGTGAAGTACTGGACATTCAAGTTCAAGTTTTGCTTTCAGTACAACACACACACTTTTTCAAGCGAAGACTCCCAATAACACTGGTCTATTTCAGTGCCGTGATGTACCAGGGTGTCCGCGGGGTCTTAAAAAGTATTAAAAGTTGATAAATCAATTTAGCGAAAATGAAGGCTATTAAAAAGTATTAAACGGCATTTTCCAAGGTATTACATTTAGTAGCTTGTTTTCAATAAGTATACAAATTGTCCAAAGAGGTTGTATTCTACAGTGCGCCTGAATGTAATCATGGCGTAGGTGTGTAGTGTGATTCTGTGTAGTTTATTTATGGCATCCCGTTGGATTTGACGTCATCTGAACAGGACATCGCACGCTCACTGCTTGATAGCGCGAAGGTCCGTTTACGCCGGTTGTTAAACAACATCGTTTTGGGGAAATGCAAGTTTGCGTCCAGATGGTTGGAAGATAAGGAGGAAGGACAATCGATACTGTATATAGTCAATGTGAGGTAAAGTGTGTCGCCAAGGTAACCGGTTAGAACTCCAAGTGGCGATGAGGTCTTAAAATGTATGGAAAGGGTCTTAAAGGATCTTACGTTTGACTTCAGGGTTCCTGCATATACCCTGTGTACAGTATACACATCGGATTTTGTCACAGTCAAAAATAAAAAGGCAATACAAGTCAAAGCTCCTTAGAGTGCTTTCCATCACCTGATTTCTCTGCTTTCTCCCCACTGATTATATGAATCATCAACTTTTTGGGGTTAGTCCCACGAGTATAAGACACACCTTCCTGTAACTCATGTGATTCATTCGGAAAAAAGACACTTCAATTACAAAAGTTGTTTTGATGCCAGCAACAAATCCACGGGGAAATCAGGTTCTGGACAAAAAAAGCTCTGGATGGAAATGATAAAAATAAAATTGGTGTAAAAATGTGCTTGATCATCAGTGAGATACTAAGAGCTCTCTTCAAAGTAATTCAATTGGTTTCATGATTCATAATCAATTAGACAGGATCAGGTTTGTAAACGTGTAGACTCATGAACCTTTCTCATTTTGTAGTGAAGGTCCTACATTTCAGATTTTCTGGAGTGTTTTCAAACAGCGTGACGCGCAGCCTGGCAAGCACACTGAAACAAGCACACTGAAACAAGCACACTGGCTCTCAGGCTCAGAGCCAGCCGGTAAACAGGTTCAGCTGATTGATTTGTTTCACTCCTGCCTCATTGTATGCTTCTTCCTTTGTTTAAAACAATGTTCTGCCTTCACCTTTGTCTCTGATTCAGTCAGTCGATTTGCTTCTCTTCTCATGTATTTTACCCTCTTGTAAACACAGAATATTCACTGAAATCATGCTGCTGGAAACCAATCATTTGAGAAAGGATGTTAGATGCAGATGTTAAATGGAAACACACCAACATTGTGAGATCATACTGCAGTTCGGCAAAAGTTTAACTTGATTTCAGATTCGATTCAATTCAAGGCTTTTATTGTCATTCGTACATAGCTACAGTGTAGTTATGTCAATGAACATCTTAGGTCCCCAGGCTCCTCCAACAGTGCAACACAATAAAACAGATCAAATAGTGCAAGTAAATACAATAAAATAGAATAGAAGTGCCATAAGAGTCTACATACAAGTGATCCATCATTTGTGAGTTGCAAACTGAATGGATGTTCTTAGTTCAGATGTTTAACAGTCTTATGGCCTGTGGAATGAAACTGTCTGATTAATGAATGATTAAATGTACGTTGTGATTCTTTAGAGATGTCTATGGCCAGTCTGTACTTTGTTTCTGTGTTTAACATCAGTCACTGTGCTCAGGTAGTGCGATCAACATAATTATCATTACTGAGGTCTGGGTGAGGCCACTCTGAGCCTAAGTTTTCATAACTACACTGTAGCTGTGTGCAAATGGCAATACAAGCCTTGAATCCTTGAATCTGTGATGTTAGAGTATGTGTTGATGCAGAGTCAGTGGAGTCTCTGGCTGTGCATGTGCCCCCTGACCGACCGTGAACACAACGTGTTAGCGTAGCGGCTCTGCATTAGCAGCTCTGTGTCAAGGCTTTTCCCGCTTTCTCTTCAGCTCCAATTCACCAACATAATAGCAAGAGTGTAAGTGGGGGGAGGGGGTTGGCAAAATCAGACGAGATGCAGTCGCTGAGAAGTTGTTTTTGTGCACGTGTGAGTAATGTTTTAATGTGTTTATGCTCATGTATGTATGCTGTCCTCTGTTGCCCCTCCTTCCATGTTTTATAAGTCAAAGCGCTCGCAGCTATCTGGAGATGGATGATGTATTGCTACAATACTGCCGCTGGTGTGTAAATAATAGAGATATTGAATGTAATTAATCATAAAGGGGCCTCAGTCAGATTGTAAAGGAAGCATTATGACATGCAGCTACTGTCTGTGTGTATATGTGTGTGTGTTTGAGCTAAACCTACATGTCTAAACAGAGGAGGCACAGGTGGGAACTTCCCAGGACTCTGTCAAACAGAACCGGCTCATTTTCCACTTCATTTATCTCAGACTCAATCCAGAGCCCCCTATTGTCATCGGGATCAACTTCTCTCTTTTCACACACTCCATGAAACATTCTCATCAAACGGCAATTTGAACCACATCTTTATGAAAGTTGATGGAAGTGCAAACAACCAAAACAGAGGCACAAACACAGATGCTCTGACACCTTGCTGTATTTTGTAAAATGTATTCAAGATAACACAAGTCACAGTAAATACTCCTTTTTCAACCACCTAAAAGAGGTTTCATATCTGAGACGTATATTTTCTATTTGTCAGCCCATGTCAAATGTTTCCTATAGAAAAGATAAAATGTAACATGCACATTTTCTGAATAATGTATTACAAAGTGAGTGAAAGTTTTCGTTCATTTTGAGAAGCCTAAATCCGAATGATCATTTCTGATGTGCTTTAACATATTTAATATTACTTAAGAGTGAGATGTAATTGCTTAGTTGTCATCTGTATATATATAGAGATTTAAAGTTCTAATTTAAAGTTCAAATCCCCCGAAAATTGCTCTAAAAATGTCTCGATTAAACTTAGACAATTGTTTCGTTTGTAATATTTATATATATCACATTTACAGGGTTAGAAGTGCTCTTGGTGGCATTCTTCAGCCCTTTTTCTAGGTGTTGTTATACGAAAAGTAATTCATAACAGAATGACTGTAACCTACTATTATAAACTGCTACCTCAGACCGTTTAACTATAATTGACATGTGATAATTATATATGACATACAGTACATTATCAGGCTTTTCAATACTTTGAGAGTTTTGACTACTGATATACAGAATGGTCCTTACCCATCATCACCACATATGGATTTGAAGATTTCGTTTAGCATTCATAGCGTCGGTATTATAGGAAACATCAGTGGGTTAAAAGCCATTTTAAATGATGTTCTAAATCTATTTCTGTTACTATTGTTCCGCCCTCGCTGCCTCTGTTACTGACTGGAGTTCCTGTGATAAGAAGTCCATTATGCAGCACCATTGTGTGGATTTATCTTGCTGTTGCTAATGAGTTGAAGGCTGATTACTGCCTAGTTAATAGCTCTCAGTGATGGCCTTGTATAGACAAGGTGATTTATGGGTAATGGTGTTCAGAAGAGAAATGGCCACACAGGTTCAATGTCAATATTGATTAGCTATAGACTAGACATCTTCCATGGTTTAATATTCTGCGGTAGTGTGTGTATATAGGCAACATTAGTGTTCATTAAACTCATGTCAAATTATGATATTGTGTATCATAAATGAGTGTAGGTGTGCACTGCATATACTGTATACATGATTTAGTTTTTCCAAACAAGTATTCGCTTCATAATAGATACAATTATGATTTTAATTGTTCCATGCTGCTGTAAAAAGCTTGTACAATCTGTCCAGTTAAAAAGCGAGGATTGACAGCATGATGAAAGCAATTGTGAAGGTGATAAGACAGAAAAGAACACCTGTCAGTTCACACCTGTCAACAGACATTCACACAGTCCTGAAGGACTCGTCACACATCCTGTATCGGAAATCTGCTTTAAACTTTCCCTCCAGAAAACGCCTACAACAAGATACCAGGTTCACTTTTCTTTATGTAGCTCACAAGCAAGTAGGCACTGTTGCTACAGTTTTGTGTGTTATGTTGTTTATGACCTATTGTGTTTCACATGTCATTTAAGTTAATTTATATTTGAGTGTTTTAAAAATGGACCTAGAGTCTCTTCAATAAAGCTGATGACATGTAATATTTTACACATCATTTTCTTAACTGTCTGATGTAACTCTGTACTGCGTTGTTGGCTGCATACTTTTTACCGTACGTTTATTACAGCTGTGTGTAGCACTTATAGCCCAAGCAAACTTTACCCTCTGGGATAATAGAGTATATCTCACCTTCTTTAGCACCAGTCAACAAAGAGCAAACAAGGCACAACTTAAAGGGGACATATCATGAAAAACACACATTTTATTTTAGTACTTGTATACATACATTTGGGTATATGGTGTGCCTACCAACCTGAAAAACTGAACAACCGAGTCATTTTGGTAAACATGGGAGTCAACAAGCCTTTAAGATTTGACTCCCCTTCCTATGTATCATGCAGGCTCATTGCAATTGACCAGTATCTTCACCAAAGGATTGAGAACTGCCTTTGTAAAGTTGCACCATATGTTTCCACAAAATCCGGTAAAAGCAGCCGGGGCTTTTTTTGGAGGAAGGGACTTACAGACATACATAGGCGCTAAAACATATTGTTTAAGACAGGGGATGAATACAGGTCCATTGTAGGAGACAGTATGAGACAAATAAGGTGTGTTTTGAACATTAAAGCATGTTAACGTGTTCAAGTATAAGCTAATAAATGCTGAACCAAAAAATAACATAACATGTCCCCCTTTTATACTATTTTATTTCAGGTTTTTTCATATTGAACCAACATGTGGTATTAACGTTTGACTCTACTGGAATTGCATGACTCCATTAGACGCAAGACATAAATAACAGTAGTCATAATCACATGGTAGGAGTTAATGTCCCCTTGGAAATTGACAAATTATCCTTTCAAAGTAACACATAATATATGCATATCTCTCATTAGGCAGAAATTGGATTTTTAGAATTATTATTCTCACCTCTCCCATCCAACAATGGGTGGAGAAAATAATTATCTACCACATCCAAGCGTGATTGTTAATGGGTAATATGCAGCAGACCCAGAAGAACAGTGAGCTGGCCGTTCATGACGTCAATAATTCAATGATTCCCTTTGCCTTGTGAGAGGGCTTTAATATAAGCAATAAAGGTTTGCACATGTGCTGCGAAATGTGGAGCACAGACATGGCACAAATATTTCGATCATATGGTTCACTATTTACCAAGACGCATTAGCTGGCAATTTTCCGCGTGAGAAGAAAAACAAATAGGATCTTTTCTTTCTTACCAAGATAATGGATGTTTGTAATAATGAACACCCTGAAGGGGGCCGGACACGCATGTAAAGTGATTAGAGTCGGCTAGAGCGGGGACATGATGTGTTTACATGGCTCTTTGTTTCCTGCATCAAAACACGACTAACTATTTGTTCTCAGGATGTTACTGTGACTGAGTGATAAAGCTCACAGATCAGCTGTTCAGACAGAGAAAAAAAGATGTGAGTTATTTTGTTAATGCCAGTAAAGTAGAGGGGGAAGTAAGCAGTAGGCGTGGATTATGTCTTACTTCCTTGAGACTGTTTTCCCTTTTATAAAATAATCAAATCAACTTAAACCTCTGAAGCCCTTTTAGGCAATTTGTTTTCACTATCACTTTCTCTTGTGAAAATTATTCTGTGCAGTTAAAGGAGGTCATGACAGAAGAATAATTAGTCTTACAAAGTATTCAACCGCACATATTTTTATTATTTTGAAATCTGCTCTGCTTTTCCGTGTTCTTTGTTTGCTTAAAAGTTGAATTTGTCAACAGAGAGTAAATTGATTAGCATAGATTAGATCCCACGTCACCCGTAAAAACCCCGGGCGCCTGCAGCACAGCAGATTTCATTCAGCCTCGCTCCACTTAATTCTCTTTTCTCAGTCAGATCCCATTGACACTGAGTCGGTCTAACATCTGGTTACCAGGAAACATGAAATGCTACAGCCCTCTGGTGACTGTGTAAACAAAGCTGATGGCTAACTTAACCGCCAAGCTCTTTATATTCCCACACAAGATACCATATGGAACTTAAACGTAAGGTCACTCCTGACTTAATGCAAACATTTAATGATTTTAAGTAATCAGTTAGATTTCCAGCATTTACTGAAACATGGCTCACAAGTGCATGGAAATAAAATGTCCATAGAAACTGAGATACTGCTTTTTACTTTATTAAGGCCTGAGGGCTCCTACTCATGTAAAGCAAAGTAGTTAGCATGCTAGTTTCAGTCAATATCTTTACCCACAACACATATAAATCTTTCACAAAACGTCAACACTTTAACCTTATTCTGTTAATAATATGAGTAGATTTTTCAGCCTCAAGGACAAATAAGTGGTTATTTTATGTATTTCTGTTTGCTCAGAATCAACATGATTACATGTGAGGTCAGATATTTGAAACCCAGCACCACTGTAATACCCAGACACAAGCAAACACAACAGCGCACGTCCTGTACAGTATACCTAATCTGTGTTAGCTAGGCTTAGGTAAAGTACATTATCTCAGCATGTGAGTCATGTTTAAGTGCAGGTTTCTGAAGGTCGTGGCCACTCCTCAAACTCCTGCTTTTCTATTAGCTGTTCTCCTGTCTGTGGGCTCTTTGTTTAGCAGCTGTTAGATGCTGCTGCGTATGGAAACATCACCTTCATTTCATCTTATTACATGTAATGTCAGGCACCTTATTTACTAAATGTTTTAAGAAAAACAAACCACTTATTTTATTTAAAGATCCACCATTCCTTCTTTACTAGGTTTTGTATTGATGGAACTACATCAATAAAAGCTGTTATTTGTAATCGTTTTACATGAAGTGTACCCATTAGTCTAGTAATACTTGCCTTTATTTGAAACACAATCAGTTGTTTGTTTTTATTGCATTTGCACCCAGCTGTTCTGCTGAACACATTAATAATGTATGACATAATTGTTCTCATTATTATTGTCTCACTCTGTTGCAGCCACTATGTGTTTATAATTGTCACACTTGCCAGCTGTGTGACTAAACAACACAAATATTTACATCTTCTATATTTGAGCTTTAATCCCCGGTTACTTCCAAACTATTTATCTTGATGCAATAATTTGAAGCAATTCTGACATTTATTAATAGATAACATATTCATTTTGTGTAACTAATAGTGTAATGATATAGTTACAGAATAGTTTTTTTTTAATAAATGTGGTGTGCCTTGTCAAAATGCTTTAGTTTGGTGTGAGTGTGTAAATACGGAGAGTCTAAGAATCTGTTTTTTGACAGAGTGTGACAGTGATCCAAATTCAGCAAGATGTGGGCGCACATTAGGGAGCTTTTCTTCCAAGAAAGCCCGATCTCCCCGCTGATTACACTTCTGTGAGCGACAGCCTGGCTGTTCGCTCGTCGACAGGCCTGGAGTTTCTTCTCGCCACCAATGGCACAACAATCTGTGACAAAAGCCATAAGAATACAGGCCAGTTTGTTCACACTGAGGTGGTGAAGAGGAGAGGTGGTGTTTGAAACATTTTGTCTGTAAACATTTCAGCTGTTGCCGACACACACTGAGAAGGCAGCATGGAGTTTGAATTACTTGGCCAGTGGTATTTTGTGATTTAAAACAAATTAAGCTGAAGTCAAATATATTACAATATAGCAATCATATCAAGGCAAGGCAAAGCAAGGCAAGTTTATTTATATAGCACTTTTCAACACAAGGCAATTCAAAGTGCTTTACAAAAAATGAAAGAGATTAAGAAAATGGCATTTAAAATCAGTCATTAAAAAGAAAAGCTAATAAAATAAACATTAAAAGAAAAAATACATGGATAAAAGTTACAGTGCAGTTTAAGATATGAATAGTTCAATTAAAAGCAGCGACAAAAAGAAAAGTCTTCAGCCTGGATTTAAAAGTAGTCAGAGTTGCAGCGGACCTGCAGGTTTCTGGGAGTTTATCACAGCAAATTACAATCGTATCTTTCTAGAAAAGCACTGTAATCATGAAGCCTTTCATTACAAAATGTCTTTCATTCATTCTATATTAGACAATGTTTCAATTGTAGGCTCTCAGTTGAAATCCTACTAAAATACTTTCTGTCCTTTCTAATGGCTGGGAAGGGTCTTCTGGTTGCAAAAGAAGACAGATTGTATAGAAGTCTATTTAATTTAGCCTTTTTCTCACTTCACTTCACTTTGTTGAAAGACGGAGACGAAAGGAGACAAACAATATTTGCTAAGTGATATAGCTTCCTCAGGCTGAGATAAACATATTCTGTCAAATATTTTAGGCAATATCTTTACCGTCTGGCTTTATATTAATCTGACTTTTTTATTAATGTTTGTGTCTGCTGTTGTTACTCTCTTTTTCTCGGTTGTTATTTATTAACTTTTTTATTAGCACCTTAAAGCTTTTCTTACTGTGTTTGAAATGTACTGTATTTATATACTGTACAGACAGAAGAGGGTCACACAGAATACATTGTTTTATATGAAGCCCCCTTCTCCCTAGGCTACAATCTCATTGATGTATACAATAAGAGTCGAGGGAATGTGTGCCATAATGTCACGTCCATGCAGCTTTCTAGAAAGAATTCAGCAGCGGAGGTTGGGCTTGATTGCCTTCACAAACATAAATTACAGCACATCTTGTCATGATGTCTCCTTGGGGGGAAGTGTCCTCTAACAATAATGTCCATACAGAGAACATATGGTCTTACATGTTACTTAATGGCCTGGTTACTCGATGTACATGCGGTACTCCTGTTAAAACCGGTTTTCACTCACAATTTACGGCAACTTTGGGATTGGTCCTTCGGGTCAAACTAGGGCTCTCCCTGTATCATTTCTATCATCTGTTTTGGACATGTAAGGCAAGGCAAGGCAAGTTTATTTATATAGCACTTTTCAACACAAGGCAATTCAAAGTGCTTTACAAAAAATGAAAGTTCTGCCTTTAATAGCCATGATAGTAACTAAGGGTGAATTTAACGCGACGTAGTGTAAAGAGTGACAATTTATGCGTAAGGGGGGGGGGGGGGGGCGGGTGGTTTGTAATAAACACAGGACTTTTCCCAATGTACTAGTTTTGTTGCATTAGACTAGCCAACTAGTACCATAACGTATTTATTTTACATCATAAACATAAAATGCCTAAATGACATCATATGTCACGTAACTTTAACCAAGTGTTGTTCTGATATCTCATCTGCAGATATCTTTTTGAAAAACCTGGATTTTATGTTTTCAAGTTTTCTAATGAAATTATAATCTCTGTTTTAACACCAAAGTAAAATAGGACTATGTCCCTATTCCATACAACTTAATAATACAATGTCGAATGGACAGTATACAAGTGTTCGGTATTATGAGTTACCTATTACTAGTTTGTTTTGTTTTTTGCAATCAGTTGCTCCACTATAATGGCTAACCTTCATTGTTTATATCCATGTTTACTTTGTAGTGTTTTTTTTTCCTTTTAACAACTTTGCATTTGCTGGCGCATTGTTGCTTCTCACCTCCTGGATATCAGGATAACCATTGGTTGTCACAGTCTGCTCCATCATTCACCAGTAGTTTTCCATTCACCTGTCTCACCTGTTAACCACACCCACGTTTTTGCTCACTCTCTTTCTCTTCTGCACCCATTAGCTTTACTGCCAGTATTTAAACCCTCACCAGACACACACCCGTTGCCAGATCGTACTTTGCCTTCATGCTAGTCTTTCACGCGTTTGTTATCAGATTGCCTACCCGGTTCCGACCCTGCCTGTCCCCGACCTGCCTGCTCTGCCTGATCCCTGATCCTGCCTGTCCTTGGACTATCCTGCCTTGCCTGCTGTCTGACCCTGCCTGTACCTACGCTGACCGCCTCGCCTGCTCCCTGACCCTCTGCCCGGCCCTGACTCACCTTCTGCCCGCTGTCCTCTGGTTTGTTTGCCTGTACATCATCCGGTATTCCTCTGCTCTGGTATTATTACCAATAAAGTACATTACCAATACTCCGTGGTTTCTCGAGTGCTGCATTTGGGTCCTTCATAAGATTGTGACATTGGTAGGTACAGTATGTGCATTGTGTCACCTGGATACAGTCATAAAAGCATTGCTTCATGCTGCTTGTGGTCCAAAACTACACAGGGTACCCTTACATTTTGAATTTTTTGAAGTGTAGACAAACGAAATAGTCCCTGATAAGCCCTGTCTAGTATGAATATGTAGCAAACTGATCACAATGATGGAGCAAGGCAATTTCAACTTAGCATTGGAAAACCTCTGAAATACTTTACTACTCTGGCATTGGCTAAATGATTAATTGGACCTATTCCACAGTGAAAGATTCAGGTAAGCCCTTTAAAAAATGTATGATTTTAGGAAAACTTCCATCCTTTCTAACAAGAACTCTCATTATCACAGAGTCTCTGAATGAGGTCTTCATGGCCCCATTCGGGTAATAACCCAAAGTCGTGCCAGGTCCAAATCATTCAGTCTATCATCACAGGACGGAAATATTCTTTTTGAGGCACAGGGAAACTGTAGAGTTCCAGATAAATAAAAAGGTATTTCTGCTCACTGATGCTTGTTAAAGTCGGAGCCTGCTGCGAGTGTTGTTGTCTCTATCTGGGTCTGTTTGGGTTCACCACATTTTGGATCAGAGGCCTGTACTACGAATCCAATTCAACATACCCTGGATATGTTTAAGTTATCTGGCTTAACTAACCCAAAACAAACTCAATCTCGCTAAGCGGTCCTACGACGCTGGTTATCAACTCGGTAACTCAAGCCAGGGTTTCTCTGTCCGGCTAAGTGCGCGTTCACATGAAAGGGGCGGGGCTAGCAACATTTGACCAATCACAAACATGGACAAGCGTACTGAGTGTTGCACAGCCAGATATGGCTCAGCTGACTCAGATAAGGAAATGTATGATACATTATGAAGTGATATGAATGATAATGGGACACATCGAAGTCTGCACTCACACTTACTTTGATCCGGTTACTTATGTTGTGGCAGATATTTAAGTAAGCTTTCTTAACGCTAATGTTATAATAGTCAGATTGCTCTGAAGATGGGAGGTGATATTCTATTAATTTTCAAGTTCACAGTCAATTGATTTTTGCCGGCCGTCTTTCCTGCAACGGCAGTTTTTCTGTATTTCCTTTATCCTGTAATATGACTTGATCGCTTTAAACTCCGCACATTGAGCTCTGATTGGTCAGCAGGCGGTGCTTTCACTGAGTTGATCTCTGGTCTCATCATCCTCTGGGTTTCTTCACACTGTCGATGGGTTATCACTATTAAATAATGTTTCTTTTATGTATAAAGAATGAATATGGAGCAGTAAATAAAGACATAGCTTGGGTTTGTTTCGAGCCGGACAGCGTGCGAAACATAATGTTGCGGTAGGAAACTTTGCAAATGTTTTTCTGGTTATCATTAATCATTAGGTTCGGTGATTCTGAGAACCCCTGCTGCTACCCTCCTTCTCTCTAACCCTATTTCCTCTTTCGGTTTCAACCTCCCTTTAGTCTACTACAGTGTGTGTGAGAAATACCGGTCATTTAATCTGGAGCATCCTGTGTATAACGTGATCACAATTTTGGATTAATTTCCTTATTAAGGCCCCTTATTTTGGTTGACATGGAGGGAACAGTTAGAGGGAGAAGAAGGAGTGGATACCTTCCTACCTCTTGTTGTGTTGTTTACTGAGGCAAACAGCACATCTCAGACCTCTGTGAGCAGTGCACAAACTGATCACTGAGTCTGTGATGTGGCTTTTTTTACTCAAACCCACAGTACTGTGTTTGGTTAGCACTTCCTGAGAGATACAATGACATGATACTGTAAATACTAACACGCTGCATTCTACTGCTTTGCATATGTATACACTTCAACCCCGCTCTTATTCCCAGGACATCAAATACAATGCTTTCTCACGCGTCTAATACCCGCGCTCAATTCACCATTGAGTGCTGACTAAATCCAATATACAGTAAATAAACCCTGGCTCTCGGTTCGTGTTTTAATTCATCCCAAAGGTGTTGGATGGGTTTCAGGTCAGGAATCTGTGCAGCCAATCAAGTTCTACCACAGCAAACTGGGAAAGCCATTTTGTTATGGACCTGTTTTGAGCACCTTTGCCACTTGGTTCAAATCCAGCCTGTGGTCCCTTACACCTATGCTTTACACGTGTCATCCCCCCTCGATCACCCCCTTTTAAATCTAAATAAATATCTCTAATAACGCTTAAACTGGCCCAAATATAAACTCAAAATGTTTTTGATTGTTTCAGTTACGTTGGATGTAAAGGAAATAGTAGCGTGTCAAGTCTGAGCTGATTGAGCGTGATCAGTAGCGTCAGAGCTACGAGACATCCTAGCCTGAGGATGTGTGCTAGCTTGTTTTTTTAGTCCCATGCCTTTGACTTGTTTATGAGTTTAATGAGGAATATGTGTATGTGTGTGTTTGTGTGTGTGCGCCTGTTCTGCTAATTTAGAACCCCAGCACTACTACAGCAGCCATGTTTGACAGCGAGTGGCTCTGGCAGCCGCGATGACTTCATGTGTACCCCCTTCTGTCCTCATGTGCATTGTGGGAAATGCTCGCTCTCCTGACTCCGTCGCAGCTGTCCACTCACATCATATAACGTCATGGCGTTAAGGCCCACCACCGTTCACTAACATGAACACACACATGCACACACACTCCACAAACAGGATGTGGCAAACTGAAGCCCGTCTCGTGATTGGTCGCCTCGTTTCCTATTAGATGAGACAGTAGAAACGAGGTCTAATTGGCAATAAATGGTCTGTGTCTAATGATGAGGTCTGTTTTCCTACTGTGTGTGTTGTGTGTGTCGGCCTGCATATCCACACACTCCTAAATATAGAAAGATCATTTTTACATATTTCTATGATGCATGATTTTTGCTATGTTACCCAAGTTTTGAGATACACTTAGACACTTATAGAAAGACAATTCAGACAATTATCTATTTTGACTCTTTATTTTAACATTGTCTTATCCATATACTGTATATTGTGTACAGAAGAGTATTAGGGCCAGGCCTGAAGGAAACGGTGAGAAAAGAGATCAAGAATAAAGCCAAAATGTTGTGAATAAATTGAAACTTTAAGTATATTTAGATCGAATTGGATTTCTTATACCAATTCATATTACTGATACTGAACATGTGACGTTATTCTTGACCTTTTATTCGAAAAAACCAACCTTCCTCCTTATTTCTTCCTCAAACGGCCCCTAATAGGCTTCTGTAATGGTGCTATAGCACATTATCTGGAAATGAGTTTCAGATAAAGTTGTACCCAGATATGAAATACCTGGACAATGAGGTCACCTTACTTCATTGCAGTTAAAATCCTATCATTTGAACGTTGAAATGATGTGGTCCTGCTCACTGATTTTCCATTTAACCAGTTATCGCCTGAAACTAAAATATCAACCAAATCATCCACAGCTAATGTAATTAAAGTATCCACAGTAGTTTTCAAAAAGTCCCCTAATGGACCAATTTGGTAAAGAGGAAATGTTGAGACGGTTGTGGCACCAAGGAATCATCCTCCAGGGAACAGTGATGTCGGCACCAAAATCAATGGCAATCTGCTCGGTAGTTGCCAGCCAATCTACCGCTAAAAGTGCAAATTGTGTTCTTTGGGTGTGGGGTAAACAGCAGATCAATTACATTTGACATTGATGATAATCCAATAGGAACAGACAAACATTTGTGTGGATAAGAAAATAAGAAATAGGAAACAGGAAGCAAAAAGTATACCTTTTAAAGTGATTATGTGCCATTATGTGCTATTCACTTTCCCATACTGCCTAGACCATTCATTGGTTCACTTTACATAATGGGTCCTGACATCATATCCTGATATGCAAAACCAAAAGTGTTTTCTCAGTTCGAAATCGGCAAAAATCGCAGATCTGTTTAGATTGACAATAGTTTTTTCCTTGAAATGTTTCCCCCAGATAGTGTCTATTAAAAAGTGTGGTATCTCTTGTAGAGAAAATTATTACGACACATGCATTAGTTGTAGTGGAAGATGATCCTTCAGAACAAAGATGGAGCATTTTAAAAGACGCTGTTCCAACAGGCGTACAAATACTAATTTTAGACCCCTGGCACTGACTGTGATAATTCTCACTCCTGTGCTGAAATGAAAGAAAATGAGAAATACAAACTAACAGCACCAGCTCAACCAGTAGGAATTAAAATATCCTCTGGTAGGCACGTTTCAAATGTGAGGAAGATGTCACGCATGCAGAGAGACAGACAGTCCGCGAGCAGCTGCTGACGATGAGACAGACCGGCAGATATTCAGGCAGGTTTTCAGGCAGGTTTCCAGCACCATGTTCTCTCGTCTGTCCTCTGGGAGCCTCCGTCTCCTCATACCAGGATGTGTGAAGAACTCAATCACAGCCCCCGGCCCCCAGCTGGGCAGGGTCGCACACTCGCAGTAATTAAACTACATCACTCAGCCTCAAGAGGAGGGCGCGCTGCTCCTCTCTTTTTCTCAGCTATACCGCTTTTTAACTCGGTTTGTTTTTCATTTCCGCTGTTTTCTGACCCTATGAAGTAATTAAGTAAGATTGTGGCTCTCTCTAATGTTCAAAAAAATGCACATACCAGCACAAATCTGTAGTATTTTGTACGACTTAATAAAACAGGATAAAACTTCATGATTACTGAGCTTTAAATATGCTGTCAGGTTGTTGTTTTTTTACATTTTGACAGAGCCACTTCTTCTGCAGTGGTGTTATGGTTTCCTGACCGGAGGATTGAAGCCACCTACAGCTTATCTCCACCAACACCAAGTATTGCATAACGATAGTTAAAAATCATTCATTTTCATTTGTCGTTTTTCTCGAAATTTGGTTAATTTTTGTACCTGCCCAGTGGTACATTTATTTCCTAAAATGTAAAACTTTTCTTTCACATTTTAATCAACAATAAGCTGTCCAAACAAGAAGTCCTGTCCTTTCCCCCTGAAACTTGTAATGGCTGACTTGTTAGTGGAGAGTTGCCAGTTTAAACACTCGTTAGCATCAGTATTGTACTTAGTTCTCTAGCTTTCCACCAGTCATTTTATTTTTTGCATGTATTTTTTCATGGATGAATAGAAAACCAGACCAGTGTGTTCCCTCCCACAGCATGAGTCACTCTTATCTCTCAGTATTTTTCTGCCATTGTTTCTTCAAGGTTAAAATAGTTCACGTTCTATTTGTGTTCCTGCGAGAAAAGCTGAATCGCAGCTGGATATATATTTGATGAAGCACACAGGAAATGGGTTCTTTCTTGTGTGTGTATTTGTACACCAATTTCAAAATCACGTGTGTATGAATGTGTCTTAGTAAATGTATTTGCCTATTTTATTTATTCTCCAGAAAAGCTATCTGCTCAGACATCCTTTGGTGGTTGTACCTGTGTGTGATGAAACAAAGAGAAGTGGCGTGTGTGTGTGTGTGTGTGTGCGTGTGTGTGTGTGTGTGTGTGTGTGTGTGTGTGTTGTGTGTGTGTGTGTGTGTGTGTGTGTGTGTGTGTGTGTGTGTGTGTGTGTGTGTGTCAGACGATAGCATCACCCTCCATATTTCCTGTGCCGGTGTCTGGCGCCCACATCGATATATTGTGCCGATGATATAGGGATATTAAAACTCATGGCTTCTTCTCCAGCCTGCTCCCTGCCCGACTGTCTGTCTGCAGTCATCAAATCATCTCTTCTCAGGCAAACATGAACACGGACACACATACATGTGCGCACTTAGCAGAACAAAGTGAGTTATTGATTGTTGAGGATATAAAACTGCGCAGAGGGATGATTCATGTTTTATAACCTCTTCATTTTGCTCCTACAGGTCACTGTTGCTTTGAATACAGTGAAAAGACTATTCCTGCTTTTCTTTCATTTGTCTAGTATTATCTTGGTATCTAAGAGTTTTATTTATATAATTCCCATTACAACACTATTTACAGTAATTCTGAAGTGTTTGTATTATATAAAGCAGCTATAAAAGCTCAATATGACAGAGTTTGCTAGGTATTGCTAGGTGGTTACCCGTTTCTCAGTGTTTTGGTAGGTTACCTTGTGGCTTGGTGTATCCTAACGGCCCGTCCACACTACAGCTTCAAAAAAAGCTTGGAGCTCGGCGTGTCTGAAGCTCGACCAACAACCAATCACATGAATCTCCCGCCCCTGACACACAAGCAGCGGTTTGATTGGCTAGAGCTTGTACTGGCATATGATTTGATTGGCTGACGCTTCCACCGAAAGCTTCAGAAGCTTCAAAAGTTGAACATTGCTCAACTTTTGCAGCCTGAAACGCCAGGAAAGCTCCGCTCTGCTTCCCACAATGCAGTTCGGCGAAAAGTGACGTCACCCCATTCAAAGTGAATTGGCAGACGCGTTGGAAACTGTTTTTGAAGCTGTCGAAGCTGTAGTGTGGACGGGCCGTAAGTGTTAGTTAGGGTGAGGCTAAAAGGTATTCTGCTTGGTTGTTCAGTCTTTCCTTAGGTTGAATGCTTTGGGAGGAAGGATGGGTCCATTATTCTAAGTTTCTCTATAGTTTTTGCAAAGTACTTATCAGTTTCTTTTCCAAATGTTACTTTAAGAAATCTACATGATCTACTCCTCATGGCATAAATTGTATCACTCGTTAAAAGGCCCATGTCATGCTTTTCCGGTTATTACCCGTCCCCCGTTATGTAGCTTTTTATGCATGTAAACGGTCTGCAGAGTCACCTGCGAATAAAACTCTAACACAGAAAAGACCTGTCTATGCTGCCCCAGAACGCCTCGTTGGGGATTTCTCTTTTTCCATTGTTTACTTATTGGGTATAGTGACGTATTTCGGGTGTAGTGACGTAACGTAGCCGTTACGTTTGGACCAATCTGCGGAATTCCTCACACACACACACTCGGCGGGACGTTGTGAGGCTCGCTGCTGCGAGGGGTGGGACACTGTGAGCTGGCTCACTGGTGTGGGGTCGGCGAGACAGCGAGACACCACGGAACTCAGCCTGGGCACACACACAAACTCCCAGCCAGGCTGCGGGTGTGTGTGTGTGTGTGTTCGGGCTGGTTTCGCTGTGTCACGCTGTCTCGCAGACGGCCACTGGGCTCACAGGGAGGGGGGGGGGGGGGCAGGAGCTCCAACAAGCCGTTTAGGACAGAGAGTGAATACACATACTATACAGAGATGCTGTATGAGAAACCAATGTGAGTTTGGAAAATTGCACAATATACATTTATTTTAGTAGACCTCAACAATGGAATTATGATCAGTAGAAATGGCCATGACATGGGACCTTTAAGCCTTTTTCGATTGTTTGCCACTGGGCAACTTTAATTGGAATGAATGGAGTCCCTCAATTACATTAAATTCAAATGTATTTATATAGCCTAATATCACAAAACACAAACTAAATGAATAATAATGTAAAAACAAGAAACATATCTGAGAATATAGTAAAATGACAAGATACATACAAAATACCAATGAATGGGTACAAAACACAATGACACAAATACAGTTAGAATACAATAATTCATTCATTTTATGGGATTATTAATAATAATTCCATAAAATGAAGGGTCCATGAGGATGTTTAAAAGGGAGTTTATAACCAGTTTGAACTGTACGCTGTACTAAAGAGGATAGTCTTCAGCCTACTCTTAAATCTGTGGACACTGTCTGCCTCCCTAATCAATCAACTCTATATCCAGTTATCTTCATATAAGAAATGGACACATATACAGTATTCTCTAATTGTGAGCATAAGGAGGCTGTATTGCATCTCAAAGTCTTTGGCAGCCTTGAACTGACAGCAGCTACTGGTATAGCATATTGGAGAGTCACAACTTGATGTTCAGCATCATGGAGAGATGATGTTAATTTAAGTCTTTACAGCCCTCATCAATATTTCATCTTTTAGTCAGCTCTCTCACTTCCTATTCTTTAAGATGGGTTCCATTTCCAAACAGTTTGATAAATGGGTCTCACAATTTGTATGTTGAAGGGTAATAAGAACATATTAAAATGGAGCCTTTGGAAATCCATCACTGTCTGACAATTTGATTAATGCAAAGCCTGTGCATGAAATATGTATATAACAATATAGTATATTACATAGCAGCCACTTCCATCCCAGCGGCCTGATTTCACCCATAATGATAATTCCCATTCCCACAGATGTGCTTTATCGGTTACCATGCCAACTGGTAACCAAGGAGCATTAAGCGACCTTTCTTGTTTTCCACTTTTTCTGTGTGTGTGTGGCATTGCAGGCGTGTGAGTGTGTTCTACCCTCCATATAAAAGCTATTGTACCCTTGAGGATTGTCTTCCTGCTTGTACTTAACTCTTAACTCAGAGGTTTAAAAAACATAATCATTTGGGATGTGATGAATAATGTAATTTACACTGAAATGCGTTTTTAAAAAAATGCCGTAAATCAGCAGTTTTTTGTTTAGCTGAGGGAAAACTAACAGCTGGCAATTTAGTCTAATAATCAATCCACTCTGACCTCTCAATCCATTACATGTCTGCAGCATTGTTCGTCGGATTGGACAAAATGAAAATCCATTTCAGTGTTTCAGTGGTTTTTTTCAAAATGATAATAACAATAAATGATCCACCTTTTAAATATGTAAATCTACGCCTAATTAAACAAGGTGTGTCTTAATGGCCCTCGCTTTTTTCCAGATTCAGGATTTTTCCAGATAAACTATTATTCCCGGCTGCGCTTCTCCCCATGTAGCCTCGAGCACGGTTTTTTTTTTTTAATGTTTCAGAGGAGCACTTAAGTCTCCTCCTCTGTGTACAGCTTGTAATGAGGGCTGCCAGCTGTGTCTCTGTGGCTCTCACACACACCACACACACACACACACACACACACACACACCCACACACACACACCACACACCACACACACACACACACCACACCACACACACACACACACCACACACACACACACACCACACACAAGGACGTGCCACAGTAGGTCGCTCCTCCACTTGTACTGTAGGTGGAAAGCAGATATATTCAGCGCATGATGTAATCGTCACGTGATCAACCTATATGCTGTGTGTGTGTGTGTGTGTGTGTGTGTGTGTGTGTGTGTGTGTGTGTTGTGTGTGTGTGTGTGTGTGTGTGTAAACATGCTCCTCTCTGTTTTATTTATTGCGAAATTCAATATATTTGTGTTTCGTAACCACTACTTTTTTTCTTTATAACGTGTCACTGGGCTCTGAAGAGTATGATTTGCATGTTTGAAAAAGAAACAAAAGCAAATGAAACAGGAAGTCATTGTTACTTGCAAACATATGCTGTGATTTTTTAATGCTACAGTGAAATGTTGTGTAACCGTCCATGTGTGTGTGTTTACAGAATCCTAGCCACGGTGGGTACAGACTTCGACCTGCGAACCCTGCGAGCAGTGAGAGTGCTGAGGCCCCTGAAACTGGTGTCAGGAATCCCCAGTAAGTCACTCAAAATCATACAAATATTTACACAATACGTGTACCATGGAAGATTGAGCTTGTACGAACTGTTGATTACTTCTTTACTTTATTTCCAACTGATTTAAACTAGTGTTGGATTGTCTTATTGGGAAGTTTGCAAGAGAAAACTGAATAACACCAAGCATGGGTCTAAATCAAGTATTTCACGCAGAGATTTGGGGCTTTTTTGCTTCATTAACATGTCTTAGTTCAGAGAAACGATAAGAAAGACCCCATCAAACTTACTCTATTGCTCCCAATTCATCCAAAGTGAGCAAGTTAATGCCTCATTTTTACATTGTATCATACAACTTCAGAAGACTTGCCTTCATGTAAGAAATATCATTTTGATATTTATTCATTTAAAATGTCACCCTTTTCAGGGTTTCTCCTCTTAAAGGCTTATTTGCATTTATTACAACTTGTGTAGTTGGACCATTATGTCCATACAGCAGGTGATATTTAATCACTGGAGTAGCATAATATCCCCTCTAGTCAGACGATCAGAGTTTACGGGCCAACTTCTACCTAATTGGAGCAATGTTGTTGTGTTCCCAGATCTCAGCATTTTTATGATTGAGTACAATGTTATAAATAATGTAGTGATAGACAAAACAACTCATATAAGACCCAAGGTAGAATACACCTTAATAATCCTTTGAAACAGCCCCTCTAACTCCCTCCCCCCTCTCCCTCGTCTTTCTGTCCCTCAGGTCTCCAGGTGGTGTTGAAGTCCATAATGAAAGCCATGGTTCCTCTGCTTCAGATCGGCCTGCTGCTTTTCTTCGCCATCCTCATGTTCGCCATCATCGGGGTGGAGTTTTACATGGGAAAATTCCACAGCACCTGCTTTATAGATGGTGAGAGCCAAATCTTGAAGTAAACATGTTAATGCCAGGAGAAAGTTTCAGCCGAACATTTTTTACGCACGAGAACAAATATTGCATCGCATATGGATGCAGGCGTACATAAATGATTCATAAGTCGTGTATGTATGTTTGTGTTCGGCTTAGGAGTGGCTGCACATTCACAGCGCTGGCAGGCAGCGTGTTTATATCAACGCAACACACAATGTGCACAGCAGAATTTCTGACAGCCATTTTTCACATCTTGATTTTAATGAATGGTATTTCACAGTCTTCAGGTTTTGATTGATAGCTTCCACTGTATCTCGATATGAATTCTCATGCTCCCTGCCCCCTGATCGAACGCTACCTCAGACGGTGTCAATGAGGTTACAATCCACTAGTTCTGTCTCCTACATCAGAAGGAAGTATACATACTGTAGAGTTTCAACTTTTGTACACATTTTGAATGTGTTTTGATGTATCGGCAGCGGGAGGATTTACAAGACCATTACAAGGTTTAGTTCACACCTGTTTTGACAATCATTCATTACAACAAAATCAAGAGCTAATAGGAAGTAAAGAAACAAGCAAACAGAAATCCAGTTTCAAATCAATTTCCACCAGCAATCTTTATTATCCAAGAATCAATTAATTATTCAACTCATTTCATTCACAAACAAACAAACAAACATGAGAGATAATGGATATATGTGAAATAGGACAACCTGATACGCCATCTGAAGCTCGAGAAAAAGGTCCCTAATACTACAACTGATAAAAATCAAAAATAGGAACACAATCATGTGTATAGTTACATTTAAAACCTACAGAACACCTAAGACTAACTAAAGACCCTCAAAACTAACTGACCTAGAGGAGGGAGAGGCAGACAGAAAAAGCCTCACCCTTGTGTGTGAGTTAGCATATCAACAAAACCCATTTCTCATCAGTCACAGCCAGTTTACTATCGCAGTGGTATTATTATATAAAGCATTATAGTAATTATAGAGAACACAATCAGTGGGCTCGAATGAAATTACCCATTGTGTGAGGAAGTGATAAAAACTGCTGGTGACAGAGAGAGTGTGAAAGGCGAGCCTGCAGGGCTATTGGCTGGCCCAGCTGTAAAACAATGTGGATATGTCCATCAGTCTGTGTGTGTGTGTGTGTGGTGTGAGCAGTTGTCACAGCTTGCTAATGTACAGTACGTGTGTTATTGTGTTATTTTAGTCCAGAAACACAGCAGGGTTTGATTAATCTGAGCAGCGCTGGTGACAACTTCTTACCTTAAAGGTTCTTCTGTGTGTGTGTGTGTGTGTGTGTGTGTGTGTGTGTGTGTGGTGTGTGTGTGTGTGTGTGTGTGTGTGGTGTGTGTGTGTGTGTGTGTGTGTGTGTGTGTGTGTGTGTGTGTGTGTGTAGTTGTCACAGCTTGCTAATGTACAGTACGTGTGTTATTTTAGTCCAGAAACACAGCAGGGTTTGATTAATCTGAGCAGCGCTGGTGACAACTTCTTACCTTAAAGGTTCTTCTGTGTGTTGTGTGTGTGTGTGTGTGTGTGTGTGTGTGTGTGTGTGGTGTGTGTGTGTGTGTGTGTGTGTGTGCGCATGTCTGAGCATGTTTGTGTTTTTTCAAGTGTGAATTCATTGGCTTCCCTTTCACTTGAGTGCAAGGTTGTTGAGGAGCTTGGTTTGTTTGTCTTTTGGGAAATAGGAAATGGTTTCTTCTTCTGTTATTTTATCGGCTGAGGCTTTGCCAATGAAACAATAATTATGAATCTGGCTTCAACAATGAGGCATTGTCTTATCAAATGTGTGGTCCATTGTATGTATTTTGAAAAACTAATATACACATTGGTTGAAGCCAGATTCAGGGACTTTCTGATATCTCTGTCTATTACTTAACAAATAATTTAAAAAAAAGACATTGTTTTATAAATCAGGCTGAATGATAACTGAACAAACCCCACTGTTAAAAACCCTCAGAATATATTAGGAGTGATATTCTATGGTGGTATGTCCTACTGGCTCAGAGTTGAACTAAAAACACAAAAGCATTTTAAGAAACATTTCCATAATTTTTGTATGACCAACTTCCATTAATAAAACAACAAATATTATAAAACATAAAATTATTATGGAAAAAAAACTATTTTAAATATATATGACTGTGAGACTGACCGTTGAGCGGCCCAGACCAAGCAAGGAGGCAGAGGCAGAACGTACAAAAATTACTCAACCGCTGTCATCCTTACACCAGCATAACTCCTCTCGGCGCTCTCGCAAACTCCCCTATCTTTCCAGGCGGAGCCGAGGACCCGACCAGCACCTGCCAGACAACATTCCAATAAATACGGTTTAATCAGTTAAAAGATACTACCTCAATAATTAGTATGAATTATGTCCAAATATGTAATGTCAACTGTACTGTGCAATCACGCTAATAAAGTGCAATATTACCCGGCCTGAAGCCGTCAGTCCATAGTGACGAAGTTACCTTCGTCACAATGACATTCCACCTTTTTAAATGTTTCATTAATAAATGTTGGCCCCAATACATTAGAAACAGCACTCATAGAGGAAAGTAGAGAACTGAGATGCTCCTGTAGCGCCCGTGGATGCTGACTCCGGCTGACGCAGCACCTGTCAGTACGAAGGAAAGGGAAAGGACACATTTTACTGCAGTGACATCAGAGGGATGTTGGCTGTGCAATCTGGCTCTCCAAATCATCGTTTAAAACCTGGCAGGGTCTGTGATCATGGCACTATCCCTCATGAAACTCTGGGTGCACATGGCATCTGTTATACTTTATTCTGATCCCCATCTGCTGACGTGTGTTCCAGCTCATCCTTTAAAATAACTCTCTGCTTCCCTCCTCCCTGTAACCTTATAATCCCTGCTCAGTCAAGCACATAGTGACACATCTCACTTAGTTAGACCACTACCTCGATAACCTTTGGATTGGAAGACACAGCATTTCGATCTCCCTGTCTGTATCACACAAACAGAAGAGTGACAATAAAGTTCACTTTGATCTGACGTAACCCTGAAAACACAACTTCTGTAAACTCACTGAAAAACACATCTTTATCAGGTTTTTGTTTATTGTTGCTTACAAGTCATATCCTATTTGATGTTTTTGGCATTTGTGCTGTTTGTAGTACAACGTTTTGTGTTGGGAGGACGACAGAGTATAAAAACAAGTTTTAGACAAAGAAACATACGTATAGTGCAGTTTAATACTAGATCATCTTGATTTACTTCATTACCTGAAGTGTGCATCTTCTACTGTGTATCTGTGTGCACTTGTACGCTCAACAAGTATGCTCCACTGGATAGAAAGAAAGATGTAGAGCAAGTATAACTAAGATCTCGGTCTTTAGTTTAATTAGACTATGTTACTTTCCTGTTGTGGTTAATTGCAAACATACTATTTGTTTGATCTGCCATTTTAGATGTTTATCTTTGTGTGCAGTCTTTGTCATTACTAGCTAATGTTATTCAGTTTGGTGCCCACAACTTTGTTACATAAGTTCATCAATTGTTTGTTTGTATTTGGGGTAAATAATACCACCCTTTGAACATATGGTATCTTCAATTCTCCCAGTCACTCCGATAAGGTACAACTTAGATGTCATCCCTCATGTGTTAGCACTATCTTAAAGTACCAATAACTTCCACCCGCACCATCAATGGAGTGGAATAATTCAACTGAAATAAGAACCCATTAACAGCATATTTATGTATGTTTAATAAATGGGGAAAGGAGCCAATAGTTTACTTCCAGATGTTGTGAGTGAAGATGAGAGGCTGTGTTAATGGCTGCTGGCCGGGTGCCGCAGCTGCGATAACAGTGCCGCTCTGCTGGAGCCTGCTGCTGAAGAGAGAGCCAAGCCACAGCAGAGCTCCAGATCCACCTGTCCATCGCTGTGCCGGCCTTCACCTGTGGTCCAGGCTTTGTGCAATGACTGACAGAATGAGGCTGCAGTCACACTCTGCATGATAAGGTCCATAGGTCAATGGTCTCTATTGAGAAGAAGAAGTCTATGTGGGCGGGGCACCAGGGAGGATGTTCCTAGATGTTTCCCTATGGAGGTGTTATCGGCATGACTTATGATTAGTAGTTAAGAGATCATGGGATATATCAGGGCAATATAAGGCAGCTAAAGAAAGTTGCAGGTGATAGGACCCGAATAAAACCTGCTAGCATTTGGAGTACTGCAATCATTTCAGTGGCTTAAAAGAATGCTTTACACTTTAAATTAACATTTGTATTTGAATGACTCACCCTTTGTACCTTGAATGCATTTTCCTTAGTATTATGCCATATAAAACACTTAAATGTAGAAGTCTGGAGGAGTAGCGAGAGACTGTTTACTCACTAACATTTGAGCGAAAATGCATTTGTTTTGGAAGTTCTCAGCAAACATAGTTTTGCTGTTGTTAACTTTCTGTTAACTTTTCAAATGGAGGCATGAGAAAAAAAAACTTTTAAATAATTATAGTACTTTGAGATCTCACTATTAATCCTACTGTGGCTTGGCTCCTACCATCTGTCTATCCATTAGACACAGTAAGAAGAAGTTTAAAAGGACCTGAATATGTACATTTGCCTATCGATCTAATTCTCTTTCCCTAATTATTTTTTCTCTGTGTCAGATGAGATAGTAGCAGACTGGCCTTGTGGCTTGGAGCCTCCGGCCAGGTTGTGTCCGAATGGGACCATCTGCAGAGGATACTGGAAGGGACCCAACTTTGGCATCACCAACTTTGACAATATCGGGTTTGCGGTGCTGACAGTTTTCCAGTGCATCACCATGGAGGGCTGGTCGGAAATCCTCTACAGCGTGAGTCTATATGCTTTTCATACTTGTTGACGTTTTTAAAGTATAATCTTGATTTTCTGTGTTTTTGCGTACATGTTCTTCATCATCCTTTTCAATCTTATCTCCTACGTTCAGCTATATCCTCCTAGTTGCAAGGCTTCAGGATTTCCTGTTAGTTGTTTGTTTTGTTAGTTAATGTCTTTGATATCAAAACATTACTGGCCAGACTGTTATGTGTATTCATGTTCCTAAGAAATGTATCGTTCATGATTATGGTGCCACCACAAGCTTCACCTTTTGCCCTGGACAAACGCTATGAGAATGTGTCTTGAAATATAAGGACTGATTTTATTGAAAATAGTCATATGCATGGCTCTCTGGGGATGATCCCAACAGTATTAAATGATATGAGAACCTTAATTCTCCCCAGATGATCAACCCTTTTTTAATTAGACACCTCATGAGCTGTCTTCTTCTGCTATTTTTCTAATGGGCAGATTGCCATCAGTTTTTTGTAATGTTTTGAAGAGTTGTTAAACCATGTTGATTAAATTATCACATGGCTCTTAATCAAGTGCAACTCCCTCACCTAACAATGTTATCCCAGCACTGACAATAAGAGGGTTAGAGGATTAGACAGAAGAGAATAATGTTTAATATTTTTTGGTAATGATCATGTTAACATTTTGGAACCAGCAGGGGTGTTATGAAACTCATCAAACCATGAATATTTCACACAGAGAAAGATTTCCTTTGAGAAAACACTCTTTTCCACCCACCATGTGCTTAACATTTATATAAAGACACATATTCACACCTGGAAGCTGCCGACCTGGAGCATTTGGGGGATTGTTCTTTTGATGAATGGCAACTCAAAGGCAGTTGGTAATATTTGTTCATTTTACCCGCTTAAGTTTTAAATACCAGTTATATTTACCTATTAACCTGTGAGCTATACACATGTATGTAAGCCAGCATGCTGCCTGAAGCAGAGATTGGGACACAGAGGCAGAGTGTCAATGTGCCAGTTCTGGTTCTGCATGGATGAATGTTAGCAGCAGTGGCACAGAAGACACACTGTACCTGTCAGGTGTTACTCTTCATGTACTGTCTGTAGTTGATATATTCCTAAAAAAAAGGCGTCTCGGTACACTCAACTTAAAAGAAAATTACAGAAATTGAGAATAATACCAAACAAAAAACTATTTTTTGTTAGTGATGTACAGAAAGTTATTTACAGTATGAACTATAACAGTAATGAGAGACAGAAACCAGTATAGCAACTATACAATTCAAATGTTTAAGAGTATACAGTTTACAGAGCATAGTGAAAAGGTCTGGGTGCCCTTATGGGTATAACAAGTACAGTTTTTTTTAACCCATGACACTGTTTGATGGTTAATGTTGAGTTATAACTTTTGTGACCTGACTTACATGCTGAAGTAAGGCCATGTAAATAGGTTATAAAAACCCAAACCACCATCTTTTCCTTAACCTGACCAAGTAGTCCTGTTGCCTAAGCATGTTTTGCAGGGAGTTGCAAAGGTGCACTGATTGCCCAACATTTGTAGAACAATAACCAGTGTTGGGACTAACGCGTTCCAAAGTAACACGTTACAAAGTAACGCCGTTATTTTTGGCAGTAGCTAGTACTCTAACGCATTACTTTTTAAATTCAGTAACTCAGTTACCGTTACTACATGGTGCGTTACTCCGTTACTGCGTTAGTTTTTTATATATAGTCAACAGCCAGGCGAACAGAGATGAGAACTGTACTTAAGTACAGTACTTGAGTAAATGTACTTAGATACTTCCTGTGTCACATGCGGAGACGGGCTGTGGGCGTGTTTGTGTTGTTTACTAACAAGACTATCATGGCGGCGGCGGAGCTCAAGTCTAGTTTCTCCACCTGGAGATATTCTCACTATTTCACTTTTGTCGAGCACAAAGAAAATAACGTTTTAGTTAAATGTAAGTTGTGTCTTGGCGGGTCAAAGATCCTATCTACTGCCCAAACCAGTAATTCAAATATCTTAAAACATCTGCAAAAACAACATGCTGGGACGAAGCTAGTAGCTAAGACCACAGAGACTCAGCCGACGCCCACTCCACCTCCACCTAAGCAACAGCGGCTGGATTTTAACCAAGGGACTGCTGGCCAGGGAAAAGTCGATAAAGCCATTGCACGGTATGTTGTAGAACACATGCAGGCTATTGCTACAGTGGAGTCACCCGCTTTCAGGGAGCTAGTTAGCATGATACCATGTCCGGGCGGCACACGGCATATGGGACGGAAAACTTTTTCCAACTATCTGGAGAAAGAATATACAAAAATGGAAAGCCAGCTAATATCGATGCAATCCAGATTGCATATAATGCATGTCAAGTTGATCAACAGATTGAATTATTCTCCAATGCAATAACAGTACTGAAATGAAGGCTATAAGGGCATTAATGGGAGCCCTTTGTTTAAGTAACGGAAACGTTACTTTTCACAGTAACGCATTACTTTTTTTGTACGTAACTAGTAAAGTAACTGAGTCACTTTTGAAATGAAGTAACTAGTAATGGTAACTAGTTACTGGTTTTCAGTAACTAGCACAACACTGACAATAACAGACAGATGTCAAAATAACTTTTTGTAAGATATAGATAAACAATCTGCCGCTCATAGGCGGCGCGTGAGGCTCAGGTTTGGGAAGGCTAAATAACTTTTTTTTATCTGACGCTGCCCGCCTCCGGCGTCTATAGGAAAGATATCAACTCAGTGAAAGCACCGCCTGCTGACCAATCAGAGCTCAGTGTGCGGAGTTTAAATCTATCTAGTCATATTACAGGATAAAGGAAATACAGTTTAAACTGCCGTATGCAGAGAAGACGTCGACGTGTCGCCCTTATCATTCATATCACACTGATATCACATCATCAATCAGATCATCGATCATATAATATCACAATATTTCCTTATCTCAGTCAGCTTCTCGAGCCGTATCTGGCCGTGCAACACTTACATTGTCACATATACTGTATGCAGACGTATTATTTTAAGCAACACATTAAGTTGACGAAACACTCAACTCAAATGTAATTAAAGTCAGATCCACTCGTGTCTTAGGTGGGGCAGTATCATAAAACTGTTTTCAAACACTCTGTAGTTTATTTTTTAACGAGTTGTTCTGTATTCTCCTTGCAGGTGCAACTATGTGGCTTGTATCCTGGATTATATGTTTAAGTCATCATGGATGTTTAAAGTTAATATTTGTCTAATAATAGTTTACTTTTCTATAATGAAGTATGACGCTGCGCTGTCAGTACACTTGTCCCTGTTTGTGATTGGTCAAATGTAGCTAACCCCGCCCCTTTCACGTGAACGCGTTCTCAGCTGGAGAGAGAAACCCTGGCTTAATTTACCGAGTTGATAACCAGCTTCATAGACCACTTAGCGAAATCTCGTTTGTTATGGTTAGTTAAGATAACTCAAACATATCCAGGGTCTGTTGAACTGGCTTCGTACAGGGCACATGTGGCTGCATAGCAGCGCTAATGTCAAAGACACACACATTATACATTATTTTTTTATTTTACCAGGATGCAGTTACACAAATATTTGGGAAGGCTTAGCCTTCCCTAGCCTACAGCACCCGCCGCCCCTGCTGCCGCTGATTTTTGGCAAAAACAAATTGGTCCTTGGCATCCAGTTGAAAATGTTCCTACTTTAGGGACAAATGTTACCCTATCCGAGGCACATTACACCACTTCATTAATGTACAGAGACAGAATAATGAATTAAAGCTTTTCTCTGTATAGTTTGTACATTTGCTGTCATGTAACTATTTGCGGTTGACCACAAAGAAGAAACGTGAAGGCCATGAGGTTTTTGTCTTAAACAACTGTGTCACGGGATGACCCCTCAAGCTCGACACGTTTTTAGTACTTTTTCTCCCTGTCACTAAGCCAAACAGTTTTGTTAACTAAATGCCAGCACCTATCTTTTTTGCATGATAGTGCCTTTTTAAAACCCCTGCACACAAAAAGAAAAACAAGAATCCCTTTAGGATAAGCGGTGGCCAGCCAAGCAGAACTAAAAGTGTCAGGGCTCATCTCACATCGGCTGTCTGACTTATGCCCCGGCCACACGAGGACGAAAACGGTCGTTTGCGTTACTGTTTAGTGTCATATAGACCGTTAGGCCACACGAGGACGACCGAATACGGCACTAAACGACTGCGTAAACGATAACGGGTCCCAAGGTGGATAGAACGGCATACGCAACGCTCTGGGGGGTCCTACGGCTCCGTGTGTGCGCCCTATACGATCATTTTCTGATAATGATGAGGCAATAGCCCCGCCTCTCCCCACCTCTGATGCTCACCCCCGCGTCAAAGTAAACTGCACACTGAATTCAGATTATTTATCTTTCTCTCGATATGGACCTAAACGCGAGTGAAGTCTAATCTGACAGGACGGAGACACGCAGCTCTGCTTACCTGCAGCCCCTCCCGCTGTGATGCCGCGGTGAACGGAGTAAAACACACATTTCAGTCAGATCATCACCCTTAGCTATTTTAATTACCTCTCAAACTACCTAAACTAGATATAAATATGTTTATTTTTACTGTCGGCCGGGTCACTCATTACTGGATCAGCTGCTGCATGAAACAGACACTGGCGCTGTCCGAGAGAGGGAGGAAAAAGAGAGGCTCCGTGTATTTTATTATTATAATATATAGATTCGTTATTCATTTGTTTTAAAGCTCAATAAATAACAAAGAAGACCTTTGACCGGCACTTTTATAATTTTGTCGGAAGATTTCAACTTTAATACACGTTGACTGGCGAGAAATTCTGCCCGGTTCCCTCGGCCCCCACCGCGGAGAATAAACAGAAGGGCAACCATGACAACCATGCTTCTTCGCTGCTTTTGTGGAGGAAGTTACATCGCCACGTACAGGCTCCTGCATATGTACTGCAGCTTCTCCAGCGGTTGGAGCTAAACGGAGCGGTCTCGTGTGGACAGACACTCTCCGGATGACTATTGCGTGTGGACGGAAGCTTGTTTGCGATTGCGTTTGCGTTAATCCTATGCGTTTAGCCGTTTTCGTCCTCGTGTGGCCGGGGCATTAAAGCTTTACGTTCTCGACAAAAAACCTTTCCAGTATTTAAAGAGTACAAATGTAATGAAAGATGTGAATGGCTGACCTTGTTGCAAGGACATTTTGAGATGAACATGCCTGAACACCAGCTCATTAGAAAGACTCTTAAGGTCGACCTTATTAAAACACTAATAAGGTGAAAAATACATATTTGCATTTTTTTATATACTCAGCACCAAATTGAACCTTGCACCATTTACACAGAAGCTGTAGCGTGAGCCGCGTGTTCAGCCTTAACGGGAAGTAAGGCTGCGTGATTGAATATACATTGAATGCTAACCCAGATAGGTAGCTAAGATCATACAAAAAAACCTGTATTGTCTGTTTTTGTAACAGTTATTTTCAAGTGAATTAGCCGTTAGCTGTGAAATGTGATCAATTAGTCTGGATCCATTAAATTGTGCACATCTCCTTGTTAGTTTTTGTTCAACCTTTCATTTTTGTAGTTCACTATAGGCCTACCTTCCTTTTAGGGGTGTAACGGTATCCGTATTCGTCCCGAACCGCCACGGTTCGACACATGCAGACTCACACGACGAATACGCCTTTTTTTACGAGTGGGAAAAAAGTCTGTCACTCAGGGCAATATCCATTATACTATATATAATCCAGGGGGCGGTATTGCGCCTAAAAGCTGTTTGCCAGCCGCGCTTAAACAACAAATGTAGAACAAGAAGAAAACCCAACAAAACGAACAAAATACAAGAAGAAGAAAAGTTAGTTTGGCGATTTCAGGTAACACACAGGAGCTAGAACCCATCCAAACCGAGGTACGTATCGAACCGTGAATTCTGTGAACCGTTACACTCCTACTTCCTTTACATTAATCTTCTTCTTTTCATCCGAAAAACCTCCCTTGTTCCATCCCCTGTCTACTTCCCTTTTCTCACGACTTCATTGTTTCCCTTCCCAGGAGATAGCAGCTGACTGGCACTACATTGTGAACCACTTAAAGAGCCTTCCTTCCTCCTCCTTCTGCTTCTTGCTCTTCATCCCTGTCAGACTCCAAACATCTCCCGTAGCTTTTTCTGCCTCATTATCCTAAGCGATTCAGACATAAGTTTCTAAGATCCGAGGAAACCTTTTCTCTCAGTTAGTACTCTTTCATCGTTTTTGGTCCTTAGCTTTCCCTTGCTCAAAGTCATCCCTCTTGATCCTTCAGTTACTCTTACAGCAGCTTTTTTTGGTGACGCATTTAGTAGTGTTCTTCCTGTGCGAATCCATCCTGCTGATTTTCACCATCCTAGATATTATTCACACATCCCATTGAGGCATATTTAATCTGTTTTGATTAGTGTCATTACCGTACTCAAGGTTTTGCTTCACTACACGTGGATGATGTTGAGCCCATTTGAGAGTGTATTTACAGTCCTTAAACCGTTTCCGTGAAGTTTAACACCTTGCTGACCATCTGTCTGTTGAAACCATGGAAAGCAGTGGTTTGTGACAGGTGTCCAAATCCATGAGGACAGTATATCTAACAGCAGGTATAAACAACAGTTTTTTAAGGTTGCTATTGCTAACATTTACGGTCATTATCAGTGCAGAAACAGAACCTATACGGGGGCTAAACCTGGTAGACATGGTCTTCATGTTAGCAGAATATTTTTTGGGGAGCAGAATGTCTTGTGTTCTGTTAAACTATATCAACATATAAATGCAGAAGCTGTAGGAAACATGATACAATTTCCTTCACATAAGTGCCCTGGTTCGTAGTAAGAGTGGTATTAACCATTTCAAGCATTCTCCTAAAAGGTTAGCTGGTTTGCTTTTGCCCGAATGCTATCTTAAAACCCATTGGTTATTAGCCTAAAATGAGGTGTGTGGCGCAGTGGATAGACACTTCACCCCAAATTGCTCCTGTGGGGATTGCCCACAGTATTGAGTATGTAAGTCGCTCTCGATAAAAGCGTCTAACAAGTAACTAGTAGTAATAATAATAATGAGCTTGAAACCAGCTAATTGTAAATGAGCCAGATGTCAGAAATCATCTCCCATCAGACTATGACAGAATGAATGCACGGAGAAGGAAGTATTGGCCCTGATATTCGATGGCTACACAGGACCCCCCAAAGTATTGGAAATAGCTTACAGGGGCTGAATCATTATAAGACCAATAGCCAATGGGGTTGGAGGCACCTCCTGAAAGTACCTGTAATCAACCATCGAAGCAGAGCCAAGATGTTCCACAAAGTTGTCATAAATAAACCATGACAACGTTATGTAGTTTAAAAGTGCCATAGGTGTATTTGTGTAGATGCTATGGAGCGTACAGTCATGACATGTATGCATTACCATCCTGAATCAACAATGTAGATGCACTCTTGGTACAGAAGCATGGGGGGGGGGGGGGGGGGCGGGGGGGAGGGCAAGATCTAAACATCATGGCTCTGGGGACACTGTGGCTTATACACTTTCCTGTAACCTAGCATTAACCCTGCAGATTGATGACTGTATGCTAACTCTGCCCAGAGGGGGAATGCTCAGACCTTCCTCTCTAATGGAGCAAAGAAAATGTACCCCTCCCCTTCATTCCCATCCTGCCCCATCTTCTTTTTATTTCTTTATTGCCTCCTCCCTGCCGTCCACCCCCACCTCATCCCCTCATAACTTCTCCTCCCCCGGCGAGGCCACATCCTGTCTGTCATGTTGTTCCTCAGCTTAAGGAGACAACGAGGGACCATTCAGACCAATGATATGCCTCTGATGGTGGCAGCATGTTGTTACAGTAACCAGGGACGAGACGAAATACAAACACAAGTCCAGTTTGAGATCAGAAAAGAAGATACATTATCAAACCATAAGATTTACATTCTAAAAAACCTGCTCAGGTTAGGAAAGAACATTTTTATCTGCACGATGCAAACTGGGCAAAGGCAGAGGAAAAAAGAAAACTACCAGATTGGGAGTAAATCTGTGTTGTTTTCCTTTACTCCTATTTTTATTTATTAATTTTGATTTGTCTCAGCCCATACATCCTGTCAGAAACAAAATAAACAGATTTGTCGTGATAAAAGCATCAGCTAAATGCTATGTAATGTAATGTAGTTTTTTAATGTTCTGTAAAAATATTTGACAATTTAAGAATTATAACAAAATCCAACTTATAAAACAAAACAAACAAATGTAAATATACATACATCATTAATATTAAATGTAACTATACAAATGAAATAAACATTTATTTTCAACAGTCCTGGTTATTCTAAAAGGAAAATCCAATAAATCTATATTTGAACGTAATGAGAAACGTAGCGAGGCTGACTAATGCTGTTTTTGGCCTGGGACTTAATTATTAAAACCGGCCTTCCTGTTTCATAATTAATGACGTGGCCTGGTCCTGTAACAACACGACTACCAACCTCTGCCCCCTACATTAGCTATCTTTCGATAATGTGTTTGGTCTTGTGTGTATCTGTCTGTTATCTCGAATTAGACTATTATTTATCATGCTCATTTACGACTGTGTGCTGCTGAAGGACTTCTTGTGATGGCGGTGATTCATAATTATTGGTAAAACTCGTTTTGAGGCTCTTTTACACCGTAATTCATTGCTGACTACTCTTCACCGGCCTAAAAACAAGCCTCACCCGATCTTAGGCCATGCGCCAAGATTGTGAGGGGGCAATATTTAGCATGATCACACCCCATGGAGATCTGTTCTCTACTGAGGGCACTTTCCTAGTCTAGTCGTTTAGCATAATCGTTAACGCTAATGTGTTGTGGGCTGCATAATGCACAAACGAACTAGTAGACTACTCCGTTTCTTCTTTTATCAGAATGAATAGGTACCGTAGAAAGTACAAGGTGTTTTATATGTTCTAAATTCTGAGTCAATTGCATCTACTTGAGAGACTTTCCTCAACAACAGACAGTAGGTGGTGTGATCCTGGTTATGTAAGCAATTACCAGAAGCAGAATTAGCTCTTCTTAAGGAGGATGTGGCGTCATTGATGTAACACAAGAGTCCTGCTATTTCATCCTGTGTGCCTGCAATCGTCTTCATGAGTTCATTTGAACTGCAAACGACAATCATTCTGTGAACCTAACAAAGAGGTTTTAGTGGCCTTAACCAGCAGATCAGAAAATGCTTGCATAATATATATATTTTTGTAACATATAAAAGAGGTCAATTTGGAATGCAGTCATGATTTCCGTCAATAAGATATTTTGACTTTCCGGTTGTTGGGTGACGATTAGGTTTCCAAAGATGCCATTCAGCACCCACACTGCATCCACTCAGTATTATCATTGAACTCAAAAGGGATGATGGACAATGTACTCTTGTGCTGTAGAAGACAGAAAGCCAGAACGTTCTGGTAGGGCTGCTCGATTATGGCGAAAATTATAATCTCGATTATTTGGGTCAATAATTGATATCACGATTATTCATTTACTCTGAAAACATCAATTTATTGGAGAATTTTTTTTTAACAGTATGTTTTTAACAGTTGATTACCCTGAACTTAAGTATAATTCAACTGAAAAACCAACGAAAAAAAAAAATGTATTTAAAAAAAGAAGGAAAAAAAAGTAATAATAATAATAAAAAATAATCGTTTTATTTCGATTACGTTGTTTTCGTAATCGTTGCAAGCCATAATCGTAATTGCGATTAAAATACGATTAATTGAGCAGCCCTACGTTCTGTACACAATGACATTTTTACAACCAGTGAGAAAGCCTTGGAAGCAGAGCATGTCTCCAAACTGAGGCGTTGCTCCTTCTTGATGTTGTATTCACGAAAGGAAAAGAGTGCAAAGGGTGTGCATATAAAGAGCGATTTCAGCTTATGCTAATAATCATAATGTTGCCAGCCGCTGCAGAGCTTTTGACTTGAGTGAAATATCCTCCCATCAGTGTCGTCTTTAGCGGCTAAACCGCATGGTGGATGTTACAGATATGCGCCTCCAAACAGCTGGAGGCCAGATTATTATTACAGCCAGAAGTTCATACTATATCCACACAGGGAAATATAATGAGGATCATCCTGCCAAATGATTCTGTCATTTGCTAGATTTTCTTTCCTATTTCCCCCTTCCCATACATCCACTGAATTATATTCTGTTGTGATAATAGCAGTCAGTGTTCAAGGTGAAAAGCAGTTGCTTGCTAGCATAAAGGCTTTTTGTCTTTCCCTTTATGATCGACACTATTGTTATTTAGACATTTACACACGACAGATGATCTGAATTGCTTGTGGAACTGAACATGCCATGGCATTTATCTCTCTCCTGTGCCAAACATGTCCACCTTCATTCTCACCTTCAGATTCCATTTGAGATATTATTGCCATGTTATCACCAGCCGGCAGCAGCTAGATTAGATCTGACTTGTTCATTGTGACATCCTTCTCTCATTGGAGTCCCTTTGTGTCCTGCTTCGGTCAAGGCTGGAGAAATATCATGGATGTTCGGATAACAAAACGTGGTTAAAGTCAGTAAGAAACAAACAATGGCCTCACAATTGTGTAATGTGTTTAAATTACTTGCAGTCACTCAATCAATTCCCGTGTTTGACATCAACAGGGAGCAGGTCATGGTGCATAGATTGATGGATGTATGGCTCAAAGGACTTTCACCCAGGAGAGCGATGTGAATACCTGAAATTACTTCACTTACATGCATAAATCATTTAAGTAACATATTATATGCCACCGCCAATCAAAGGTGGGGTAGGTACGTTTGAGAAACCGGCTCGAGATATACTTTTTGTTATATTCCATGGAATGCTCTTAACATCCCGATAGCAATGAATATCTGAAGTGCTTTGACAAAAAATCCATACAAAAAGGTCATCTGTGGAAGCCGTAGCACTGTAAAAAGCACGACCAATCATCTGAGCCGGCTCGGCTAAAGTAACTGGATGGCCTACCTGCCTGTCAGCCTTCCCTCTGTGCACAAACTTATCTCGTGCCCTCATTGGTCATGTGCGCGTTCGTGTGTGTTGGAGGAGGGGCTCTGTAAGGAAGTGGCAGATTTTTTCCGGCTGTGTATTTTCAAATTCTAGCGCACTCGAGCTGGTTTCTCCAAAATGACCTACCCCACCTTTAATGAGGTGTTTAGAGGTTGTGGTCTTTTAATCTATTTATTTCATATCCCATTGGATTTTACTCATTAAAGTCTGTTTACTGCTACAGTCCAGGTGCAGAGCTATTACTGCACTTATTTTTGGCCTCAGACCTCTGCAAAGTCTAATTGATTGCTTGGAGTGATGATACTTGCCAATTTTAATTTTAGCTTCAATTAGGGCTGAAGACTACTTGAAGCAGAATGCCAGAGGACATTTAAGGCCAAAAACTCACAATGTATTCTATTTTTATGAACCTCAGAACGATTTTTAGAGCTCGGACAATAACAAAACAAATGTTGACATGGTCCAACTCCGCTCATTTTTCTCCGCTATATATATATTTTTTGCTAACCGTGATCTAAAATAGACAGCAAAGGTTTGCACTGTTTTACACTGTGATGCTGCTAAAACATTCAGCTGGGAAGTGACTCTGTTGTAGCAGCAGCAAGATGTGTGTGTCTGTGGTTTTTCAGCGTGATAATATGGCCATCTTCGTTTCATGCCCTGTTACATTATTACATTTCCTCTGTCTCTCATGGAGACCTAATGGCTGCCATCAAATTAGACGCAGCCCTAATTACCTCTGCTGTGTCATGTTCAGGCTGAAAGAAATGTACTTGTAACTTAATATGGCACTTGAATGAAAATCTTGTGTTTTAATCTCTTAAAATGTTTTCCCAATCAGTTGCTTGATCATACATGAAAGCTCTTTTTTTTGGTTAATGTTGATTTCAAATCTTGTATTTTGGCCTCCCTCTTTTGAAATCTGTATGTAAGTCACTGTGGTCTAGTGTGTGTGTGTGTGAGATGAAAGGGGTCACAGGCACTTTCTCTTCTCACTTCATTACAGCTGTGAGCCACAGAGGCAGGTGCACCTTGACCTTGTCATGGCGACGTCTTGTGCTTGTCAAATCCTTGTGAAAAAGGAGCAGAAAGTTAGATAATAATAATAATAATATATTTTATTTCTATAGCGCTTTTCTTGAACCCAAAGACGCTTTACATTTGGGAGGGAGGGTAGACAAACAAAACAAAGACAATGCCAAAAAGAAACAAAACAAAACAGAAAAGTAGTCAGAAGTTGATTGAGAGGGGGGGGGGCGCTTATGGATACAGAGTTGAAGAGGTGGGTTTTGAGGCGGGACTGGAACAGGGTGAGGGACTCAGACTCACGGAGGTATTGGGGGAGGGAGTTCCAGAGCTTCAGGGCTGCCATAGAGAAGGTTCTGTCCCCGAAGCTCCGGAGTTTGGCCTTGGGGATGGAAAGCAAAACCGGCTGAGGTGGATCTGAGGGACCGGGGTGGTTGGTAGAGGAGGTCAGTGAGGTAGGGGGGGGGCCAGATGGTGGAGGGCTTTGAAAGTGAGGACCAGGAGTTTGTAGTGGATGCGGTGTGAAACGGGGAGCCAGTGGAGTTCTTGAGGACCGGGGTGATGTGATGCCATGATTTGGTGTGGGTGAGGAGTCTGGCGGCTGCGTTCTGGACACGCTGGAGTCTACTGAGGGATGTGGAGCTGATGCTGTAGAGGAGTGAGTTGCAGTAGTCAAGGCGGGAGGAGATGAAGGCGTGAATGAGTCGCTCAGCTGCAGGGCGGGCGAGAGAGGGACGGAGTTTGGCAATATTGCGGAGGTGGAAAAATGAGGTTTTTACAACTTGACGGATGTGGGGCTCGAGGGAGAGGGTGGGGTCAAATATAACGCCAAGGTTGCGTGCCTGGGTGGAGGGGGAAACAGGGGTGCCATCAATGGTGACTGTCAGGTTGGGGGTTTTGCTGAGGGTGGATTTGGAGCCGATGAGGAGGAGTTCAGTTTTATTGCTGTTGAGTTTGAGGAAGTTGTGTTGCATCCAGGATTTTATTGCAGTCACACAGGATTCGATGTGGGTGAGGGGGGGGTTGTTGGGGGATTTGGTGCTGAGGTAAATCTGGGTGGTCGTCGGCGTAACAGTGAAAGTCCCAGGTTGTATTGGCGGATAATCTGACCAAGGGGGAGGATGTAGATGATGAAGAGGAGGGGGCCGAGTACTGAACCTTGGGGAACACCTTGGGTGACTGAAGCTGTGGCAGAGGAGTGGTTGTTGAGGGAGATGAAGTGGGATCTGTCGGAGAGGTAGGACTGGAGCCACCTGAGTGCAGTACCTTCGATACCGATGTCCTGGAGTCGGGTAAGCAGGATGGAGTGGCTCACGGTATCGAAGGCTGCACTCAGGTCGAGGAGGATGAGGATGTTGAGGGAACCGGTGGTCAGCAGAGGTGAGGAGGTCATTGAGGACTTTGATGAGGGCCGTTTCTGTGCTGTGGTGGGGACGAAAACCAGACTGAAGGGGTTCAAAAAGCTGGTTGGTTTGGAAGATGGCGGTGGGAGTTGTTTGGGAGATAATCCGTTCTATTGTTTTTGAGAGAAAGGGGAGGTTGGAGATTGGGACGGTAATTATTGAGGGAGGAGGGATCCAGACCGGGTTTCTTGAGGATGGGAGTTGACAGCAGCAGTTTTGAAGCAGAGGGAAACAGTTCCTTGGGACAGGGAGGAGTTGAAAAGGTTTGACAAGGTAGGGGCAGAGGACGGGGAGACAGGACTTCAGTAGAGGGGTGGGTAGAAGGTCAGGGAGCAGGTTGTGGGGTTTGGAGGAGCTGATCAGTTTGAGTATTTCAGGGGGGGGTAACCAGAGTGAAGTGGGAGAGGCGGCCGTGGGGAGGAGGGCTCGGGAGGTCAGGGAGATGGGGGGAGAAATTGTGGCGGTGGATGCTGGGGGAGATGTATGTGTGTCAGATGCAGCGGATAGGGAGAGATTAATGGCAGTGATTTTGTCAGAGAAAAAACTGGAGGAATGAACTGCATAAGAGTGGAAGTGGAGGAAGGGAGGGTGTCAGCACGGGGTTTGAGGAGCTTGTTGACGGTGGAGAAGAGGGTCCTGGGGTTATGGGAGGGGTCCGGTAAAGATGGTGGAGAGGTAAGCATTTTTTGCGGCAGTGAGGGCGTCTCTGTAGGTAGTGAGATGGAGTTTGTAGGATTCATGGTGAACTGTGAGGGATGATTTCTTGGTTAGGCGTTCAAGCTGGCGGCCGGTTTGCTTCAGCTTACGGAGTGCAGGGGTGAACCAGGGTGAGGAGGTTGTTAAAAGTGACATTTTTTCCTTTTGAGGGGGGCCAGGCTGTTGAGGGAGGCGAGTAGTGGTGGAATTAAGGTGGGTTTGAGTTTGTTCATCGGGTGAGCTGAGGTTTCGAGTCCAGGGGGGAGAGTAGAGGATATCAGGTCGGAGAGGTGCTGGGAATCGACAGAGCGTAAATTACGGAAGGTGATGTTTCCTGGATGGGGGGGGGGGTGGCGGACGGGGGGAGGCGATGGTGAACTGTATGAGTAGATACCATGTGAACATTCAGTCTGTCTGTTTGAAAATCCTCTACACCTCTGTGGACAATATACAAATACTCGCCTTTAACTCAGAATATGTATTTTAGCAGCAAAGTGCACGGGAGGATCCAAAACGAACAAAAAAAAAACAAGAGTTCCCTCGCCAACAAATCACAAGTTTCATTCAATGTTTCTTTTTCTTCCACGTCAGATATGTTACACTTGCATAAAGGTAATGCAGGTTGTCGCGTTATAATGCAACTAAATAAAAGGGTATAGGTAAATGGGTTACCCTGAATCAAATAATGTTTAACACTTGTCTGAATAATAAGCTCAGAATTGACGAAATATAAAACTGTCAACGCTTTTCTCTCACTATGTAGGCTTTGGAGCGTTAGAATATATTTCCTCAATACCATCTCACTTTAAAACTCATTGGTTTGAATACAGTGGCGATTCATACTTGTTGAATACTTTGGAAATGAAAGGGACTTTGTGTCCACATTTAAGAGGTCAGCCTTTTGAAGTCAACCTATTAAATTAAATATCACCAACAGTAGCCTCCAGCTAATTAATTCACCATCAATAGAGTGTACGTCTGAGTGTGATAAGAGTCTCAAGTTTTGAGTCAAACTGTTTGATATATTCTGCTTGCTGAAGACCTTTTGCTCTCTGTTGTGGAGCTATTCCTCTGAAGTTGTGAATGTTTCAGGACCGTATGGAGCTGCACTGTGGTGTTTCTCAATGTCGAGTACGCTTGCCTTGGTAGCACATGTCTTCCGAGCATCTTGCTTCAGAAGCTTAGGCAAGGAATACTTCCTGGCATTCGGAAAACGAAGAGGGGAACAGGCGAGCAAGTTGTGCAGGGTGTGTGCGTCATATGAGAGGCCCCGCCTTACATTGTCCGCCACCAGATTTGGGGAAATTGGTCAGTGCGCAAAGCATTGTGGGGATTTTAAGACCGCAGAGTCTACACATGTGCAGCCTCAAAATGTCTCCAAACGAAGTATGCCGGGCTCGGTAGAATTCCAAGTATGCTGGACATTGGAACAGTACTTCGGCGGCACTCGATGACATAGGATGCTTGAAATAGTGGCTCTGGAGCAGCTTTACTCGACATTGAGAAACACTGTGTGTGTGGTGTGTGGTGTGTGTGTTTGTGTGTGTGTGTGGTGTTGTGTGTGTGTGTGTGTGTGTGTGTGTGTGTGTGTGTGTGTGTGTGTGTGTTGTGTGTGTGTGTGTGTGGTGTGTGTGTGTGTGTGTTGGTGTGTGCGCAGAGAGTGGGAGTACACTGGTCAAAACCACACTGCATGATGTATGACTCCAAATTATGTGGCAGCATTTCTTTTTTCTTCCACACTGATCATTGAGAGCAGTCAGCCAGCGATGACTCATGGGAATAACAGAGGTGGAATAACGATGTCAAGTGAACTCACACACATTAAGGTCAGTGGATAGAAATCACTAAAGTTTGTCTTTAATATCTACAAGAGTAGGAAGAGTTTAAACTATGTGTATTCTTTAGAATGATGCTTCATTAAAGAGGCCCCTTTATGCTCATTTTGCAGGGTCATATTTATATGTTGTGCCTCTACTGGGACATGTCTCCATGCTTTAATGTTCAACAAGCTCTTTATTGTTCTCATATGCCTGTGCTGCAGCACCTCTTTTCACCCTCTGTCTGAAACCAGAGCGCAGTTTGCTCTGATTGGTTAGCTGGCCGGCCTCTGTTGTGATTGGTCCAACTGCTTAGATATGTCGCACCCCTTAATAGATGTCAATAGTCAACTAGAAGCGCTGCTAAGTAGTGATGTCACTATGTCAACAAAGGAGTCCAATGAATAGCATTTCAGGCAGGGGGGGGGGGGGGGGGGGGGGGGGGGGGGAGGAGTATAATAGGGTATCTTTAAGTAGTATTTTAGTAGTTAGTATATGTTTGCATTGCTCCTGCCACACATCAACACTTTGGCTTTGCAGTTATACGAAGTTGAAATACCTACTGACATATTTGTGTTAGCCTCCTTAGCTTAAGACATACTGCATTGCATGATGGCATTCCCAATACAGCTTATACTAGTACGTGTCAGCCCAATTACAAATAACAGTATCGATCAGTGCATAACAAATAGACCTTTCACTTATTATAATCATAACAACATTTTAATTTGTATTTGCTTCTTGTGTCATCACATTATTCTTGAACAACATTAAGGTCATCAGAGCTAAAGGCTAAATGTTGCATTAGCAGTTTGGTAATTGTTCTAAATGACTAACCATGTATGTGTCCTGTATCTGTTTCTCCGCTCTGCACAGTATGGTTTCCATCTCATTAAAGGTGGGGTCTGAAGCAGAGCTTGGGGGGATTGTCATATGGAAACAGCAGCAGTATTTGGAGACCAGATCTTTATTTGCAATCTGTGAAACATACAATATAACTCCATCCTTCAATATGTTGCATTATGTAAAAAAGTTATTAAGCATAAGAGTTAAAACCGGAGGAGGAAACGTTATGCCTGTCCTTTAGTTCTTGACTCTTACCTCGGGAAGCACTTTTTCTGTAATATCGTATAATACACCATTAATCAGTGAGCAAAGGGCCACGTTCATTATTATTTCAAAAACAGATAGCTGGTAGCTGATTCTAAAATGTAATCCAAATAAGACAAACTGCTGCAAAATGGAGAGTTTGCAGGAAACAGGACTCAAGTATGCAAACATCTTATATCATATATGGATTAGATGTAGAGGGAACCACAGATGTGTTTGCCTACGGAAGCCCAGAGGCTGTTTGGTGTATAGCATGTTGGATCAACCCCCTCCATCCAGAAGTGACATGATAAATTGAAGTGATTGGATTTCCTTCCATGCTGCCCATGGGGCTACGGGTCCACGGTGGTCTCTGCTATTCTCTTCTCTCCTCAGAAAATATATACATTGGTGCTTTTTTTCACTTGTTTCACAACAGTGAGATTCCTAAATTCTCTTTGCTACCCAAAACACTCTTTAATGTCCTAACCAATGGGTATACAACCTCAGGTTTGTCCTGCTTTACTGGTTAACGCTTCTTCTACCTTACATCTGAGCAAACCAGCAACTGTGAGACCACCGCGGAGACCTTTCCCTGTTTCTGAATCTGAAAACCATTTGCACAAGCTCAACTGAACTCGCCTGCCTGAGCAGTCAGCTGAAGAATTAAGGGCGCATCACCAGGAGAGAGGAGTCTTCCCTCCTCTCCAGCTGACAATGGAGAGCTGAGGCAACAGAGTGCATTTCTACTTAATTGTCTCCACAACAGGCATCCAGAGTTGCCCAGTGAGTAAAGAAATAGTGTATCTGCTGCTTCTGCAAACAAATACCAAACTCTGCTTAGAAATAAAAAACAATATCACTCTTCTTTTTACATTACAGTACATGTTACTTGTTAGACGCTTTTATCCAAAGCGACTTACATACTCAATACTGTGGACAATCCCCACAGGAGCAATTTGGGGTGAAGAGTCTCAGGGACACAACGACATGCTGACTGCAGTGGGGTTTTGAACCTGTGACCCCCTGATCCAACACCTCACACAACCCACTGCGGCACATGCCTCTTTTAGCTCTGATTTAGGCCGTTTCTCAATCGAGGATGCTGGCTTGGTAGTCGCGTACTTCCAAGTCACTTCCTTCAGAAACGAAGCAAGTATACTTCCAAGCCACGGCTTCGGAAAACGAAGAAGAATGGAACAGGCTAACAAGTGTGCCACTCTCTCTAACGGTTTCAACATAAACTGTACCGAAAATAAATACCTCACGATGTCTATCTAATTATGAAGTTGCTTTACTTTCACGGAACACATTTTTGGTGATAACAAACAAATGTAACATATTTACCAACACATGTTCTACGCCACTATACATTTAAATGTGTGCTGCGTCGGTTCAGCCATTCTCCGCAAGGGTTTTTGAAATTGGTCCGTGCGCAAAGCATTGTGGGGATTTTAAGGACGCGAAGTCTACCCATGTGCAGCCTCGACATTTCCAAAATACAAAAGCGCTAGAAGGGTTAATACCATAGACTGTATATTTAAAGATTAATACCATAGACTGTATATTAAAGGTTAATACACATCATTTTGAACATCAGGCAGGCTCAGAAAACGTGTTGCCCCCTTGTTATGCTAATATAGGATAACTACATCTTGACTGCAGCATTGTAGCTACTTAATGCAGAGATGTGAGATGAGATTATTCTTTCACACACAGTGACGTCACAGCTACCCACAATGCAACGCGCGCCATATATTTTTTTATAAAGACGCCATTTTTCTGGAGGTGCAATAATCCTGGTGATGCTAATATAAACAGCTAGCTAATGTTGCCAGGCAGAGCGCACTAGGTTTTTTTTCTGAATTAACGATCGAAGAAATCGCTGCATGTCTTCGGATTACATCTCTGGACTTGAGGGGTGTGCTCTAGGTCGTTACCAGCGTAAACTAGAGCTGTGTGGGTTGTTGGATGGACAATGTATGGAATTACGACCCTCAAAAGTGGCCTTCGGTCGATTTTGGCTGCATCTACGTCTATCTTCTGGAAACACCAGGTGAATACCCCACTTGTCACAATAATATTATCATGCCAATGCATATATGTGGTATTTTAGAGTTGACTATATTGATTAAGGCAATCGACTATGATATTCTGTATGCACCTCGCGTGAAATGGTTGATACCGGAAGTACGGTGTCGCCCTCGGCCCAAAACCCGTATGTGTGTGAAAGAATATAGATCTTCTCATGTCCCTTTGGAAACGAGAGCATATTTTCCAAACCATTTCTTATGCTTCGTTGAATTGAACTGAATCAAGGGAGACAGTGGGAGATGAGAGGATGCTCATGTAAAATTCATACCAAGAGAATTTAACAAAATGTTCGGCGCAAGAGGGAGAGAAGCAGAGAAAGACACGACGAGATGTTAGACTTGAAAAATAATGGATGAAGAGCAACAGAGTAGAAAGCTTATGGTAGCCATTTATCCTGGTGTGTGCTGCTGCTTCTCCTCTGACGGCTGAGGCGGAGGGTGTGCCGCTGTATAGGCCTACTGTAGTGTGTGTGTGTGTGTGTGTATGTTCATCCCACATCCTCGGACGCATAATATAGATCTGCAGTCTGCTGATTCAGCCGCCCTGAACCTCCCATCACAATTACAGGCAGTGCGTGGCAGCGCTCCGACACTGGCGTCTGCAGAATGTCACCGTGCCTCACACAGCCCATCGCTCTGCAGGCTGTCCCCCGCTAACAGGCGCTGTGTGTGGGGGGGCGCTCAGACACAGAGGGCGCTGACTCCCACAACCCCCCCGGAGAAACAAGCATAAATATCATATCTCAGTCTGTGCAGCAGTACACAATCGGTACATCCAACCAATCAGCAAAGTGCTCTGGGTAACTCATTTGTAATCGCTGTTAGGGGTTGTTTGGCAACTTTGACAAGAACAACAAGCTGGAAACACAGTTTAGACATATCGACACATAAAGACAACTGGCTAACTTGTAAGCAAAAGTGTGTTCACTTAAACGGAGCAACCTGATTATTGTATGTTTTTATTTCCACTTCTTTATAGCTCGTTTTGCTGTCTTCTAACTCCTCAAGGAAACATATCATATAACAACTCAGACTCTGTGACTATATTTGAGACATTTACATAACAAAAAAACACTTTCTTTTTGTTTTTATCCTTTTTTAAATAACTAATAGCTGAACATGAGACCCCGTGAATAGAGAATATTATTTAATAAATGTTATTATTGAATTCAATTCAAAACCTTTATTTATCCAGGTAAAATCCCATTGAGATCAATGATCTCTTTTTCAAGGGAGACCTGCAGAAAATGAATCACCTTGTTCAGCTTTAGGAAGATATATTTAAGGACATTTAGGATACATATAAAATGTGTATCCTCAGAACACTCTTCTTTATAAAACTAAATAACTGTGTTTTTAGCTGTGTGTAAGTCATTTAACTAACCCTGAGCCATGAGCCATGACTTCCTCATCACACCTGATTGCCTGAGGGACAATTTATAGGAATGGATGTTTCTGTTGTGTTAAATGAAACTGTGGTTTTTCCGTGATAGCAGACGTCTTTTGCTGGTTTGAAGCGTACAGAGATGATGGAGACACTTTTAATTGCTTTTTTTTTTCAAATTAAAAATATGTCAAAAATGTTTGAAGAAAGTAAGTTGGCAAACGTTTTTTCTCATTCAGCCAGGTCGAAAACACACTGGTATTCACAGCTGTAGATGAGAAATAGGAAAGTATTAAGGGACACATTCAAACATGTCAGCTCAGACTCTTTCCATCAAAACTAAACAATTACTTGCAATTTCTTACTAACACATTAAAAAGGATAGAAAGGAAGTCTATGACAATCATTTATTTGGGTTGGTGACTTTTCAAATAGCTATTTTCTTATTTCTTTCTGTGTTGTTTGTGTTTCCAGACCAATGACGTGGCGGGGAACACCTGGAACTGGCTGTACTTCATCCCCCTCATCATCATCGGCTCCTTCTTCATGCTCAACCTGGTGCTCGGTGTCTGGGTAAGCTCCCTCTGAACATAGAAACAAACACTACATGGAAACCCAATTAAACCTAATGACTGATTCAAGATTGTAGAGAACTTGAATTGTATTATTATTTTTCAAAAGGAAATGATGGAATTTGTCTTGTGATAATTCTATGTATTTTAAATTAGTTATTGTTATCACTAAGTTGAAATACGTTAGCAATCAGCAATTTATTTGTACTTCCTTTCCTATTTTATTAATTTCCGGAACATTTTCTAAGCCAAGTTTTGAGTAAATGGGGATATATTTTGAGGGAACTTTTATTCTTTAAAATGATAAATTGAAGTATTTGCTAAAAAGTGTTTTTATCCAAGGATAGATAGATTAGATAGACAGAAAGATAAAAAAATCATCGTAGGGCACTTTTGCATTGGCTTCAGCTACCTGCTTGCATTGCATACATGAGGAGTTTGCTATCCAATCATATGATAGAGATTCAAGACAGTATCCCTGCTGTCAGTTAACTACAATGAAGAAGACG